>NC_087273.1:33122011-33442396 GCF_015220805.1 Pogoniulus pusillus | reverse complement strand
GCAGGGGGGTACAGGGGAGTTGGAGAGAGACTTGTTACAAAGACATGAGGTGACATGATGAGGAGTAATGGCTTCAAAGTAGAAGGTAGATTAAGATCAGACATTAGGAAGAATTTCTTTCCCATGAAGGTGGTAAGGCACCAGAACAGGTTGCCTAGAAAAGCTCTGGAGCCTCCAAGCCTGGAAGTGTTCAGAGCCAGGTTGGATGGGACCTTGAAGCAACCTGGTCTAGTAGGAGGTGTCTCTGCCCATGGCAGGGGGAGTGGAACTAGATCACAGAATCACAAGATGTTAGGCGTTGGAAGAGACCCAAAGAGATCATCAAGTACAACCCTCCTGCCAGAACAGGAGCACACAATCTATCTTAGGCTGCAGAAGAGTGCATCCAGGCCTTGAAAGTCGCCAGAGAAGGAGACTCACAACCTCTCTGGGGAGCCTGTTCCAGTGCTCTGTGACCCTTACAGCAAAGAAGTTCCCCCTTGCATTGAGGTGGAACCTCCCGTGCTGCAGCTTATATCCATTGATGACCTTTAAGGTCCTTTCCCACCCAAATCATTCCATGATTCTATGAATAAACATGAAGATAATCAGTTTTAAGTACTCCTACTCTCACTAGGTTTAAATAGCAGATTCCTCTGAGGATAACACAGCTTTATCCCAGTGCTTTGCTAAAATAGAGGCTCTGATCTTGAGATTCCAAAGCCAACACTGCTCTACAGGTATAACATATCACCTACAAGATGTAGATGTTCCTCTGTGAGATCCAGGTGCTCATCTAAGAGATTTAGATACTCCTCTATGAGACTCAGACTTTCCTCTACAAGATGCAGATGTTCCTCTGGATTTGTCACTGCTTGCAAAGATGAGGATCTTCCACAAGCATGGGAAAACTCAGGACAGCCCCATATACCCCAGTGAGGATGGCTCATGAGCTTGCAAGTGGAAACTGTGTGGAATGATGCTCACTGAACTGCAGGAGACTGCTGCTATCCTGCACTCCCTGCACAGAAGTAGAGATGATAACCCAGGAAGTCTGAAAAGGTCAATTTGCTTTCATCTTTCATGTAGATTTTATAAAATCAGAGGTGTTAAAACCTAAAGGCAACAATTGGAAGCTCCAGAAATAGGTTTTATATTTCTTTTTCTTTTTTTTTTTTTTAAAGCTATTTCCTATTATGTGAGCAAAGCTTGTGCTAGATTTCAACTGCCAAAGAGTGCAGGAGCTGCCTGTGAAAGGCTCAGCGCTCTCATTTGGAGAAAACTTTGAGATTTTATTCCATTATTTGGCTTTTTTGTTAAATCTTTAATTGAGGTCTGGGCCACAGGAAGAGCAAAAGGCAACATGCTGGCTAGAGGCCAGCATTTTACATTTTAGAAGCAGGATTTGGAGTGAAAACAGATGAAAGCTATGGGGGGGCTCTGGTCAGATGGCAGTCAAAAGAGACCTGCAGGAGCCAACAGGAACAGAGTCCAGCACATTTGAATCCTGGCTTGGAAGAAATCAATGATCAGCTGAAACTGGGGATGATGCAAGGAAAATGAATAATATAAAACCCAAACCACATTCCTTGAGGTATTGCTTCAGCACTTTGTACAGTGAATAATGGAAAAATAACATCCAGAGGAGAGCTTCCTAATTCTGGCATCGAGAAATTCTGTGTTGGCATTAACCCCTGTTGCTGCCATGCTGTTTCTAAATGGAACAGAAGCTGCAGAGGCACAGAAAGCAAAGGATGGCTCAGAATAAAGAAAAAAAGAGACCAGAAGAGAGCAGACGGAAGAGTTGTGTACAAATGGGAATTAGAGACCTAATGAGACTGGCAAGCACTTTATGAGGCAGCCCATCAGGACAGATGAAGAATTTAGTCTGAAGAAGGCCACGTTAGAGAGGATGTTAGCAGAGGTCATTATTTCTGTGAAAGGTAATGAGTCGATTAACATGCAGCAACTCCAAACTTGCTGCCTCTGAAACCTCCTGTGCCCTTGTTTACTAAAGTTGTGGAGGTCACAGATTGCAAAGGAACCTTTTGAGTTCCCCTCTGCAATCTTAAAGAGGAGCAGGCAGTGCAGGGAACACTGGCAAGGAACAGGGAAATGCTGAAGATGTGTCTGGAAACAAGCAAAGCTCCAACTAACAGATTTCTCTCTTCTCAGATGGGGAAGGAAAAAAGTTCTGGCTGTTTTTATTAAAATTATGTAAGTAAGGGGGGGGGGGGGGGAGCAAAGGTTAAAACAAACACCTTTTTCTTTCATTATTTGAAAGCTTCAAGTGGAAGTGATCAAACAACACCTTGAACATTGCACTCAGGTGGTCCTCAGCTCTTCTTTCCACTGACAGGACAAGGGACAATGCATGGAAGTTGAGGCATAGGAAGTTTCCTGGAAACACAAGGAGGAATTTTTTGCCTGTGAGAGTGATAGAACACTGGAACAGGCTGCCCAGGGGGGTTCTGGAGTCTCTCCCTCTCTGGACACATCCAAGACCATCCTGGATGCATTCCTGTGTGATCTGGTATAGGTGATCCTGCTCTGGCAGGGGTGTTGGACTGGATGATCTTCCGAGGTCCCTTCCAGCCCCTGACATTCTGTGATCAGCTAGTCTGAAAAGTCCTTCACTTATAATGGTTCCAGAATATTGCTCTGTATGCTAACTACACTCTCTCATCACTGTTTGTGTTGCTGTTGTCCCTGGCTAGCTGTGATGGTTTGGGTGTTCCCCGCCCCCTCCACTTTGGAAATCACCCAGACTAGACTCAGCCAGCTCTGGGAATTGAATGCAGCTTATATTTACAGCTAGCACAATATACAAGCAGATATTTACAGTATATACAGTTAGAGGCAGAGATAGGCAAGGTAAAAGGTAATACAGAAACACAACAGCCCTCCCAGAAACCTGAGTCCCCAGGAGGGGCTCCCAACTGCCCTTCCACCTTCTCCCACCCCTCTCAACCTTACCCCAGTCCCAAGGGAGAATGGAGGTTCAGCCAGGGCGGTTAGGAAGCAAAGTGGATTAATCAGAGAGATGGCAGGGAGGCTAGAGAGTAGTGCAGCTCAAGCAATGCTCCAAGAAGAAGTGCCTTATCTATGTTTGGATTCTTGTTCTTATATCTCTCAGCAAGCCTGTAAGTAGACATTAGCCTTGTCTCTCTTTCACAGCCTGTAATCTAGTTCTTCCCACCAAAACATTCTAGCTAGCTTCAAACTAGCACACTAGGCCATTTCAGCCACATCCTGTGTGTGCTTTGTCATCCATGTATGGCCAGTGGAAAGAGGATATCCTACTCTCCATGCTCTGGTGCATACATTTGCTTTCCTTGCTCATTGTTTTTTTGTTTTGTTGGGGTTTTTTTGTTGTTTCTTTTTTTTCAGTGGCAGCTTGTGTCACTGTGACAAGAACTGAGCCACTCCATCACTTCTATGCTCCTCAAAACCACCATTGAATGGATATGACCCAAGAAAATGATGGCTAACGTCACTTTTTTATTGCTGACTCACTTTCAGGTACTGGCAGGAAAGCAACCTAGGCAACAACTCAGGTGGGCTTTCTGTCACTGAACTATGACTACAGAATCATAGAATCATGGAAAAGTGGAGATTGGAATGGACCTCTGGGAATCAGCTAGTCCAACACCCTGTTAAAGCAGGCTGCCCACTGGGACAAGGGCCTGTGGGTTTAAATTAGAGAAGGCTAGATTTAGATTGGACATTGGGAAGAAGTTCTTTATTATAAGGGTGATGAGACACTGGAAATGGTTGCCCAGGGAGGTGATGGAAGTCCCTGGAGATAATCCAGGTCAAGCTTGACAGAACTCTGAGTAACCTGACCTATTTGGGGATGTCCCTGCTGCTTGTAGGGGATTTGGATAAGGTGACTTAAAGGTTCCTTCCAACCCAGTGGGTTCTGTGATTCCAAGGTGGGAGGAAAGAAAGCTGAGACAGCTTTCACCCTTTCTTTCTTTCACCCAAAGTGACTAAAAGGATATTCCAGACTATATAAAGGAATATTGCAGAGCATAAAAAGGAATATTCCATACCATATGACATCATGCCCAGTATATAAACCAGGGGAATTTGACTCTGAGGAATGGATCACTGATGTGGGACTATCTGAGCACTGGTCAGTAGGTGATGAACAGCTGCACTGTGCCTCACTTGACTTTCTTTGGTTTTATTTCAACTTTCTTTTTTTTATCTTCCTTTTCATGAGGTCATGATAAAATTTTACTTCAATTTCAACTCTCAAAGTACTCTTACCCCACAAGTTCTTCCTGATTTTGATTCTTCTCCACATCCCACTGGGTGGGAGTGAGCGAGCAGCTGTGTGGGGCTTAGTTGCCAGCTGGGGTTGAAATACAGCAAGCAGCCAAACTGCTTCTTCTCCTGCTCCAGTGAGAGAAGCCTGAAGCTTTGCCAGTTGGAGCTCAATCATGCTGCTGTCCAGTCTTCTGCACCTCTAAGCTAACAAAACATTATCCTCCAAACAGGAAATGAGATGTGGCAAAACAGTTCCCTATCCAAGGTTACATTCTGAATTTCCAGAAGGTGGCTTTGGAGCCTGCTTGCATCATGTTTCTTTTGGAAAGAATGGAGCTTAGGATTTGTTCTTTGGGTCTTGGGATCTGCCAGATGCTGGAAAAGAGAATCAGACCCTCAAAAGGTTGCTGGAAAAAACATAAATATCAGGTGCTACCAAGAACCTCACCCTGAGCAGCAGAAGCATAGACTAAAATAAACTTTCCAAATACTAGTATATATTTGTGCCTTCACACCTCCATAGGGAAAAAAAAAGTGAAGATTCCATTTCAAAGGTTCTCTACCATGGAAATCAGATGGCAGACCTTTGAGGGTTGGCTTGGAAAGCTGCTGGGGCTGTGGTGGTCACTGAATTTACTACAGTAAGACTGGACTGATGTAATCATGACTGCCACTGCTTGGCTCTGGAATCATATTGTCCATGCTTTCCCACATTTTGATTCCATTTTGGCCTTTTGGTCTTAGTCACTTCAATAAATCACACAGACAGCAAGGCACACAACATGTGGATCAGAAGGGACCTCTGGAGTTTGTCTAGTCCAACCACACCACTAAAGCAGGGCCAGCCAGAGCAGGCTGCCCAGGATTGCAATGTCCAGGTGGGTTTGGAATCTTCACAGAGAAGGAGACCCCACAGCCTCTCTGGGCAGCCTGCTCCAGGGCTTCAGCACTCTCAGAGCAAGATAACTTTTCCTTATCTTCAGATGGAATCTCCTGGGTTCCAGCTTGCGACTGTCACCCCTTGTCCTGTGGCTGGGCACCCCTGAAAGTTTAGCCCCATCCTCCTGCCACTCATCCTTTAGCTCTTGCTGAGCATTCAGAAGATCCCCTCTCAGGCTGCTCTTCTCCAGGCTAAACAACCCCATCTCTCTCAGCTTCTAGATGCTGAGAGAGACAGAGGTGCTCCAGTCCCATCAGCATCTTCATGGCCTTCTACTGGACTCTCTCCAGTAATTCCTTCTCTCTCTGGTATTGGGGATCCCTGTTCTCCCTGGAGGGCACAGTACTCAAAATTTGGCCTCAGCAGGGCAGACCTGCTGCTCATACTCTTCATGCACTGCAGGAGACCATTTGCCTTTTTGGCCACAAGGTCACATCAGTGACTCACAGTGAACTTGTTGTCCACCAACACTCCCAGATCCTTCTCTGTGGAGCTGCTTCCCAGCAGGTCAGCCCTCACCTGAACTGGTATCAGAGTATCACAGTATCACCAGGGTTGGAAGAGACCTCATAGATCATCAAGTCCAAGCCTTTACCAGAGAGGTCAAGGCTAAACCATGGCACCAAGTGCCACGTCCAATCCTGCCTTGAACAGCTCCAGGGACGGCGACTCCACCACTATTCCTCCCCAGCTGCAGGAGCTACCTCTAAGGTTCTTATATGTATTTCCTGGGGGGATGAGGAGCAGGGAGGGAGAAGGCTGAAGGAAGTTAGCTCTGAACACTCATTGTTTCAGAGATGCATCACTGACTAAAGAAAAAGGTAATCATTTAGCCACTTCCCCACATGTGCTATTGTTCTAGCCTCTGCGTGTCACACAGGAAGGCGTCTCCTGCTGCTGCTGCTGCACCTTGAAAGGAAATGGAGTGGCTCAGCCACTCAGTTTTCCTTTCTTCCCCCCCCCTCAAGCTTCCATCATTGTGTCAAGGTTAAAGTTTGTTTTCCTGAAGAATACCAACATGTAAACAAGTACCCACTAACACTGCCAGGCTCAAACCCATTGTGCTTTGTCCTCTTGACAGAAGTTAAAACATCTGTTGGTCTTTCAGATAATGTGTACTCCACTCCAGCAGCACTTAGCTTTGAATTTAAAGGACATTTCCTTCATTAGAAAGTTTCATGCCAAGGAGAACAAACATAAAGAAAATCTCCACAGACACATTATGCTTTTAATTGGCACTTGCCTGTTCCTTACACCCCCACATTCCCCTCACCACCAATGCTATCCCCACACCCCCACCTCCAACCTTCAAATCATAGAAGTGGTTTGCTTGGGAAAGATCTTGAAGATCACCAACTTGAGCTTTATTCCATGTCTCTGGATTTTATCTGAACTAAATCACACTGTTTGTGAAAATCTTGTGAGGGGTCTAGAGAACAGATCTTAGGAGGAGCAGCTGAGGGAACTGACATTGATTAGTCTGGAGAACGGGAGGGTGAGGGAAAACTTCGACAACTCTCTGTATCCAAGTGTTGTTCAGTCTCTTCTCTGTAATATCAGGTGGTAGAACAAGAGGAAATGGCCTGAAATGGTGTCAGGGAAGCAATAGGGTGGATGTTAGAAAAAACTTTCTTCCCTGAAAGAGTGGTGAGGCATTGCAACAGGCTGCCCAGAGAGGTGGTGGACATGGCACTTTGAGACATGTGTGGGTCTGGCACTTTGGGACATGGTGTAATGGCCATGGCAGTGTTAGGTTGACAGTTAGACTCGATGATCTTAGAGGCCTTTTTTGACTGAAGCTGTTCTACAATTCTAAACAGGATTTTCCAGCAGAAATAAATTCCAAACAGCAGCTTCACAAATATATAACTATGGGCTAAAGAGGTTGGGAAGCACAAAAATCAATATTGTCTCTAAGCTTGTTTAGCAATCCAGATTTTTAGCCTGTGCTGACCTCTAACAACAAAGGAGCTTAACATATTTATTGCCCTGGTACATTTTAATTTTAAAGAGCAATTGAAGTATTTTGATGCATCCATATTTAATAGTTGCAAAATACTGAGTAAATATTACTTTTTGGTTGGTTGGTTTCCTTATCAGCACATGTCTTTGGTTGGGAGAGACCTTCAAGATCATCCAGTCCAAACTTCAACACAGCACTGCACAGTCCCCACTGTACCATGCCGCTAAGCACCAGGTCAATGTGTCCTGTGGCTTGCCATGAGGGAGGGAAGGCTGTCCCCCTCCTTGCTCCAACCACCTTTCAGGCAGCTGTAGAGAGCAATGAGCTCTCCCCTCACTCTCCATTTCTCCAGGCTGAACAGTCCCACTCACTCATCATAAGAGTTGTGCTCTGGGCCCTTCCACTACCATTTCCCTTGGAACATGGGAATTGCTTTACAAGTTTAAACTGGATATTAGGAAGAATGCACTTACTGAAAGAGTGGTCAGGCATTGGAACAGGATGCTTGATGGAGTCATTGTCTCTGGATGTGTCCAAGAAATGTGTGGCCGTGACGCTTGGGGACATGGTTCAGTGACCATTTTGGTCTTAGGTCAATTGTTGGACTTGGTAATCCTAGAGGTCTTTTCTAACCAAAACAATTCTATGGTTCTGATTTCTCTCTCCCTTCTTCTTTGTCATTGTGGAGAGAATTCTCTCAGGAACACCTCTCAGGGGATGTCCCTTTCAGGAACATCCATTCTACAGATCACTGATTGTAAATCTGCATTATGTTCTTTGTTCCACCATCACCTTACAGAATTACAGAATCACAAAATGGTCTGGTTTGGAGGGGACCTCCAAAAGTCATCTAGCCCAACCCCTGCTGCAGTCAGCAGGGACATCCTCAACTAGATCAGGTTGCCCAGAGCCCTGTCAAGCCTCACCTTGAATATCCCCAGGAATGGATCCCAGACCACTTCCTTGAACAGCCTGTTCCAGTGTTCCACCACCTTCATAGCAAAGAACTTGTTCCTAACATCCAATCTAAGTATGCTCTTTGGAGCCATTGCCCCTTGTGCTATCTCTCCAGGCCTTTGCAAACAGTCTCTCTAACTTTCTTGTAGTCCACTTCAGGTACTGGCAGGCTGCTATTAGGTATCCCCAGAGCCTGCTCTTCTCCAGGCTGAACACCCCCAGCTCTCTCCACCTGTCTTCATAGTAGAGGTGTTCCAATCCCCTGATGATTTTCATGGCTTTCATCTGGATCTGCTCCATTAGGTCTATGTCCTTTCCAATCTGAAGACTCCAGACCTGGACACGATTCTCCAGGCGAAGTCTCAGCAGAGCAATGGCAGAATCACCTCTCTGGATCTGCTGGCAGTATTCCTGCACTGAACATTGTGAAGACACCAGCTATTACTGTGAGTGTTATAGCACCATCTCATCTTCTTTCCAGTGGCTTATAAATCCTGGGTATCATCACATCCTTTTCCTTACAGCTTTCCACTAGCACCATAAAAGCCAGGAATACAGAGCACTCCTTTAGACCTCATTTTCTGCTCTTTTTTTTATTGTGGATTATTTTTCCCAAATAATTCTTTGCATTACATGAAATGTGTGTCAGATGAACAGGCTCTTCTTCAATAGCTTATAATCTTTACAGATATGGCCCAAGCCATCTCCATCAGACTTGCAGCATTTTTTCTTCCATGCTTACAGTCAGAGATCTTCTCCTAAACTACCTCTGCTAATCTCCCTTCTCGCAAGGAACAACCTTGGGACAGTAAACAAGAATCTGACACTGGCCTGCATCCACAGAGAGCACTGAAGAGGAGATCAGAAGTGTTTTAAATTATTTTCACTGTTAACCATTTCAGTGCTGATCATCAGAAGTTATTAAAACAATGTGAATGTCTAGGTACATGAGGAGAAATTTCTTTTCTGTGGGGCTGTCAGAGTCCTGAAGCAGGCTGCTCAGAAAGGATGTGTATTCTGCCCCTTTGGTGAGATTCCAGCTCTGCCTGGACAACCTGCTGTGGGTGACCCTGCTTTCACAAGGGGGTTGGACAAGATGATCTCCAGAGGTCCCTTCTAGCCCACACCATGTTGGGACTGTGTGATCTACCCCACTGTTGAGATGTTTACCCTGCATCTTGGGAACTCAAATAGAGAGGGCTTGGAGTGTCACCTTCTCTTTTCCCTCCTGAGCCAGGTTAAACATTGACTGGACTGAGCTTAAGGTTCTTTGTGATTTAGGAGCCAAAGTGATTATTAATGCAACAACTTGCAGGGGCCAAAATATGCTAAGCACTTTACAGAGGTGTAGGGCAAGCCAAATCTCTACCTCCCAAAGCTGATCTATCAGTGTCAGTCTTAGACACAGCCACCAGAACTGCCACTCCTCAGTCTCTCTCCTTCCCTCTCACTTCATTTTCTTAGGCTGTGCTGCTTCATTGGCCACTTGAGAATCAGAACCTTGTGAGGAAGGAGCTGGGGTTGTTTCAGTTGGAGAGAAGGAGGTTGAGGGGAGACCCTCTCACCCTACAACTGCCTGAAAGGAGGCTGGAGTGACATGGGTGATGGTCTCTTCTCCCAAGTAATAAATGATGACATAAGAGGAAAGAGCCTCAATTTCCACCAGGGAAAGTTTAGGTTGGACATGAGGAACAATTACTCCCCTAAAAGGATTGTCAAGCCTTGGAAAAGGCTGCCCAGGGAAGTGATGGAATCCTCATCCCTGGAGACACTGAAAAGATGTGTAGATGAGGTGCTGGATCCTGTGAGCTGTTGCATTAATGGTGGACTTAGCAGTGCTGGGATAATGGTTGGACTTAAGGAGTCTTTTCCAACTTAATTCTATGAATCTATGATTTAACTTTAGGAAACCAAAATATGCCTTAGCATTTGAGTTTTGGAAACACCCACATCCAGGTATTTTTACAAAGGCAAAAGTCATTAATAGCAGACTGTGAGATCACCTTTGTTGCTTGCTGAAAACCTCTTTGGTCATATCAAGGTGTAAACAGATATCTGGCATTAGCTCCGCCTGGATTTCCTGCACACTCTGGAAGCCTTCATCATTTATAAATCCCCTGTGAAATTACCTTTGCCAAAGGAAAAATACTGCAATAATACAAATACATGTGGGCTTTTTAAAAGCATCTTGATACAGACTAGTCCCAGCTTGTCTTTGAGACACTGGCATCATGAGAGAATTTTCAGCAAACAGCTTTTTTTAGCTTCTCTTTTAGTCAATTCAGGGGAAATGACAGTTCTGGGTGAACTGGAAAAAAAAGTTATTTAGTCTGGATCAAAGGTTACATTTCCAGCTCCCCTCCCTAATCATAAATAAGGTGTGGAAAACACGTCTGGGGGAAATGGTATTTTGTGAAATGGATTTCAAGGTGGCCTTTTGGTGTAGCTGGTAGTACAAGAACCAGTGTGACAAACATTGTGTAGGAGAGGGAAGAAAGAGGTCGTGTGGAAGCAGTTTAAATAAGCTTATCAGCACTACTCTTGTTGACTTGCATTTTTCTCCGCCCTCAGCAGCAGTTGGATCTTCCTCAAGCTGCCTGGTGGGAAAGCAACTGAAGTGTATTGTTTGACAGCCAGCTGAACGTGGGCCAGTGTGTGTCCAGGTGGCCAAGAAGGCCAACTGCATCCTGGCCTGTATCAGAAATGGTGTGGCCAGCAGGAGCAAGCAAATTATTGTGCAACTGTACTCAACACTGCTGAGATCATACCTGGAGTAATGGGTTCAATTTTGGGCACTGTGGTACAAGGGCAATGAAGCTGGTGAGGGGTTGGGAGAGCAGGTCTTGTGAAGAGAGTCTGAGGCAGCTGGGGTTGTTTAGTCTGAAGAAGAGGAGGCTGAGAGGACACCTTCTTGCTCTGAGGTCTTCAAGAAAAGCCTGGATGAGGCACTTGGTGCCATGGTCTAGTTGACTGGATAGGGCTGGGGGATAGGTTGGACTGGATGATCTTGGAGGTCTCTTCCAACCTGGCTGATTTTATGATTCTATGATTCTATGATTCTGCACTTGCCTGAAAGGAGGTTGTTGAGAGTCTGGTTTTGGCCTCTTCTCTCAAGTAACTAACGACAGGACAAAAGGAAATGGCCTCAAGCTATGCCAGAGAAGATTTAGGTTGGATATTGGGAAGAATTTCTTCAGTTATAGGAACAGGCTGACCAGGGAGGTGGTGGAGTCACCACTCCTGATGGTATTAAAAACATGAATAGACATAGCATTTCAGTACATAGTCCAGTAGTCATGGAAGTGTTGGGTAGAAAGTTGGACTTGATGGTCTTAGAGGTCTTTTCCAACCTTAACAATTCCAAGACTCAATTTCACCCTACAGCTTTCTCTGCAAGGTGAGGGGAAAAAATAACTATAAATCAAGGCTGATGATTTACTCCTTACACTATTGATGACTTCATTTTTCCCTCCTCCATCAATATTAGATTTGAAAGTAGAAAACACAGCATGATACTGAATGAAAAATGAGAACTGCCCACCCAGTGGAAGGAAGGGAAGGAGGGAAAAACAGGAGCTTGAGTTAGCAATCTCTTAAGCACATGCAGTACCTGTAATCCTCCAACTGGACAGCTGCACTGAGACTTGGAGGGAAAGGGAACAGACTGAGAGAACATTTGCTTGTCCACCAGCAGACTTGCCAGAGAAGAACAGTAGTTCTTTTGGCTATGCTGTGCTTAACACACTGCACATCTCATGCCATGCACAGAACAGCAGCCCTAGCAGGGAGAAAGACTCTCACCTGGTTTTCCTCCCTTGGTTTTCCTTCCCTGGAGGGAGAAAATCGCCATTGCTCTTCCTTTCTCCAGGAGCTGTTGCATCAAACCCCAATCAATTAAAACATTTTCCTTATCCTTTTCCCTAGATGCAGCCACAAACACCTGTGATTTTTTGTTCAGATTTAAAAAGCATACTGCCCTATTTCTTTATTAATTCCTTCTTTTCTTGCTACGTGATGCTTTTTTTTCTCCTTTCTTTTACCCAGCCCCCTCCCTTAGCTCCTTCTCCCCAGGAGAACAGAGTGACTAGACTGAGCAAACACTGAAGCAGACAATGTACAGATAGCTTTCAAATGCACCGAGAAAGCCCCACCCAAACTGGGAGAGAAGAGACACAAATTGATAGGCATCTTTTCCCCCTTTTTAACTGTAGATGTTGTTACAGCAATAGAGGTAAAATATTCTCTGTTGGTTTTTAAATAGGTCTCTAAGATCAGACAGTGCTTGAGAAGTTGGAATTCATCCATTTTCTGCAAGCTGGAGTAACATTAGGCAGAACAAAGAGTGGGAGCAAGGGTGCTGCACTGAGCTCTGCACACCCATCTCACCTCACACGGTGAAGACCAGACATAGTTTCTTTGCAGTTCTGTGGCAAGATCCATCTAGAGTCTGGCTGTCATCAGGCTGTGCTGAATTTAGTGGGCCATTTTGTTGCCCTCATCTTAGCTCTTGATTTTTCTTGCCTGGCTGCTTCTGGTTGTTATCCAGAGAGCCATTCCCATGTCTAAGAAATTAATTGATGCTGCAGTCTTGCTGGGGTTTGTTTTCAGCGGCTACGTTTAACTGATTATTTGTCCGAAGGCGGTTCTTCAGACTCAGAAATCTGAATAAAATGAGCAGTGGAAGCAGAACATTTCCTCACAAGTCAGCAGGCAGACATTGAACACAATGTGTAGCATTCTATGTGGTTAGCAAATTTGTCTCAATGAAGACTTGTCTATCTAAAAGTCTTGCGCTTGCCTAAGAGATGCTGCATGCTCATGGCTCTGTCCCCGCTGGGGACTTCAGGATGCCAACACTCCACAAACCTCCAATGTGCAGAAAGAGAATTGCATTCAATCCATTCCTTCTACCAAAATGTATCTCCTCATGAGCAGAAAGCTGCCATTACCACCTGGTTTAGGAGATTTGAATGCTGTCCCTGGGTACTTAGCTCAACAATTAGCTCACACTCTGTAAGAACTATCACTTGTTTTGACTGAGCTGTACCTTGGCGGGTGCAGCAGAGGACATTGGTATACATAAGAAACAAGAACTGAAAATTCAACCTGTATTTTTGATGAGGCACTGCAGAACGACTTGGGTCTGAGTCCAAGAACAAATAGAATTTGTGAGTAGATGGGGTGAAAGAAAAGTCCTTTCTTTGCACTTTCAGTTCTTTTCTTTGCAGCACTCAAAGATTGGCTGTCAAAAATTCCTCCCTTACATGACAGACTAGGACTAGAAGCAGAACCTCTGCAGCCAGACTGACTCTCCTGGCTTCCCAAACAATAACAATATGCATCTTTCTAGCTCCTCTCACTTCGTATTTGGTGGATCTTGTAGCTGAATTGTTAAGCCCATGTGTCTTGCAGGCTTCCCCGGAGATTTGGTGTACATGCTGACCTAGGAGCCCCAATGGCTCTCACCTTTAGGAGAATCTCTCACTGAGGTGTTTTTTGGTTTTTTTTTTTAAAGTGAGCATTTCTTTATATTAATCCATTCTAACTTCCAGGCAGCAGCTTGTCTTCCTCTGGTAGCCATTACAGATCTCAGCATTGTTTACTAGACTAAGAACTTTATATATTACAGCATAGAAAGGATGGTGTAGAAGCTAGTGACAAGAGCTGACCCTTCCATCAGAGAAAAACTGATTATCAGTCAAGTTTTTATTTGCCTGTGTAATACTCAGGATACCAATTAACTACCTGTCTTTCCCCTATTAGTGATATCCACACTGTGTTATGCGGGGGAAATGTCTTAGACCAAATTAACAAGGCACAAAGCTCTAGTTGGGTAGCAATTAGCAGACAGTGTCATTGCCATGTCTCGTTAATAAGATGAGACCATAGAGAAGGAAATGTATTTGGTGTGTTTAATGGAGGCTGCAGATCAAATAACATCTCCCAGATTTCTGAGGCTGAGTAAACAGAATGACTCCCCGTTGTGATAAGTCATCGTGGATCGATGGTGGAACTGGAGTAATCGTTGGCATGTAACTGATGGGGAGAAGAGGAAAAAAAGTACAATGTACCAAAGTTTTGTGCTTTTGGATGAACAGCCTCATTTTGAGTCTGCAAAAGAGTTTGAGCAACTCTGTGCTAGGTAGGAGACAGACACTAACAGGGCTGGTTTGTTTTTGCAGACAGGTATCTACCGTTCCAGCCTATCTCCCTCTTGTTGCCCAACCTCAAACCAAGATCAACGTGATTGTAAAGCAGGTTTCACTTATCTGACCTCCACATGTGCTCCTTGAGGGGACAGAGGCTTAGATAAATGCTCTGGGGTTTGAGGTCATCTCTGTAATAGGATTAAAAATATTAAATGGCTCATAAATTTGTTTTACCAGGGTAGTGTTGCCTGCCTGAGCCTGTATCATTTTTATTGCTCACTACAGTTATGTTTATTGACAGACAAGGATTATAAAATGATGACACAAAGCAATAGTTATTCTGGGTGCCAGTAGGAACAATAAATTCTCTTCCTCCTAGTTCTGGAAACGTTTCAAGGTTTTTTTCTTCATGAATAGTGACTCTACAAAGCCACAGTGTTTTCTTGACTAGCATTACTCATTTAGTTTACCTGTGTTGCTCCAATTGGTAGAAAACAGGAAAAGAAAATACTAGAAAATTTACAAAGTCCCAAGCAGAGAAAGACTATTGTTTTCCTTTCCTCCAAGTCTTAGTTGCCAACACCAAGAGAGAGTTTCATCTGTCTAGAGATTTTTCTAAGCACACAAAAAAAGAAACCCCAAACCCCAAGCTACCAACATGGAGAAAAACCCAAACCAAATCAAAACAACAACCCCAAAAAAGAATCATAGAATCATAGAATCTACCAGGTTGGAAGAGACCTCCAAGATCAGCCAGGCCAACCTAGCACCCAGCCCTAGCCAATCACCTAGACCATGGCACTAAATACCTCATCCAGGCTTTTCTTCAACACTTCCAGGGACAGTGACTCCATCACCTCCCTGGGCAACCCATTCCAATGCCAATCACTCTCTCTGGCAACAGCTTCCTCCTAACACCCAGCCTAGACCTCCCCTGGCACAACTTGTGACTGTGTCCCCTTGTTCTGTTGCTGGTTGCCTGGGAGAAGAGACCAATCCCCACCTGGCTACAGCCTCCCTTCAGGTAGTTGCAGACAGCAATGAGGTCTGCCCTGAGCCTCCTCTTCTGCAGGTTAAACACCCCCAGCTCCCTCAGCCTCTCCTCATAGCGTTTGTGTTCCAGGCTTTTCACCAGCTTCATCACCCTCCTCTGGACACGTTCCAGCACCTCAACATCTCTCTTGAATTGGGTGGCTCAGAAATAAAGACCATCCACACTTTGAAAGACGTCACAAAATGACACAGAAGCAAAGCTGCATCAGAAGTCTGGTGAACCCTGAGTTTTCACACATTAGATCATAGAATCATAGGGTAGTTTGGGTTGGGAAGGACCTCTAAAGGTCTCCTAGTCCAACCCTTTCTGCTGTAAGCAGGGACCTTCTCAACTAGATCAAGCTGCCCACAGCCTTATCGACTCTCACCTTGAATATCTCCAGTGATACAGTCAGATACTTTGCAAATCTGGCACTGAGAAGATGTAAGAAATATGCTGTCCTGTGCAAAAAGCACAGAATTACAGAAATCTGGCATTGTAGGTGTTAAAAGGGACCCCTGAAGGTCATCTAATCCAACTCCTCTGCCAAAGCAGGGTCACCCACAGCAGGCTGTCCAGGGTCACAATGTCTGGGTGGGCTTGGAATCTCTCCAGAGGAGACTTCACAACCTCTCTGAGCAGCCTGCTCCAAGGCTCCCGCAGCCTCACAAGAAAGAAGTTTCTCCTCACATTCAGATGGAATCTTCTGTGCTCCAGTTTGTGCCTGTTGCACCTTGCCCTGTAGCTGGCCACCACTGAGAAGAGTTTGGCTCCATTCTCTGGATTCCCACCCTTTAGATATTGATCATTATTGAGAGATCCCCTCTCAGGCTTCTCCAGGCTGAATGGCCCCGTGTCTCTCAGCCTTTCCTCCTCACAGAGATGCTCCTTTCCCCGCAGCATCTTTGTCACCTTTACTGGACTCTCTCCAGCAATTTCTTGTCTCTCTTGGAGAGGGGAGTCGGGGACTGAAGCCAGTACTCCAGATGTGGCCTGTCCAGGGCAGGGTAGAGGAAGAGGAGAAATGAAAGAGGTGGCATCCCTCACTTTTGTTCTACTTCAAATGTCAGATTTTTCAAGCCTCTGTCATTTATCTACTCTTCCTTTTGCCCTTTTAATATTTGTTTACATCTTTCCTATAGCCTGAAAGCTGACACTAGATTCTAACTGAGGTATGACTGATCTCAAGGATAGCTAGATTTACACATAAACACAGAAAGGCTGAGGTTTAAAAGGACCTCTGGAGGTCATCTTGTCCAGCTCCCCCCTCAAGCAGAGTCCCTAGAGCCACCTAGAAGCTGTTACCCTTTAGAAATGAAAATCAATATGTCTGAGAAGAAGAAGAATATTTCCCAACACTGTTGCCACTGTCTACATCCCCTCCAACTTCCAACTCCTTTTCTTATGGTGCTTCCACATGGATTTTTCCACATTTCACATATAAAAAAGGTTTCTCCCATTCAGCAGGGAAGGACTTGGGGGTACTGGTGAGTGAAAAGTTGTATGTGACTCAACAATGTGTGATACAGCCCAGAACCAGCTGTGTCCCAGGCTGCATCCCCAGCAGTGTGGGGATTCAGCCCTGCTACTCATGCTGCACTCTGCTGAGACCCCATCTGCAGTGCTGAGTCCAGCTCTGGAGTCCTCAGCATAAGAAAGTCATGCACAGACTTGTTGGAGCAGGGCCAGAGGAGGCCACAGCAATGATGGGATGACTGATTCTTCTCTGCTGCAAGAATGAGATGAGAGAGTTGGAGCTGTTCAGCCTGGAGAAGAGAAAGCTTCAGGGAGAACTTCTGGAGTCCTTTTGGTACTTAAAGTGTCCAATTAGAAAGTGTGGGACAATCTTTTTAACAGAGGTCATTATGACAGGACAAGGGGTGATGGTTTTGATCTAAAAGAGGGAGATTTAGACTAGTTAGAAGGAAGGAATCTTTACACTGAGGGTGGTGAGACACCAGAACAGGTTACCCAGGGTAGGTGCCCTGTTTCTGAAACCATTCCAGGCCAGGTTGGATGGGACTTTGAGCAGCCTGCTCTAGTTGAAGATGTACCTGCTGAGTGCTGGGCAGTTGGACTAGATGACCTTTAAAGGTGGCTTCCAGCCCAAATCAGTCTATGATTCTATGAATCTATGGTTCTATGGCAGCTGATTGTGCCCCCACCCCTGGAGACATTCACGGTCAAACTTTACAGGGCCTGGGGTAGCTTGATCTAGTTGGAGATGTCCCTGCATGCTGCAGGGTGGTTGGATAAGATAGCTTTGAGGGTCCCATCCAACCCAATGCATTCTATGATTTTGTACATTTCACATCCCTCTAGCAAATTTCCACCAGTTGATTTTGGAATAACTTCCCAGTTTCTGACACTCATTCCAAATTTAAAAGCCTTCTCAGCACCTAATAATCCAGCCCATTGCTCAGCACAGGACTGAAGGGATCTGATCTCAAAACCACCCCATTTTCATTGTCCTCCCAGTTTGACACAAGGAACCATTGATCGTTTCTCTTTGATTTTGTTTTCCCAGCCAGCTGTGAGCCTTCTCTGCAGTGATTTAATCATGTGCCTTAATTTGCTTACAAGAATGCGATGTAGGAGACTCGAGAGCCTCACTGAAGTCAAGATATATCACATCTACTGCTTCCCCTTTATTCACTTATCCTGTCAAAGGAAGAAATTAGATTGGTTTGATACAATTTGTCCTTGACAAATCCACATTCACTAGACTGTTATTACCCTCGAGGTGCTTATAAATTGATTGATTGATCCTCCACCATACTGCTTCAGTTCAAGGAAAATCACTTCACCAGCATCCACTCTGACGTGCAGCTAATTGGGCTCAGTTCTGTGATTTCCTGTGCTGGTCTGGGTTTTTTTGTTCCACAAAAAGGGCCTCCTAACTCTCTTGACAGTGTGTTCTTGATGATTGGGCTTGATGATCTCTTGATCTTTAAAGCCTCTTCCAACCTCAGCGGTTCTATGATTCTGTTGTTTTCCTCAGCCCCAAAGCTAACCAGGTTACAGGACCTTTACCTGCCATACTTAGGAGCACCAGACCTGTGAACACTGCCTGTGCTCATAAGAAGTCCATGCACCCTCTAACAGACCTCCTTCTACTGCATTATTCTTCTGCCCCTGTTTTGTGGGTGTTGGGCTCTTCTCTCAAGCAGCAAGTGGTAGGATGAGAGAAAACAGCTTCAAGTTGCACCAGGGGAAGTTTAGGTTGGATGTTAGGAATCATAGAATCAACCAGGTTGGAAGAGACCTCCAAGATCATCCAGGCCAACCTAGCACCCAGCCCTAGCCAGTCAACCAGACCATGGCACTAAGTGCCTCAGCCAGGCTTTGCTTCAACACCTCCAGGGACGGTGACTCCACCACCTCCCTGGGCAGCCCATTCCAATGCCAATCACTCTCTCTGCCAACAACTTCCTCCTAACATCCAGCCTAGACCTCCCCTGGCACAACTTGAGACTGTGTCCCCTTGCTCTGTTGCTGCTTGCCTGGCAGAGGAGACCTGGGAGAATAGTTTTTTCCCCGAAAGGGCTGTAAAGGCTTGGAACAGGCTGCCCATGGGGCTGCAGGGCAGAAAGGCCTCTGGCTGCTTCTGGGGGGCAGCAGTGAGACACTGCTCACCCACTGGGAGTGCAAAGGGAGAGTCTCTTGGCAGCTGCATGCATGCAGAGGGCAGTCAGGTAGAGTGAACACATCCTTAGGCTGTCAGGCCAAGGCCTTCTAGAACCCTCCACCCCTTCCAGCCTGGGCAGGCCTGAGAGCAGGCCGGAGCTGCCCTGCCCAGCGTAGGCCTGCAAGGCCTCAGCAGGCCGCGTGGGGCAGCTGAGAGCTGCCTGCAGCCAGGAGCCATCTCCACACAGAGCCTGAGGTGAGCAGGGGCAGCTCTGCTGCAGGGGAGGGAGGGGGGAGAGGCAGGGAGGAGAGGAGATACAGCCAGGCACTGCCTTGGGAGCTGTGATGCTGTGCTAGTTTGAGCTTAGCTGGAATGTTCTGGGGGGAAGGACTGGATCATAGGCTGCGGAAGGAAAACAGGGCTGGTGTCTGCCTCACTCATAGGCTTGCTGAGAGATACAAGAAGAAGAATCAAAACATAGCTAAGGCACTTCTGCTGGGGCACTGGCTGAGCTGCATTTCTCTCTAGCCTCTCTCTGCCCTTTAATTAATCCACTTTGCTTCCTAACCCCCTGGCTGAACCTCCATTCTTCCTTGGGACTGGGGTAAGGTTGAGAGGGGCAGGGGGAAGGTGCAGGGGTGGTTGGGAGCCCCTCCTGGGGACTCAGGTTTCTGGGAGGGCTGTTGTGTTTCTCTATTGCCTTTTACCCTGTATGTTTCTGTCTATAACTGTATATACTGTAAATATCTGCTTGTATATTGTGCCAGCTGTAAATAATAACCTTCACTCAATTTCCAGAGCAGGATGGCTCTAGTCTAGCTGATTTTCAAAGTGTGTGTGTGGGGGGGGACAGGTAACACCCAAACTGTCACAGATGCCAGAAAGCAGTACAGAATAACAACATTACAATGTCCTGGGATGAGCAGGTCTGTCCCCTGGGATGGGACTTGTTCCCTGTAGTTTTCTAAAGGAAACCTGGGACCCTCCAAACTACTACAGAATCACAGTCTCACAGTATCAAAGTATTATTAGGATTGGAAGAGACCTCACACATCATCAAGTCCAACCCTTTACCACAGAGCTCAAGGCTAGACCATGGCACCAAGTGCCACGTCCAACCTTGCCTTGAACAGCTCCAGGGACAGCGACTCCACCACCTCCCCGGGCAGCCCATTCCAGTGCCCAATGACTCTCTCAGTGAAGAACTTTCTCCTCACCTCCAGCCTAAATTTCCCCTGGCGTAGCTTGAGGCTGTGTCCTCTTGTTCTGGTGCTGGCCACCTGAGAGAAGAGAGCAACCTCCTCCTGGCCACAACCACCCCTCAGGTAGTTGTAGACAGCAATAAGGTCTGCCCTGAGCCTCCTCTTCTCCAGGCTAACCAATCCCAGCTCCCTCAGCCTCTCCTCGTAGGGCTGTGCTCAAGGCCTCTCACCAGCCTCGTCGCCCTTCTCTGGACATGCTCAAGCATCTCAATGTCCTTCCTAAACTGGGGGGCCCAGAACTGAACCCAGTACTCAAGGTGATGTCTACATCAGGAAAGCAGTGGAGCCCCCATCACTGACGGGATTTAAAGGCTTTGTAGGTGTGGTGCTGAGGGCCATGGTTTAGTGGTGACCTGTTGGTGCTGGGTTAATGGTTGGACTTGATGGCCCTCAAGATATTTTCCATATTCTATGACTCTCTGACAACACGACCAGTGAGTGACCAGTTCTGGGGTGCAGGAGCAATCATTTATTTCTCACTTATGCAGAAAGATTCCAGATGGAGAGCAGAACCCGGTAGATGGAATTATCAGCAATAAATATTTGTAATTTATGTAAATGAATCCGCCCAGAACTGTCTCATCTCTTTTTTTTTTCCCTACAAAGGGAGCAGAGAGCTTCAGTTTTCTAAGCCATTTGACCCTGAGGCTTACATTTGGAATTCCATGCCAATAGATACCACATCATTATTATTTTAATTAGAAAAGCTGCAAAAATATTCTGCTGAGTCCACAGAGGGCCACGTCCTACCGTGGGTACAGCAGAGTTTTACTGAGCACAGCTGGCTTTTAGCTCCAAATGAGCTCAAGATTTTTGGCATGGCAACCTTACATCGCAGCATGAATTTATTGAACACATTTCACAGAGTCACAGAATTCACAGGGCAATAGGGGTTGCAAGGGATCTCTGCAGATCACCTAATCCAACCCCTGTGCTAAAGCAGGGGCACGCACAGCACATCGTCCAGCATCACAAAGTCCAAGTCTGTTTGGAATCTTACCAGAGAAGGAAATTCCACAGCTTCTCTGGGCACTCTGGTCCAGTGCTCTGGTGTCTGAACTCCAGGTGGCCAAAATATTCCACCATTAACTACTGAAAATGGCACTTTGAATTTGTTATGGGTTAACCTGGCAGGCAGCTAAACACTGCAGAGTTGCACACCCAGTCTGTCACAGTCAGATGGAGGAGAGTCCAGGCTAAAGAGAGTTTAATAGTACAGAAAATAGCAATAACAATCATAATAGTAATAACAGCAACAACAATAATATTACACAAAACAAGTAAGGCACAGTGCAATTGCATTCAATTTCAGGAGCTTCACTGCAAAGACGTTGAGGTGCAGGACAAGGTCCAGAGAAGGGCAAACAAAGCTGGTGAAGGATCTAGAAAGAAAGTCTTATGAGGAGTAGCTGGAGGAACTAGGATTGTTTAGTCTGTAGAAAAGGAAGCTGAGGGAACACCTCATTGCTCTCTACAACTCCCTGAAAGGAGGTTGGAGTGAGGTAGGGATTGGTCTCTTCTCCTTAGTATCAGGTGATAAAATGAGAAGAAATGGCCTGAAATTGTGCCAGGGGATGTTTAGGTTGGATATTAGGGAAAATTTCTTTCCTGAAAGAATGGTCAGGCATTGGAACAGGCTGCCCAGGGAGATGGTGGAGGCACCATCCCCAGAGGTGTTCAAGAAACGTTTGGACATGGCACTTTGGGACTTGGTTTAATGGCCATGGTGGTCTTATGTTGACATTTGGACTTGATGATCCTAGAGGTCTTTTCCAAGTGAAACAATTCTATGGTTCAATGATTATATGAATTGTTCACCTGCCCACTGAACAAGTAATGCTCAGGCCCTCCTTCCTATCTTACTCCTCCCAGTTTGTATACTGCCCATGGCTTTATATAGTCTGGAATATTCTTTTGGCCAGTTGGGGTCAGCTGTCCTGGCCACGTTTCCTCAAAGCTTCTTCAGCAGTAGTAGGGTGAGAAGATGACAAGTTCATGACTTAGTAGAAAGGCAAATTTGTAACAACAAACTCATTGGTATGTTAGCAATGTCATTATTATTCCAAATCCAAACCACAGCAGGGCACCAGCTACTAGGAAGAAAACATTCCATCCCAGTCAGAAGCAGAACAGCACTTAGGACTGAAGGATTGCATTAAAGATGTTAATATGAAGGCAGACCTAATTTTATCAGTTTTATTTGTCAAGGATTGTCCAAGCTGAGTGTGAGGTGACCTTGCTTCACTCTTAGCCCTGTCCTTGTTCTTTTTTCATCTTGGTCGTCCCCTTAGGCTCTGCCACTGCAGAAATTCACTGGGGCTACACCTGCCAGTAACTAAGCTTTGTTAGGATCACAGCACCTCAGTTCCCTATTTGTGGAATAGAAATAAAAGTCACTAAGCTTTGTTAGGATCACAGCACCTCAGTTCCCTATTTGTGGAATTGAAGTAAAACTAAGCTTTTTTAGGATCACAGCACCTCAGTTTCCTATTTGTGGAATAGAAATAAAAGTAACTAAGCTTTTTTAGGATCACAGCACCTCAGTTTCCTATTTGTGGAATAGAAATAAAAGTAACTAAGCTTTGTTAGGATCACAGCACCTCAGTTTCCTATTTGTGGAATAGAAGTAAAAGTAACTAAGCTTTTTTAGGATCACAGCACCTCAGTTTCCTATTTGTGGAATAGAAGTAAAAGTAACTAAGCTTTGTTAGGATCACAGCACCTCAGTTCCCTATTTGTGGAATAGAAATAAAAGTAACTAAGCTTTTTTAGGATCACAGCACCTCAGTTCCCTATTTGTGGAATAGAAATAAAAGTAAGTAAGCTTTTTTAGGATCACAGCACCTCAGTTCCCTATTTGTGGAATAGAAATAAAAGTAACTAAGCTTTTTTAGGATCACAGCACCTCAGTTTCCTATTTGTGGAATAGAAATAAAAGTTGCTTTCCTACATGACCTTTGTGAACCTCATGAGGATCAACCACGTAAGTGCAAGGTTCTGCACCTGTCTTGGGGCAATCCCTGCTATCAACCCAGACTGGGAGACAAAGGGAGAGAGCAGCCTTGTGAAGGACATGGGAGTGATGGTGGATGAAAAGCTGGACATGAGCTGGCAATGTGTGCTCACAGCCCAGAACTAATTTTGTTCTGGGCTGATCCCCAGCAATGTGGGCAGCAGGTGGAGGAAGGGGATTCTTCCCTACTGCTCCTTGCTCTTGAGACCCCACCTGCAGTGCTGGATCCTGCTCTGAAGTCCTCAGCACATGACAGATATGCACCTGTTGGAGCAGGGCCAGAGTGGGCCACAGCAGTGGTGTGAGGGCTGGAATTCCTCGGCTGAGAGGACAGGCTGAGAGAGTTGGGGTTTTCGGCCAGGAGAATACAAGTCTCCAGGAGACCTTATTACAGGCTCTCAGTACATAAAGGAGGTGATATAAGAAAGCTGGAGACAGACTTTTTAGCAGGTGCTGTTGTGACAGGACAAAGGCTGATGGGTTTAAACTGAAAGAGAGAGATTTAGACTAGAGAGAAGAAGGAAAGTGATTACACTGAGAGTGGTGAGACTGTGCCCCATGTTCCCCAAAGAGGTGGTAAATGGCTCATCCCTGGAACCATTCCAGGTAAGCTTGATTTGGGGCTCTGAGCAGCCTGCCTTAGTTGCAGAAGGGGTCAGACTAGATGACCTTTAAAGGTCTCTTCCAACCCAAACCATTCTGTGATTCTCTGAACTATGTTTGAAGCGCTGAGACACATTTCTAAGGGCTGGGAAAGTACTAAAGTAATAGATGATTTGTTTCGAAGATAATGCAAAACACCAAATAGGTCATTAGGGAATAATTTGATTTGAGAAAACATTACAACAGAGCCAAATGAATAGATTAATGGCATCATTTTGCTATTTCTTTTGTTTCACTGTTTGCAAACATATCACAGAAAACATTTGCAGAATGAGAGCATTTTTGTTGTGTTCCATCATCTACCAGTGTAAATATAGCCATTTGCTTCATTTTATAAGCAGTTAAATTACTCTGAGTCCTCCTATACTTTTGTGAATAAAAAGATGTCTGCATTAGGATTTAAGTGCCCTTCTTCCTCTCATCACTAAGGGCATGTTTGTGTTTTCCCAAGGGATGCAACATGATTCAAACTTACTGAAGATTGTTGTCTGGACAAGAGGAGGCTGAGGGAAGACCTCGTTGCTCTCTATGACTCCCTGAAAGGAGGTTGGAGTGAGGTGGGTATCAGTCTCTTGTCTCTAGTATCAGGTGATAAAATCATGGAATCATAGAATCAACCATGTTGGAAGAGACCTCCAAGATCATCCAGGCCAACCTAGCACCCAGCCCTAGCCAATCAACTAGACCATGGCACTAAGTGCCTCATCCAGGCTTTTCTTGAACACCTCCAGGGACGGTGCCTCCACCACCTCCCTGGGCAGCCCATTCCAATGCCAATCACTCTCTCTGTGAAGAATTTCCTCCTAACATCCAGCCTATACCTACCCTGGCACAACTTGAGACTGTGTCCCCTTGTTCTGTTGCTGGTTGCCTGGTAGAAGAGGCCAACCCTCACCTGGCTACAATGTCCCTTCAGGTAGTTGTAGACAGCAATGAAACTACCTGAAATTGTGCCAAAGGAAGTTTGGGTTAGATAGTAGGAAAAATTTCTTTCCTGAAATAATTAACAGGTTGCTTAGCTAGATGGTGGAAGCCCTATTGCTGGAAACATTGAAGGTCAAACTTGCTGGGGCCCTTAGCAACCTGATCTAGTTGATGTCCCTGCTCATTGCAGGGAGCTGGACAAGATGACCTTCGGGGGTCCTTTCTAACACGATGCATTCTGTAGTTCTTGAATTGCTACACAACAGGAAAACAAGCAGCTCCTCAAATGTTCCATAAACATTTAAGAGCTTTATAAAAACAGGAAAATAACTTCAAAGATGCATTTTGACTTAATTACCTATTAATTTGCATATGAGACTTGGACCACGGCTTAGTTCTCTGCCCTAGTTTTATCTACTTAAGCTAGAGGATCTTTCTTTGTAGCTCTGAAAAGTGCAGCTGGCTAAGAGCATCCTTCCCAGAGCTGTTTGTGCCCCTCATGACACTACCAAGGTTACTTGTGAATAAGAAGCACGTTTGCTCCTGCCACATCAGAAAACAATTAATCTTCATTGTTTACCAACCAGGAATAATCAAAAGCAGTAGGGAAAGAAGCTGTGTTTTCAGGTACCTATGAAGATATTACAGAAGCAAAGGCAAGCATGCAGACTAAAGCTGAGGAAAGCTCCTAGGCTGCCTCTTAGAGGGAAATAAAGATTTGGGGGATTTAAAAAACCAGATTAATGTTTTTTCATGTTTCAATGAAAATATATTTGATGGTGCAAACTCTAGCTGTATAGAAAAGACATCCAAAATCTGCTCTGGAAATAGTTAAAAATGGAGCAGATACAGAAGAGGAGGTTGTGGTGAACTGAGGGTTGTTCTCTTCTCCCCATTATTAGGTGATATAATGACAAGAAATGACCTGAAATTGTGCCAGAGGAGGTTTAGGTTGGATATTTGGAAATATTTCTTTTCTGAAAGAGTGGAATATGTTGCCCAGGGAGGTGATGGAGTCAACATTCCTGGAGGTCTTCAAGAAATCTGTGGACATGGCTCCTTAGAACATGGTTTAATGGCCATAGTGGTCTTTGCGTGACAGCTGGACTTAGAGGTCTTTTCCCACCAAAGCAATTCTATAACTCTCTGTTTCTACAAGAGCTGATTTAATTAGTTATTGTTAGGTTTGATTTGCAAAGGTGATTAACAAAAAAAATTGGCTCCTTTTTACTAGAGTGGAAGATAAAAGTAGTGCCATGAATAACCCAGAATGCAGTTGCAAGGTAGTGACACACTGCTCACCACCACCATTACAGGAGCAGATAACTAATAAGCTTTGATCACTGTCCAGAGGTTGAAAGCACTGAACATCTGACTCCACACTAAACTGAGGGCTAGAAGAAATAAGGGATTTGTAACCCCCATTGCTGTTGGATATTAGGAGCAACATCTTCCCTAAAAAGGTTGCCAACCCCTGCAATAGGCTGCCCAGGAAAGTGGTGGACTCCCCATCCCTGGAGGTGTTTCAAAGCCATGTAGTCGTGGTCCTGAAGGACACAGCTTCGTGGTAACTTGGCAGTGCAGGGTTAAGGGTTGGCCTAGGTGATCTGAAAGCTCTCTTCCCACCAAAGCAATTCTGTGATTCTATGAAATTAGGCAGTGCTCTGCCGAGACCGTAAAGCACTGAGTCCAATAAGCAGAAACTGAAATCCATCTGGGTCAGAAAAGCCTGAGTAGTTCCTTATTTTCAGCTGGTTAGCAAGGAAAACTAAAGTTCAGGATCTGTGCAAAACCATGCAAGGAGTCAAAGGCCTTTACATGTGGTGGGCACCTAGAGCCAGGTTTGTCAGCTGAGAAACTGAGTTTTCTTTCTGATAAGACATGAGGTGTTCTCACCATGGAATTTTCTACAATAGTATGGGCTCAAGAATTGGGCTCGGAGGCCTGCTGAGTCTGAGGGGAGTGGAGATGGAAGGAAGAGGAGAGAAGACAGAGAGCAGTGTTTCTGGGCTCCCCCCAGTTTAAGAGACACAGGGAACTACTACAGAGAAACCAGTGGAGGCTCCAAAGATGCTGAGGGGACTGGAACATCTCTGTGAGGAGAAAAGGCTGAGAGACCTGGGGCTGTTTAGCCTGGACAAATGGAGTCTGAGAGGCAATCTTCTCAATGGTGATCAGTAGCTAAAAGGTGGGGGCCAGGCTCTTTTCAGTGGTCAAGTGATAAGACAAGAAGATGCAAACTGAGGTGCAGGATATTTCATCTGAGGAGGAGAAGAAACTTCTTTGCTGTGAGGGTTCTGTAATCCTGGAGCAGGCTGCCCAGAGAGGTTGTGGAGTGGAGAGATTTCAAACTTGCTGGGGCATTGTGATCCTGGGTGTCCTGCTGTGGGTGACTCTGCTTTAGTAGTAGGGTCTGACCAGATGATCATCAGAGGTCACTTCCAACCCTCACCACTCAGTGATTCTGTGATTGCAAAAGAAAGCAAGAGTACTACTGGTTTCTGTTTGGCCCAGTCCAGTCCCAGAGATACTATGTCCAAGCACACAGAGTGACAGAACAGTAGGTGTTGGAAGGGCTGTCCCCTGATTAGCTTCTGGAGCTAGGTGGATAATGTACAAGCCCTGGGTAAAAGCATTCTGGCCGAAAAACCCCAAAACCCAGCAAGGTTCAATACTGCTGGGTGGTAGCTTTTGAGTGGTTTGTAAAAGACAGACAAATAAAAACTGTAGTTTCAGAGTTATATACCAAAATGCTGCAAGCTCTGGAGAACTTTCTTGGGTTCAACATCAGATGTTTCAGGTGCTACTTCTAGGCTACAAAGCCCTGCTCTACAGTAGCTCCCTGGAAAAAAATTAAGATGGAAAAAGATTATGACTGGATATTAGGAAGAGATTTTCTACAGTGAGGGTGGTGGAACTCTGGAACAGGTTGCCCAGAGTGGTCGTGGATGTTCCCTCCCTGGGGGTGGTCAGGGCCAGATTGGATGGAGCCTTCAGCAACCTGATCTAATGGAGGATGTCTCTGTCCATGCTTGGAGGGGTTGGAGCTAGCTGATCTTTAAGGTCTCTGCCAGGGGAAGTATAGGCTGGCTGTTAAGAGGAGGTTCTTCACAGGGAGAGTGATTTGTCATTGGAATGGGCTGCCCAGGGAGGTGGTGGAGTCACCATCCCTGGAGGGGTTCAAGAAAAGCTGAGGCATTTAGTGCCATGGTCTAGATGACTGGGTAGGGCTGGGTTCTAGGTTGGACTGGCTGATCTTGGAGGTCTCTTCCAACCTGATTGATTCTATGATGATTCTATGACAACTTCCATTAGCAGAAAACTTTTAGCTAGAGAATGATTTTTCACAGGCTCACAAAGGTAAATCTTCCACCACTGTTAAGCACAGAGCTCTGAATATCACTGGGGAGAAAAAAAAAGCAAAACCAAACCATTCACCACACATGCTGACAATCAAATAAAACATAAAAAAAAGGAGGATGCAGTTTGTAGGCAATATCAGCAGGACAACAAAATACCTGCCTGAGATTCAAATCCTAACCTAGCATTCTATACATTGTTAAAAGTTCTTTCTACATGGAAGTTTTTTTCCCACAGAATTTATCCTGGAGTATCTAAGCCTTGTGCAGCTGCTCCCCTGCTACTCTGTGATTATCTGAGAAGCCAGCTGAAAGCTCAGCTTTAGGCTTCTTCTTTTTCATCTGCTGTTGCTTTGCTGTAGTTATTTGATGAAATGCTGTGTGACAAAGAGACACAGTTCAGAGCATAAACAGAAATACCCTTGGAGAAGTATTTAAAACCTTAGGGATGTTATTAAATAGCTCACCAGTGGTTGTAGTCTTCAGTGATGTCTCTCCCTTTGGTGCCAGAAGGGTGTAGAGATCCCTGGGTGTGATGTAGGAATTCAAGTGGGGAACGAGAGGAAATGGCCTCAAGTTGCACCAGGGAAAAGTTTAGATGAGAAATTATGAACAATTTATTTACTGAAAGAGTGGCCAGGCACTGGAACAGGCTGCCCAGGGAGGTGTTGGAGTCAGCACACCTGGCAGACTTCAAATAATGTGTAGACATGGTACTTCAGGTTGTAGTTTAATGTCCATGCTGGTGTGGAGTTGGACCTGATAATGGAGATATTTTCCAACCTCGATGGTTCTACAATAAGGTCATGAAAAATAGGGGAGAAGGTGCTGGTAGTTGGAGTGGTTATTGCAGGTGAGTTAGAGAGGAGGGTGGGCAGAAGTTCTTTTCAAGAATCACAGAATGACAGAATGGTAGGAGTTAGAAGGCACCTATGGAGAACATCTAGTCCAACCCCCATGCTAAAACAAGGGCACCCACAGCACATTGCCCAGGTGGGTTTGGAATCTCTCCAGTGAAGGAGGCTTCACAACCTCTCTGGGCAGCTTGCTCCAGGCCTCCAGTACCCTCACAGCAACAAAGTTTCTCCTCATGATCAGATGGAACCTCCTGGGTTCCAGTTTGTGTCTCTTTGCCCTCGTCCTATCGCTAGGCACCACTGAAATGATTCTGGCCCTATCCTCTTGACCCCCACCCTTTAGATACTGATTAACATTGGTAAGATCCCCTCTCAGGCTGCTCTTCTCCATGCTGAACAATCCCAGGTCTGTCTTACTGAAAAGGATAGCTCAGAGCACTCAGAGTGTTGTAAGGAAAGATATAGTTATTTGGCACTGGGTGATGGGGGGGATCTCTCCCCCAAAACCCTGCACACCTGCACCTCGTGCAGGTAAGGTACTTATGCTATAAAGTCATACATATTCAGTACATGGGCAGGGCCAGTACAGTTAGTTGTAGGAATAGGTGAAGTTGTTCCAGGCAGTTCTTGGAACTCATTTCCCTAACGTCCTGCCTCTTCACGCATGCTCATTGCCACCTGGTGGTCGTCTTTTGGAGTCTTTTTGATGAAGGCTTGACATCTTCCTCATTTGTCCTCTACTTTTTGTCCATCTGGCAGCAGTTATGGGTCACATTCTTGGCCAAAGTTTCTGATGGTCTCATCTTTGAATACAGTATTCTTCTTCATGGGAGTGTTTCTGGGGCTTCTCATGCTTAAATCACTTTGTGTATACCTGATTGATGATGCTTTATACAGCTAATGGTTACCTAGGTTGCTACATTCTATATTGGCTTTCCCTCTTTTCCCATATCAGGTCTTTCAACCTTTCCTTCTCACAGGAAGGATGCTGAATCCTTGCAACTTCTGTATAGCCTCCACTGGACTCTCTCCAGGAGTTCCCTGTCTCTCTTGAACTGGGGAGTCCAGAACTGGCCAAAATACTCCAGATGTGGCTTCACTAGGGCAGAGCAGTGGGGGAGAAAAACCTTTCTTCACCTGCTGGCCACACTCTTCTTTAAGAACCTTAAAATACTGTTGGCCTTCTTGGCCAACAGAGCATATTACTGGCTCATAGTCATCCTGGATGCAGTGGTCTTCTGCTGGGATGCTCCAGGCTGAGACAAAGGGATAGAATGTTGATATCTAATATGCTAATCACCACCTAGTAGATCTATCCAGCAGATTCAAGCAGCAGCAAGTCTCACCCTGTGCCTAAGAGAGACAACACAGTGAAAAGCAAAGAAAAAGGGAAAAAAACAACCTACAAGAAGCTTTAGAAATAATTAGGTCTGTAGATTAAACCAGCTCAAGGTCTTGTTGTGCTGGCAAAGCAGAACTCTATGAGGAAGCTTTATACTGTTTACACACTGCATGACAACATTTCTTCTAGGTAACCACTTAAGGAGCTGAAGAAAAAATAAGAGGTGGGGTTTTTTTTAGGGAAGATGGTCTTCAAATAAAATGAAGCATAACTACTCAACAGGCTGAGAACGCTTTGGGACAGTCTGTTGGGACAGATGGTTGCTTAACAAGGATGGTCTCCTCCTGACCAGGTTTCTCTGTCTGCATTCCAGGTACTCACATGCAAGGAAGCAGATCCCATGTGCCATTTCAAATGTGTATCGATTGTGCCAGTGGAGAGAAGGGGGGGGGGGGGGGGGGAGAGAGAGAGAGAGAGAGAGAGAGAGAGAAAGAGAGGTCCATCTTTGATAAAGAATTTGATTTGATGATCACTTGCAGACCACACCACATGAAGTCTTGACACTGTCTCTTCACTCTAATTACTTGGTGAGCCATCTGGTGCACCTGCTGTTGCAGTGAGGCAGGAATAACAATTTTACACCCTCCCTCCCTTTTCTTTTCCTTTTTCCTTCACACTGAGATGGATCTTTTAAGTGAACATCCACCTGACACGGCCAGACAGTGCAGATGCAGACGCAGGTGCAAACTCGGTCAACCATGCCTCCAGATGGCTTTTGCTTATTAAGACAGCCAAAGTAATAACCCCAGACAAAGGACCTCCAAAAGAAAGAAAAACAACCAAGACCATACTGCAGAAAAGCACTAGCTTCAGAGATGGAGCTTATGAGGATCCCAAAGAAGTAATCAGCTTTAAATCTGTGATGAAAACAGAGCTGGTCAACCCTCACCCCCCCACACACCTTTGAAATTTGGATGATAAAGACAGATTGATAATTGAGCAGTCGGGGGAAAATGGTTAAAATGCAACAGTCTGTCCTAAAAGCAGATTACATAAGTGCCAAGAGCTAGGTGCCAAAATGCAAGCCATGGGCTTCCTTTCCTCCTGCTAAGTGATATGCTCTGCAACTGAGAAAGCCAAGAGGCAAAAGCAATAGGATATTTTGTAGTCTGGTTTCTTTTAAACATCAGAAGGATCACACTTCCCAGGGCTGAACTCCAGGCAAGCACAAACAAGCGACTGAAAACCAAGCAATTGTGCCCTCCCTCAACCTCTTCCTTTAATATCTTTAATTACTGGCTCACAAAGTGTGAAAGTTCAAAGGAATGAGTTCCAGGCTTGGGAAGCTGTCTCACTAAACAAGTTCATTTGAGCAGAAGCAGCTCACAGGAGTCCAGAGGCCACCTTTGCTTCCACAATTGAATGAGCTTCTCCTTGTTAACCCAAATGCTCTACAGGGGAAAATCATCTAAAAGAAAAACATCTTTTTCAGCCAGCTTTCCCAACATATCTTCTTTGGGACTATCATGGAAGATTTGGAGGTTTTCTGGCCTTGAGGGACAGCACAAAATGTGCCCTTCTCTCCAGCGATCATCCCAGCAGCCGTGCTGCCCAAATTAGTGCTCTGCTGAACAGAATTAATTGCTACTTTCCACCTGAGAGAGGATTTGTGGCAGAGTGCCCAGCAGAAACTGTGCTACTCAGGACAACAGGTTCAAAAAATCAGCATGCAAAAGTGATGGGAGGTGCAAATCCACAGGCAGGACTCCTTCAGCCCTGTCATTCTGACAGTGACACACGAACACCATTGGGCTTGGACAAGGAGGAGAGCTGGCTCTGCTCCAGGCCCTCTGCAAATTGAGAAGGAAATGCAAGGAAATTCACAGTATCGGGTTGGAATATCCACAAGTCATGCCAAGCTCCCCAGCTTTAGTTCCCAGTGACTAGGACAGAGTCCTAGGTATGTGCCTTCTTTGAATTCTCTTGCCTAGACTGATTCTTAAATCCTGAGGTCCCAACACCATCAGCCCAAGGACTTCCATCTCCATGATGGTAATGAGATCCCAAAGCTGGCTCATAATTCCTGACACACTCTAAAGATTCAAATCAGTTCCTCATCTCTTGTGTCTGATCAACATTCCTTGCCCAGCTTACTTTATAGAATCATAGAATTGTTTGGGTTGGAAAAGACCTCTAAGACTGTAAAATCCACAATTCATCACAACACCACCATGGCCATTAAATCATGTTCTGAAGTGCCATGTCTACACAGTTTTTGAAGACCTCCAGGGTCAGTGACTTCATCACCATCCAGTGCACCCTGTTCCAATGGCTGACCACTGCTTTCTTTCTCAGTGGCTTGCTCTCTTTCTTCAAAAGAAGAAAAAAGCATAGTTTTGACTTTCTGAAGGCCATTTCCTTCATCTCTCCTCTCCTCTCCATTCAGTGAAGTCACTCCCATGCCCAAAACAATCTCTAGCAAAGTCAAGAGTGGGCTGAAGGAGATGTGCCTTGACCCTTTGGCCAGTTGTGGGACATTCAGTACAAAAGAGACATAGATCTACTGGAGAGGTCCAGGGGAGGCTCACAAAGATGATCAGAGGCCTGGAGCATCTCTCATATGAAGCCAGGCTGAGAAAGGTGGGGTCATTCAGCCAGGAGGAGAGAAGGCTCTGGGGAGACCTTATTTCAGACACTTCCATATCTGAAAGGGACATAGAGGAAGGCTGGGGAAGGGCTGTATAGAAGGGCTTGTGGTGACAGGACATGGGGCAATGGCTCAAAACTGGAGCAGATTATATTTAGGTTGGACTTCAGGAAGAAGTTCTTTACAATGAGAGTGGTAGAACACTGGAATACATTGCCCAGGGGGTTGGACAAGATGACCTTTGAGAGACCCTTCCCACACGATGCAACTTGTGAATCTACAAAACTGTCTATTGCTGCCATAAACACCAGTTGAGAAACCTTGAAAATAATTCTTTCCAAATCTTGGACACCTTCTCCTGCACAACCCTCCAATAATGAGACATCTCTCTACCACGAGAGCTTTTCTTAGGGAGCAAAGGGAGATGAGGAATGTACGGAGGCAGGAGGACCTTCCCCACCAGCCTGATGGGCACTTCTGAGAACAGGAGAACCAAACTGTTGCCACATTTCTGTAGGTAGGTTGGGAGAGTTTTACTGAGGATTTGAAAGAGGATAACACAAACAAGAAAAAAATGCCATGTTGAGGATTATCATGCTTTGCCAAAATCTCTTTTTAACTCAACACATGGGGACAGCAAAGCCACTTCTTAAGTCCTGTGCTCTGTGTTGTGAAGAACAAACCTTCCCCCTAGAAACCCTCCTTCATTTATTGCCAGATACAAAGCTAAACCTTTGCTTGTCTTCCTGGAAACTAAGCCAGTCAAACCACTGAAGAGATATATTTAGGATGCAGGACAGGGGACAGCTGGAGTGCATCTCTTAGCCTTCTTCTCTGTGGCATTATTTAGCCTTGTCACTGGGCCCAGAGTGACTGGTGTGCATATCTTAATGAATGACAGCCAAGCAATCTCGAGTGATGAAGTTGTGATCAGCTCCTCCACAGTAAAACAAGGATTTGGCTGAAGCTCCTTTGGCCTATAAATATATTGTCCTCTTAATGCCCTCAGTCACCAGCAACCTTAAAACTGGAACAGTGTTCTGAAATCAAGACTCTCAAGGAGTGCTTTGGTTTGGATGTAAAACCCAAGGCCCATAGTTTTTTGATACTGGAGTTTATACTGAGCAATTTCTGAATTCACTCGGGGGCAGCTGTCAGCAATGCCAGGATTTGCATGACAAAGTTGTGCTGTGTAGGATGGATTTGGTTTACAAGTTGTCTCCTTTCCGGGCTCCCCAAGATCTGCAGCATGTTCACATCCTGCATTCTCAGCAGTGACACAAATTTAATGTCACTTATTAGTGATATTGTCTTGGTTAGAGCTAGAGCAGAACCAGTTCTGGTCAGAGATGTGACTTCTCAGCTCAGTTTCTGCTCAGTGAGGGCACTTTGTGAAGTTCAGGGCATATTTGCACAGACAGTGGCTGCTTTTAGCACTGATGGGGAGAGTTACGGCCAAGGGCTGGGCTGCAGAAAGGCTTTGGCTTAGTCTTGTTCCTGTGCAGACCAAGGACACTGCCACATCTTGTGCCATACCTTAGGGAGGAGGAGGTTAGAGGTGGCATTTGTGGGGAGAAGTGGGCAGGACAGGTGACCCTCAATTATCCAACAAAGGGATTCCATCTCATGGATGGCATCATCAGGATCAAGCTGAGGTATTGCCAGTGTCAAGCCTCTTATTCAACAGCCAGTGTCTTAGGAGGAACCTGTCCCATCTGCCTTCAATCTCAAATCATGTGTTCCTGAATCAAATTCCAGAATCCAGCTCCTGAATCCAGTTCCTATCTGCTGCTGAGTCGAGCTTGGAAATTCCCTAGTGCCTGCCCTCAGCATCAGCAGCATCAGTGGTGATGTCATTGCCATCAGGGGTTGAGTTCTATGTTGGTTTGTAATTCTTTGACTCCATTTCATTAGATTGCTCTTCTTTCCATCCTAGCTGGTTTAATTCCTTTCCCACCCCATTCATCTCTCTCCCTTTTCTCTTTCCTTTTGGAAGGCAGAGGGGTTCATAGAAAGCCTGACACTCATCTAGTGACCAGCCCAGCCCTAATCCTTGCCAGATATAAATCAAGCATTCCAGCATTTCATAGGTGATTAGTCTGAGGCTCATAACCAGATAAGGGAAAATCAAGACCCTCATTTCAGGACAAGATGATTCTTGCAGGAAGTTGAATCCAACTCCAACTCTTTTCTTCCCATTTTTTCAGATTAATTTCCATGTGGGAAAACAAAGTGACAGAGCAAAGTGTGAAGCTTTGTGATTCATCACAGCATGCAAGACACAGAAGGAAGCTGTTACCGTCTAGCTGAAGCGATCCAACCTCCTAAGAGAGCAGGGTAAGAAGTGAGCACAGAAAATTACTCAATGATTATTGTCAGTAGCATTGAAGTTACAGATTCCATAGAGACAAGGATTCAGGTAGTTGGGGGGAACAAGTTTTCCACTGAGCAGGCTCTCAAGGATTGCACTCTAGCCTGCAGGATTACAGTCCTTTGCTTCTCCACTTACACTTGATTTTCTGTCCACACCCATTACTTCATTTGGTGAATCTTGCTTTATGGATTCCCCTTATGAGTATAAGGGAGCTGAAGCCATCAAGAGTATAAATAAAGCTGTAGCTCGGTGGCAGACATGAAGGTGTGAGAAGCACAGGCTCAAGCTGCACAGTGCTGGAGGCTCTTTGGCATTTGATGAGCAAGTTGCCTTTATTTATAACACGGAACAGCAGAATGTGTCGTTGTGATTGACTTACAACAACTGCAAGGTCAGAAGTTTGATACACTGAGGGAAAAGTGTCCTGGCAACCTATATGTGGAGATTGTGTTGAATCAGGGATATGGAAGAGGTTAAACAGGGTAAGTCTAGAAGCTTTGGGTTTTTTTTATATCCCAGACTAGCTTTTGAGAAATCTCTTTGGAGGATACCTAAGGAGCGCCTTCGAGAGCAGAATGCTGAATTCACCCTTTTTGCCACCTTCTGCGACCTTTTCACCACCTCCTTACTTGTGCTTTGTCAAACAAGAGCCACTAAAGCAATCCTGTCATCAAATCCATGGCACCTATCCCTTTGCTGATCCTTGGGAGGTGATAACAAGCCCAGCTAGCAACACATTTTAATAATTAGAGCTATCATTACCATTTTGGCTTGGGGAGGATGTCTGAAAGATAAACTGTACAATTTATTTATAAGCAAGAGCAAGAGGACATAGTGTCCTTTCCTTCTACTAAACCCATGGTGAGTCTTACCTGCAGACTGATATCATCTCAAAGGGCATCAAATGCATTGTTCTGTTTGGAGATGTCCTTGCTCATCACAGGGGGAAGAGACAAGATGACCTTTGAGGATCCCTTCCAACCCAGCATATTCTGTGATTCTGTGTTTAAAAAACATGTAGATGTGATGCTTGGGGATGTGATGCTTGGTGGACTTGGCAGGGTAGGCTTAATGGTTAAACTGGGTTGCCCAGGGAGGTGGTTGAGGCCCCATCCCTGGAGGTATTTAAGGCCAGGTTGGAAGAGGATCTGACCAGCCTGATCTAGGGTAAGGTGTCCCTGCCCATGGCAGGGAGGTTGGAACTAGATGATCCTTGTGGTCCCTTCCAACCCTGACTGATTCTATGATTGTAAATTGAAGGTCTTTTCCAACCTAAATGATTCCATCATTCTATGATTCTGTCATTCTGTGATTCTATGGCTCTGTGATTGTATGATTCTGTAATTCTATGATTTTCTGATTCTACCATTCCATGATTCAAATAAACCTGTAAGGCTTCCAGTTAAGCTTCATCTTGCTGCAGATGGGTGCAATAAACACCTCACTAGTGCAGGGAAGGAAATCATTGCATCTGAGATAGAAATACAGATGTTGCCACTTAGGAAGTGGCAATCTTCCATGAGTAGTCTCATCCACATTAAGCATTCATCCCAGGACAAAGGCTGAGGGTAAAAAGTTGTTCCAGGAACACCTTTGAGGTATCTCAGTAGTGTTCACGTGGAAGGAGAGCTCCAGGGAAAGGCTGAGGGGAGACCTCCTCTCTCTCTACAACTACCTGAAGAATTATAGAATCATAGAATTATCTGGGTTGGAAAGGTCATCTAGTTGCAAGCAGCAAGGAAGGTTGTGGTGAGGTTGGTGTCCTTCCAAATAGCAACTGATTGGACAGGAGAAAATGACCTCAGACTGAGCCAGGGAAGGTTTAAACTGGATATTAAGATTTATTTAGTTTTTGCTGAAAGATCAGTCAGGCATTAGACCAGGATGCCCAGGGCACTGGTGGAGTCACCATCCTTGCAGGTGTTTAAAAGCTGTGTAGATGTGGTGCTGAGCGACATGGCTTACCTGGCAGTGCTGAGTTAATGGTTGAACTTAGAGGTCTTTTCCAGCCTTTATGATTCCATACTTTGATACCACTGCTTGGCCACACAATCTTCATCTTCTCCCTATGAGGAGAGGCTGAGGGAGCTGGGGTTGTTTAGCCTAGAGAAGAGGAGGCTCAGGGGGGACCTCATTGCTGTCTACAACCACCTGAAGGGAGGTTGTAGCCAGGTGGGGGTTGGCCTCTTGTCCCAGGCAATCAGCAATAGAACAAGGGGACACAGTCTCAAGTTGTGGTGAGGGAAGTATAGGCTGGATGTCAGGAGGAAGTTGTTGTCAGAGAGAGTGATTGGCATTGGAATGGGCTGCCCAGGGAGGTGGTGGAGGCACCGTCCCTGGAGGAGTTCAAGCAAAGACTGGATGAAGCACTTGGTGCCATGGTCTGGTTGACTGGCTAGGGCTGGGTGCTAGGTTGGCCTGGATGATCTTGGAGGTCTCTTCCAACCTGGTTGATTCTATGATTTACAGAGCTGGATTTTGCAAGCAAAGAAATAAGAAAAAAAAAAACCAAAACCAACAGGAAAGACAATGAAAACTGGAAAGGCAATTTTGAGAATACCAGAGCTGTGAGGAAAGTCTGAAAGCAGGCCCAAAGACAAGGCTTATGGGGTCTTGAGAACTGTTTCCTAGCAACAGGAATACTATTAAGGGGGATGCTGAAGTCCAGTTTAATGTGTTTAGCAGATGTTCTGAGGAACTTGTGAGTAACACCCAGCTCCTCATTTTATACAGGGCCACAGCCAGGTTTTGTAACATTTAGAGAAGAGATCAGTCTTTCAATAGATGAGATATATATACACATATATGGATCTATATTATCATATGGATATTGAACCCTTTCCAGCAGAACAGAGTAACTATTACTTAGTGAGGTACCTGCATTTACTTCTTTAATTAGATACAGGACTGCAAATGAGCAAAACACAACAACATGAAGGTAAAATGCCTTCTGCTGGTTTTATTTCTAGGGTGCTTAGACTGCTAAGATCACAGCAAATCTATGATGGTATTTATGGCACAGCTTTAATGCAGTTGAATGCAATAATTTTTAGCTTGGTTGTGAAATTGCTTTAAGCAAACAACTGCTATATGACCCCATTTTCAGAGAATCAAAGAATCATGGAATGGTTGGGGTTGGAAGGGTTGTTAAGAATCATCTAATTCCAACCCCCCATCATGGGCAGAAGCATTACCTTCTAGGCTAGGTCCCACAGACTCCTAGAACTGTTTCATTTGGAGGAGATCTCTGAGATATTCAAGTCCAACCTTCAACCTATAACCACAATGGCCATTACACCATTTCCTGAAGTGCCATATCCACATGCTTCTTGAATATCTCTGGGGATGGTGACCCCATTATCACCCTGTGCAGGCTGTTCTGATACCTGACTGCTCTTTCAGGAAAGAATTTTTTTCTAATATCCAATCTAAGCCTTCTCTGGCACCATTTCAGGTCATTTCCTCCCATTCTATCACCTGATCCTAGGGAGAGACCAAGCCCCACCTCACTACAACCTCCTTTCAGGTAGTTGTAGAAAGTCTCTCCCCAGAAGGTCTCTCCCCAGTCTCCTCTTCTCCAGACTAAACAATCTTAGTTCCCTCAGCCACTCCTCAAAAAGACCTGTCCTCTAGACTTTTCATTAGCATCATTGCCCTTCTCTGGACACATTTCAGCAGCTCAATGTCTTTCTTGGAATGAGAGGCCCAAAACTGAACCCAGTATTTGATGTGTGACCTCACCAGTGCTGAGTCCAAGGGCACAATCACTTCACAGAATCACAGCAAAGCCTTTGACACTGTCTGCCACAAGAAGCTCCTGGCAAAGCTGGCAGCTCATGGCTTGGACAGATTCACTCTGATATGGGTCAAGAAGTGGCTGGAAGGCTGGGCCCAGAGAGTGGTGGTGAATGGTGCCACATCCAGTTGGCAGCTGTCACTAGCGGTGTCCCTCAGGGATCAGTGCTGGGCCCAGCTCTGTTCAACATCTTTATCAATGATCTGGACCAGGGAATTGAAATCTTGGAGGTATCTTCCAACCTGGCTGATTCTATCATTCTTTGATTCTATGGTCATGCTTATGTCAGTGCAGTCTTACTCTAGTAATGATCAAATGCAGATAATCAGTGACCACCACAGCCCCAGCAGCTTTCAAGCCAACCCTCGAAGGTCTGCCATCTGATTGCCATGGTAGAAAACCTTTGAAATGGAATCTTCACTTTTTTGGGAGAGGATGAAGGAACAAAAATACAATAGTATTTAGTAAGGTTTTTTGTCTATTCTCTGCTGCTCAGGGTGAGGTTCTTGGTAACACCTGATATTTATGTTTTTTCCAGCAACCTTTTGAGGGTCTGATTCTCTTTTCCAGAATCTGGCAGATCCCAAGACCCAAAGAACAACTCCTAAGCTCCATTCTTTCCAAAAGAAACATGATGCAAGCAGGCTCCAAAGCCACCTTCTGGAAATTCAGAATGTAACCTTGGATAGGGAACTGTTTTGCCACATCTCATTTCCTGTTTGGAGGATAATGTTTTGTTAGCTTAGAGGTGCAGAAGACTGGACAGCAGCATGATTGAGCTCCAACTGGCAAAGCTTCAGGCTTCTCTCACTGGAGCAGGAGAAGAAGCAGTTTGGCTGCTTGCTGTATTTCAACCCCAGCTGGCAACTAAGCCCCACACAGCTGCTCGCTCACTCCCACCCAGTGGGATGTGGAGAAGAATCAAAATCAGGTAGAACTCATTGAATGTTTCCAAGAAGAGGGCCTCTACCACCTTCCTGGACATCTTGTTTCAGTGTTCTACTGCTCTTGTACTAACAAATTTCTTCCTAATATCCAGTCTAAATCTACCTTGCTCTAGATTAAAAACATTGGCCCTTGTCCTTGTGCCACAAGCCCTTGTAAAAAGTCCCTCCTCAGCTTTCTTGAAGGTCCACTTCAGGTGCTGGATGGCTGCTGTAAGGTCTCCCTGGAGGCTTCTCTCCTTCATGTTGAACAACCCCAACTCTCTGAGCACACCCTCACAACAGAGGGGCTCCGGCCCCCTGATCATCTTTGTGGCTCCATCAGGTCCATGTTATTCTTGTGCTGAGGTCCCCAAAGTGGGACACAACATTCCAGGTGAGGACTCACCAGAGGAGAGTGGTAGAATCATCTCTCCCTATCTGCAAATCATACTTCTTGTGACTTTCTCTTCTATGAGAAGATTCAAAGTCTTTGGCTTAGGAACAACTAAAACAACTCCGTGTTTTCAACACTGTTCTCATTCCAAATCCAAACCACAGCACTGCACCAGCTACTTGGAAGAAAATTATCTCAGTCCCAGCCAAAAGCAGAACACCAGGTTCCCTCGAGGTAAATTATTGCTTGCATCCATCTGCCTTTTAAGCAGTAGTCTCCAAGGAGGTTAGAAGACCTTTGCATCCCTGTCCCATCCCATCTGACAGGAGATCACAGCAGAAGCCTGCAGAAATGCCTGTAAGCAGGCTCTCCAGGTAGACCTGCTGGGGTAATAAGCTGTCTAATGGCATAGTAAGCAGGCAGGAGTGCTTGAGCCATCACTTCAGGTGACTCATAGCTGAAATACCTGCATTTCCACCAGTTGTGGGGATCAGTCATGTCACTTTGGGGAGTTTCTGTCACGAACAGAATGAGGCAAAGCTGCCTGTCACAGAGGAAACATCATTTCCCACCTAATTTGGCAAGCTCAAAGCCCTGCAACCATCTTTGCTTCCAAAAATCATTCCATGCTCTTTCTGCTTGACTCTCTATGGACATCTGAATAGAAGCCAGTTCATATCCCTGAAAGGATGGGACAGGCACCTTCATGTAAAGCAAGGCAGCTGCTTTCAGACTAGCAAATTTCTATACTTGAAAGTGAGAGTTTAGTAAAATTAATTTTTCCATCTTTTACCTTCTCTCCTGGTTTGAGCTAGACCAAAATCAGTTCTGGTCAGGAATGTGACTTCTCAGATCAGTCTCTGGTCCATGACAGCACTTTCTGAAATCCAGGGCAGGTTTGTATGCACAGTGGCTGCTTCTAGCACTGAGAATGCTGAATTACTGCCAAGGGCTAGGATGCAGAAAGGCTCATAAGCAGACCAAGGGCACTGCCCCATTTTGTGCCTCATTTTGGGCTTCAGGAAGTCAGAGGTGGCATCAGTGGGGATGAGCAGACAGGACAGGTGACCCTCAACTGACCAACAAGGGATTTCATCCCTTGGGTGGCATCTTCAGGATCAAGCTGAGGGATCACTAGGATCAAGCTACTACCTGCATGTTTGGTGTCCCAGGAGGACTCTGTTCTGTTTCCAATTCCAGTCCTTGTGTTCCTGAATCCAGTTCTCATCTGTTGCTCAGTCTAGTCTGGGACTTCCCTAGTGCCTCATCTCCCAACATCAGTGATGGCAATGATGACATCATTGCTATCAGGGGCTGAGTTGGATATGGGTTTGTGTCTTTTTCTCTCTGTTTTATTGGATTGTTCTTTCCATTCCAGATGGTTTAGTTGGTCTCCCAACCCATCAGTCTCTCTCCATTCCTCCCTTTCTCTTCCATTTGGGAAAGGAAAGGGGTTCATAAAGAGTCTTTGTCACTTGTTTAGTGGCCAGCCCAGCTCTACCTAACCACTGACAACTCTTCTTGAAGAAGTTCCAGGGTTTGCCTGAAATAAACTGGTTATTTCTTTAAAAAGCAAGTTGAGGTCCAATTGGGATACACAAACAGAAGGAAACATTTCAGTAGCTGAACTACCTCTGCAATAAAACTACTGCCCAAACACAGCCTCACAAAATGGTGGGGGTTGGGAGGAACGTCTGGAGATCATCAAGTCCTCCCCCCCTGCTGACATGAATACACCTGGATCAGGTTGCACAATATCCAAGTGGATACTGAAAGTCTCCAGAGGAGATTCCACAACCTCTCCAGGCAGTCTGGTCCAAGCTCTGCACATTTTTACGTAGAACTTTAGGCACCTCAAGTTTTTAGCAGAGTTCTTGGAACACTTACACTCACAGTTATGTGCCTCTCACTTCAAGAAGACCACTGAGTTGCTGGAGTGACCTCAGAGAGGGCAACAAAGCTGGTGAAGGGTCTGGAGAACAGCTCTTACGAGGAGACAGTGAAGGAAGTAGGGTTGTTTGGTCTGGAGAAAAGAAGGCTGAGGGGAGACCTTCTTGCTCTCTACAGCTCCCTGAAAGGACATTGTAGTGAGGTGGGAGTTCTGCACTGCAATTCTGTGGGAGTCAGCCTCTTCTCCCTAGTATCAGGTAATAGAACAAGAGGAAATGACCTAAACTTGCACCAAAAGGGGTTTATATTGGACATGAGGAACAACTTATTTCCTGGGAGAGTGGCTAGGTATTGCAACAGGCTGACAAGAAATTCGTGGACATAGCACTTCAGGAGTTGTTTAATGGCCATGGTTGTGTGAGGTTGAAGGTTGGGCTCCATGATCTTAGAGGTTTTTCCTAGCCAAACCAACTTTATGATTCTGTGTAGATTCACCACCCACGATTAAAGGAAAAAAACAGCATCTGTAGTGAAATGGATTTGATGCTTGTTACAGTCTGCAGCTCTTACTGCTTTTTCTCATCACTTCCAGTGTGAAAAACAAGGGTCTGTGCTACCTTTTTATCTTCACACCTGAGTACTTGCTTCCAAAATTGCAGCCTTAACATGAAATAGACCAAAGGATGGAAACAGCTCCTGGAGCTCTGAAGAAATAAACTGCATGAAGTGCGTGCAGGGGTTCTTGCTTTTGCTGTTCTAGTTAGGAACAAAAGGATCTGTTCCTCCTGGTGGCTTGATGCTTGAAAAATGGCAATGTTTTCTATCACCACTACTTGGTTGTGCTTCTTTTGTGTCATAGAAGAGGAAAGCAATACTTGGGGAGATGCAAAGGTGTCAGCAGAAGTCCCTGCTGAGTTGGAAATGCCAAGTGAAGGGTTTTCTATGTCTGACACTTTCAGAGGCTGCTACAGAACAGTTTATCAAACATCAAATCATTAAATGTCCTCTGGTAGCTGCCTAATTCTTCTCTGCCTTCTGAAACTGCAAAAGCTAGGCAGATCTAGCTCATCTTATACATATTCTTGCAGAAGATCATAGAATCACACAATCATTGTGGAAGAGACCTTTTAGATCATAGAGTCCAACCATTGGAGGTCCATTTGATGTAGAATAGAATCATAGAGTTGTTGTGGTTTGAAAAGGCCTCTACGATAGTCCAATCATCACCCTAACACCACCTTGGCCATTAACCATGTCCCGAATTGAACACACAATTTAGCTGCTTAAATTTGATCATGTTAAGCCTTGCCTGCCTGGATCTGAGCCTGAACACCAGAACTGGTTAATTATGGCACCATTAAAAGATTTGAAGAGATTAAACAGTTGCACACGCATTCTGGCCCTGGATCTTGCTGCTCCTCTTGATTTAGAAGCAAACACTGAAGAAGCTTTCAAATGGATTAGAGAACATGGAGCTTGGTCTTTAGCATGCAGTTGTTACTAAAAGGTTATTTAGGGGCTCTCTTATTGGGGTATCCCTAGATTAAGGATTTATGGAGATACACCAAGGATTTTGAGGTGGCTTCTTAGTAGTTGCATATGTACCATATGCTGCTGTTTTTGAAGTTTCCCTCTGTTTAATAGTATTGGGGTTTGAGACTTTTCCTTAACATTTATTTGTGGTTAGTGCAGAGATCTACAGCCCTAAAACCTGATCTGAAGGCACTGCAGATACAGTCATGCCTGAATCCATTCCTTTCAAGTAAGCCTGTATGAAGTAATAAATAATTACCTGATGAACTTAACCCATAACCAGATGTGGACTGCAGAAAGCAGATCTGATAATGTAAAAAGAAGCAAATCTCTTCTACAAGGACAGATTGAGGGAGCAGGGTCTGTTCAGCCTGGAGAAGACACCTTAGAGCACCCTTTCAGTATCTGAAGGGCACTTAGAGGAAAGCTGGAGATAGACTTTTTATAAGGGCATGTGGTGATAGGACAAGGAGCAATGGTTTCAAATGGACCGGGTTAGACTGAGATTGGAAGTTAGGAAGAGGTTCTTTACTATGAGGGTGGTGAGACACTGGAACAGATTGCCCAGAGAAGTGGTGGATGCACCACCTCTGGGTCTTTTCCAACCCAATGTATTCTATGAAAGCTGGTGAGGAACTTTTAGGATGTCAGGTAATAGGACTAGGGGGAATGGAGCAAAACTAGAAGTGGGTAGATTCAGATGGGATGTTAGGAAGAAGTTCTTCACCATGAGGGTGGGGAGACACAGGAATAGGTTGGCCAGAGAGGTGGTGGAAGCCTCCATCCTTGGAGGTTTTTAAGGCCAGACTGGATAGGGCTCTGAGCAACCTGATCTAGTGTGAGGTGTCTGTGCCTATGGCAGGGGGCTTGGACTAGATGATCTTTAACATCCCTTCCAACACAAGCCATACTATGAAATCACAGAATATCTCTTGTCAGACAGCCCCCTGAAAAGCTTTTAAAGACTTTATGAACCTCATGGTGAATTTCCATTTGCTTGAGTCAGCATAGCATCAGGTGAAAGAAGTCAGAAGAAAGAAACCTCCCTATGCCTCAGGCTGGAATGAAATCAATATTTAACTCAACAATAAGCATTTCTACTACAACATCTATCAAAAGTAAGTTGGTTAATGATGGCCAGATAGGAACACTTGGTTCCTGCCTAACCACCTCAGGTGGAGGAGATAAAGGCATGTGAAACCACATGTCAGGGCTCGAAGGGACCTCAGGGATCATCTAGCTTCAACCCCCCTACCATGAGCAGAAACACCTCACACTAGATCAGGTTGCTCAGAGCCACATCCATCCTGGCCTTAAAAACATTCAAGGATGAGGCTTCCACCACCTCCCTGGGCAATCTGTTTCAGAGTCTTACCACCCTCACGCTGAAGAACTTCTTCCTGATCTCCAGTCTGAATCTACCCACTTCTAGTTTTACTCCATTTCCCTTAGTCCCATCACTACCCAACATCCTAAAAACATCCCTCATCAGCTTTCTTGTAGGCCTCCTTTAGATACAGGAAGGCTACAACAAGGTCTCCTTGGAGCCTTCTTCTCTTCTCTTCTCTTCTCTTCTCTTCTCTTCTCTTCTCTTCTCTTCTCTTCTCTTCTCTTCTCTTCTCTTCTCTTCTCTTCTCTTCTCTTCTCTTCTCTTCTCTTCTCTTCTCTTCTCTTCTCTTCTCTTCTCTTCTCTTCTCTTCTCTTCTCTTCTCTTCTCTTCTCTTCTCTTCTCTTCTCTTCTCTTCTCTTCTCTTCCAGTTTTAAAAGCAAGGGCTTGATTTCATCACTGCCATGGTATTGCTGGGATACAGTCCCAGGCCAGACATGGGATACAGGTTGTCATCCTTTTGGAGTCAGTCAGAACACCTAACCTGAGTTGGCTATAGGTGGCTTGATTGTCTGTTTGTTTTCCACCTGCTTATTTTTTCAGCCTGTATAGAGCAGGTGGGAAACCTCTGTTATGGAGCAAGTGGTTACATCTTCTCTGAGAGTCCCAAATGAAATTATTAAAGAGGATGGAGGAATTCACTGATGAATGAGGAATTAGGGCATAGCATTTACCTTCTTTCTTTTCAGACAAGTATCTCATTGTTTTGTTTTGGAAGTTCTATTGATTTTATGTTTAAGTAAATCATTGATTGGTCATCATGGTCATAAATCCATCACAAGATCGACCTTTTGAAGTCATCTAACCCAACTCCATTGCAGCCAGTAGGAACATGTGCAACTAAAGCGTGTTTCTCAAGCCCAGTCCAACCTGACCTGGAATGATTCCAGCTATGTGGCTGCTACCACCTGTCTGAGCAACATGTGCCAGGGTCTTTCTACCCTCAGTGTAAACAATTTCTTCTTCCTTCTCCCTAGCCTGAATCTCCCTCTTTTACTTTAAAACCATCACCCCTTGTTCTGTCATCACAGGCCCTATCAAAAACTGTGTTCACAACTTTTTTATGCACCTGTTTAGATACTAAAGGCCTCCATAAGGTCTCCATTGAGTCCTCTTTTCTCCAGGATTCTTTTCTGCAACATCACTGTAGATGGTATTGGAGGATGATGATAGATCCTCCTGTGAAGATCTTGGGCTGTTTATCATCCATCCTATTACCACTGTTAGATGGTGGTAGCTTTTCTGCTGTTCTGATGAATATTAAATTCAATTTTAAGGAGCAGGAACATTATGATTCCCAATTAAAAAATTCCTGTAGCCATAGAAGGCAAATAAATTACAACAACACCACCCCCCCCCACCAAATGTACACATTTGTTTCAAATTGACCTTTAAGGAATGCAGGAGGAAAAACGAGTCAGTTCAAATAGATGTGATGTTTTACCATTTGGAAGCCTGCCTGGTTTTTAGGATCACAGAACTCATGAACTGGTGATTTGAAGGGAGGATCTTTTATTATTGCATCTCTTCTGATGCATCTAGAAATATATTTCTGTGATTATTCTGCAATTTTCAGATTTGTTTTGCATGAGTGGTTATTAATGCTCTGGATGTTAAGAGAGTTCATTACTCTGTTAGAAGCCTGATGTGTAGGAGATTTGCTTGTGTCTGGTTTTCTTGTAGTAAGCCAATCTGATGGACAAGAGAGAGTGGAATAGTCCACCCTTCATATCAGGTGTACTTCTGATCATCTTTGAGACTATGTGGCTTCAAAAAACCCCAAAGGTTTAAATTGCTTCAAGAGTGGAGAATGTGAGCTGGTTGAATGTGGTTCCACAACCTAAACAGTAAGGGAAGGGAAAAAAAAAAGAGACAGAGATCTACTGCTACTTACTCCTACTGGAGAGCCAGGTTCAAGCATGAAAATCTCTTGCCTCAAACCACCTTCTCTAAGTTTACAGGGTTGTCTAATTGTAGGATCAATGGCCTGCAGCTAAAGAAGATCAGTTACTATTAGCATTGTGTTAGGATGAGAGGAAACAGCCATAACTTACACCATGGGAGGTCTAGGTTTGATATGAGGAAAAATTTCTTCCCTGAAATCTTAGTCAAGCCTTGGACCAGGCTGGATGTGATGCTGAAGGAAGTGGTTTAGTGGTGGACTTGGCAGCTGGGTTTGATGGTCTTAAAAGTCTCTTCCAGCCAAAATGATTCCATGATTACATGACCTTTTTGGTTTTGAAACCTTAGTAATTCCTCTCTCTCTCCTGAAATTCTGTGGTCTATATTGAGGTTCACTTACCCCTGCCCCAGAGATATTTGACAGCCAGGAAGATAATATCTTAGAAGCTACTGTTTCACTTGCAGCTTTGGTGTAGAGAAATGATAAAACACAATGATGAAAGAGTCAGCAAAACTATGGCAACGAGGACTTTAATGTCCCCAGTAAGATGTACTAACTCGGAGCATGCAGCCTGCTGCAAATCATCTCTAACACACCAAATGATTGGGAGACATTTAGTGAGTAATTGGGGAGCTGCTAGTGCAGCAGCTTGACAGGGAGGTCAGTCAGGAGCTGCTTTATCCATGAAAGCCACAGTAAAATCAAAAAACCCCAAAAAACCCAAACCACAAACCCATGTTTATTCCTGGTTTGTTTTTGTTGGTATTTTTTTTGGTGGTGGTTTAAAGAATAATCACCCAGGAGGTTAGATGGCTCCTCCTCTCCAGGCATAATATCCAGACTGAGATGCTGAGTTTAAGGTTATTTCTTCTCTGAGAATTACTCACTGGAGGGAAAAAAACAGAGGAAAAAAAAAGATCCACAGCTTCTTCCAGCAGGTTTTATCAGTCTGGGGACAATGAGGATGCCTCTAGGAGGTTTTCACCTGGCAGCTGTGCTTCGGGCACTCCTTCCAAGGAGGAAGACTGTCTTTAAAAACCCTAACACCACATTTAATATCCTACTTATGTTGGGCAGATTTTGCTTGCCTTCCAGCCTTTTCTCCATGAGGAAGGAATAGCTCTCAGCAGAAAGCTCTCCAGACAGGCACAAGAAAGCTGGTTCTTGTGGGTAAAACTGATAATATGGTCCTGGACTCTGCTTCTCGTGGGAAGTTTGCTGTTGGCTTTAGACAGGGCAGGATTTCGCCCATAGCTTCTGTAAAGTTTGGCAAGGATTACCAGCATGAAACTGATTCTGAGGGATGATACCAGACCACTCTCCTGCACAAATGCCCAGATGTACAGTGTGTGTGAAGAGAATTGTAAGGATCATAAAAAAGACTAATCTGAAATGTGCTTAACAGGCCTGATGATGCTCCCACTGAGGCTGTGAGAGCTGACTTGAGGAGCAAGCACGGCATGCCAACATGAGAGTTTCACCTCCATCCCTTGTCAAGTTGTCTTCACAGCCATCACAGGGCAGCAATTTCCTCACTGTACAGCTCCAAATGAAAGCAGCTAGAGTGGCCCAGGAGAGATTTTTAAGCTGGTCACTGCAAATTGATTCATGCAAGTGTCTCTGGTGCGAGGATGTGCTACTTCTGAAGCCATAAGAGAAGGGGTAAAGGAAATGAAGAGGTTGTATGGCTGCTCTCAGGAGAATGTCACTCTAACAAGAGCAGATTGGTGTTAATTTAGCTGAGAAAAGAAGACTCTCCTCTTGTAGTGCTTGAGGATTTGAGAGTCCAGCAACAGGTTGATGAGGTAGGCAGGGGGAAGGAGTGGGAAGGAGATAGCTCTCAAGTGATTGCACAAGCATGGAAGTAGGTTATGGTAGGTTAGGAAATGGGAGGAAAAACACATACACAAAAAAGTACCCCAAAACCCCAAATCAAACCAACAAACAAACCTCATCCCACCCCCCCAAAAAAGTGATGTAGAACATCCAGGCCTTTGCTGCTTCTAAAGTGTCCCTGCTGGGAGACCAAGGCAGGGCATTTCTGCTCTGCTCCACAGAATTTGAGAAAATCCAAACCAACTACTACTGGTAGTAGGACATCCCACACCACAGAATTGCAGGGGTTGGAAGGGACCTTTGGAGATCACCTAGTCCAGCCCTCCTAAAGCAGGGTCACCCACAGCAGGTTGCCCAGGATCACAATGTCCAGGCAGTTTTGGAATCTCCCCAGTGGAGACTCCACAACTATTCTGAGCAGCCTGCTTCAGGGCTCTGGTACCTTCAAAGTTTTTCCTTAAGTTCAGTTGACACATCCTGTGTTTGTATGTTTCCCTGTTGCCCCTTGTCCTGCTGCTGGGCACCACTGAAAATAGTCTGGCCCCATCCTTTTGTCTCTCTGCCCTGTAGATATTGCTGAGCGTTGAGAAGTTCCCCTCTCAGTCTGCTCTTCTCCAAGCTAAACAGCCCCATATCTCTCAGCCTTTCCTCCTCACAGAGATGTTCCATTCCCCTCAGCATCTGTAACTTCTAATGGACTCTCTCCTGTAATTCCTTGTCTCTTATAAACAGGAGAGCCCAGAACTTGAGGTGCAGTGTCACCCCGGTGCAAAGAGGAGAACCTCCCTTGATCTGCTTGACACACTCCTCTTAGTGCACCCTAGGATACCATTGCTCTTCTTGGCCACAAGGGCACATTGCTGTCCCATGGGTAACTTATTGCCTAGCAGCACAATTTTGTTGTCTAGGTCCTTTTCATTGGAGCTGATCTCACTTGATGCAGGGCATTATTCCTCCTCAGGTGCAGGACCTTACACTCGTCCTTGTTGAACTTCATGAGGTTCCCCTATGTGTGGCTCTCCAGCCTGTCCAGGGTCAAGTATCTTATCTTTCAGGAGTGTAATATTAATGTGGAAGGACAACAAGGCATGGGAGCAGTGTTTAGTCTTGTCAGATAAGACTAGGGCACAGCAGGAATAAGCTACAATTTGATCTTTATGTCAGCTCAAGGAAAGATGTCCCACAGCCACAATCTACAACTTGAGCCATTAGCACTGCCAATGAAAGAAGCAATTCCTTGTCGTGTGTTCCATAGTTCTACTGTCTAGCTCAGTGCAAAACCCCTCCCACCATGGCTTTGGAAAGGTCACAAGCATAAGTGAGTGACTGGGGGAAGGGACAGAAGGTTAAATGGGTTTTTACAAGCCTTGGAGTATGCATGAAACTATCTCAAGCAAGGCTTTTTGTAAAGGCAAGAGAATATCCACCTCGGGGGTACTTCCTTCTGAACAGTCAGAAGTTTCTGATGGAAAAGCTGCATTTTAAGAGATGCTAAACATAACCTTGGAGAGGAGCACTGGTTCATATCTGATAGCATGATATTGTGTGGATTACTTAATGCAATCTATCATCTATATAACAATAATGATAAAAGTGTAGGCGATTTTGAGTCCTGCATCCTGGGGTTAATGTTGTTTTGGTTTGGACCTGTCAAGATAAAGCAGAAACAAATGGTTACCTAACTGCTGTGTATCCTTGAGAGAGCTAAAGAACAATTTTCTGAAGGAGGAGGGAAGGATAGATGGGCATGAGGTAAAAGAGACACCTGCTTCCATGCTTTTTGAACCAAAGCTTCTGTTGATCCAAGGCATAAAAAGAAATCCTCTGATGGGATGTGCCAAAGAGACACTTTTAATCTTTTTTGCTGGTGAGCAAGAGATCCAAGTGCCAACACTTGCAGTATGAACCTCATCCAGTGTTTGTTGTGTGAAAAGACAAGATGAAGGGGAGGCTTTCCCTGCCCTCCTCAGACTTAAATAGACTAGAACCTAAAACCCTTTAATCTTGTAGGGAAAGGATAGAGGAGAGACATGGGTCCAAATCTATAGGCTTCAATTCATGCCTGCGGCTTTGGATCTCAGAAGACTCTTATTTTCATTTTCAACATGCCAGGTCTCCTGAAGAATAACTGATTTATTGTGAATTTCACTCAGTGTAGTGAAAAAGCAGCTTGCAAAATGTCAGCTGATGAAACAGAGTGAAGCAGAGGCCTGAGGCAGCTTCATCCTAAATGGAGCTAGCCTAGAGTTGTGTCAGAGGACCTTTTGGTTGGGTAGTGGGAATGATTTTTTTCCCTGAAAGAGTGATCAGGCATTGGAACAAGCTGTCCAGGGAGGTGGTGGAGTCATCATAACAGTGGTCAGGCATTGGAACAATCTGTCCAGGGAGGTGGTGGAGTCATCATCCCTGGAGGTGTTCAGAAACCTTGTGGATGTGGCACTTTGGGTTGGTTGTTGAACCTGATGGTCTTAGAGGTCTTTTCCAACCTTAATGATTCGATGATGCTAAACTCAAGGTATAACAAGGCCCAAATACACCATCTGGAACCTCTTTTTTTTTTTATCAGCCTGGTTACATAAGGGAGATCAGTGGCCTCTTATGGCTCTCCTTTGTGAAGGACAGTGATTGGCTTTCCTTCAGTTGCTAAAGAGGTTATCTTGCATGCTGTTAACTGGTAGGAAGCAAAATTCATGCTGAAAATAAATGTCATGCATTCTGATTTACTTCCCCTGATTACAGCAGGAACCAAAACACAAGAGCTACACACACAAAAAAAACCCTCAAACCACAGAAGCCACAGAGCAGTGAGTAAAGAACCTCTTTGAAGTAACACCCAACTCAAAAGCTCTCCAGGCATTCTCTCTGAAGCCGTTCTACCTGCCCTTCTCTACTCGGTGGTTTCCTGATTGTTAATGTGTTTGCTTCCTTCCCTGTTTTCAATGCCTCTCTCCTTGCAGCAGTTTCTCTTGCAGACACAGAAAATTTCCAGAGCAGGAAAGGATGAGGTAGGCTTTCTCTTGAGTGCTCCTGCTCTGTCTGTGGGGTGTGGAGGTGAAGATGCTGTAGAATTGTAGGATTTGTCTGGTTGGAAGATGTCTTTCAGATCATCAAGTTCAACCATTAACCTTGCACTATCAGATCACCACTACACCATGTCCCTCAGCATCATGTCCACACAGTGTTTTAGTCACTCTAGGGATGAGGACTCTGCCTCTGCCCTGGCCAAATTGTTCCAAGGTTTGATAAACCTTTCAGGGAAAAAAAGTTCTTCTTCATGTCCAGCCTAAACCTTTTCTGAAGCAACTTGAGGCTGTTTCCTCTTACCCTGTCACTTGTTACTTAGGAGAAGAGACTAACCCCCACCTCACTCAACCTCCTTTCAGGGAGTTTCAGAGAGTGAGGCCTCTTCTCAGTCGTCTTTTCTCCAGACTAAGGAACTCTACTTCCCTCAACTGCTCCTCTGCAGACTCCTCACCAGGTTTGTTGCCCTTCTTTGGACCCTTTCTGGCATCTCAGTGCCCTTCTTGGAGTGTGTGCCCCAAAACTGAACCCAGTATTTGAGGTGCGCTCTCACCAGTGCTGAATACAGGGAGCCAGACACTGCCCTGGTCCTGCTGGCCACGCTGTTGCTGATGCAGGCCCCCATATGTAGGAGAAATCAGGGTCACTCACTTGTTTTTAGGCTACTCTAAGGTGGAAAACTGCTGTTAGATATTCCCCCAACTTCTGGTCTCCAAGAGGTTTAACCAGATCTACAATTCCACAGCTGTTTCCCCTGTACTATTTGAGGCTCAAAACGCTGATGGTTCCAGAGTGTGACCACTGGCAAAGCCTTACTGGATTTGACTTCCTCAAACCTCTCACATTTCCCATGGGATGCTCTTAGCCCCTTTGCATTTAGGAAACTGCTCCAAACACTTCCTGCTTTTTATCTGCTATGCTGGATAATAAACAAACAAAACAAAATAGCAACAAGACAACAACTTCATGCTTCAAACATTAATATCCATACATTGAGTAGCTTTGCCATTGGAAGTGTCCTCCTGGTTGGGCAACTTAGTCATCTCTTGTGAAAGCTGTCTACTAAGATTCACAGACTGGTTTGGTCTGGAGGGTAGCTTTAAATGTCATCTAGTCCCAACACCTTGCAGTCAGCAGTCAGCAGGGTCATCTTCAACTAGGGCAGGTTGCTCAGAACCCCAGACAACCTGCCCTGGAATGGTTCCAGGGCTGGAACATGGTTTCTTCCTTATTTTTTTCCACTGAAGCACTTGAGCCATCCATTGTTGTGTCAATGTAGACTTCTCCATGTTGCCCTCTTAGATCTGGGCCCTCAAAACTGAGGGAAAATGAAGCTCACTTAATTTTCTGTTTTCTGAGCACACTCCATACGCTCCAGTTTGCAAAGCAGGGCTTGTGAAGTAATTTGGGCTTGAACATGTGGTTCTGGTGCCCCAAATACATGAAAGTCATTGAATTATTGGAGTGGGTCCAGAAGAGGCTGTGAAGATACTCAGAGGGCTGGAGCACCTCCTCTATGGGGACAGCTTGTGAGATTCACCCTCCCTCAAGGTGTTCAAAAACAGCCTGGCTAAGGCACTTAGTGCCATGGTCTAGTTGATTGGACAGGGCTGGGTGCTAGGTTGGACTGGATGATCTTGGAGGTCTCTTCCAGCCTGCTTGATTCTATGATTCTATGTTCAGCCTAGAGCATAGAAGGCTCCAAGAAGACCTTATAGCAGCTATAGGGAACCTACAAGGAAGATGAGGAAGGACTTTTGACAAGAGCTTTTTGTGATAGGATAAGGGGCAATGGTTTAAGGGGGAAGAGGGCAGATTTTGACTGGATGTTAGGAAGAAATTTCCCAGGGAGGTTGCAGATGCCCTCTTCCTGGAGTTGTTCAAGGAAAGGCTGGATGAGGGCTTGAGCAACCTGGTCTTGTGAAAGGTGTCCCTGCCCATGGCAAAAGGGTTGGAAATAGACAATCCTTAAGGTCACTTCCATCCTAAATTATCCTCAGGTTTTTTTGAGCTGGGTTTCTTCATCATGCTTCCATTACACCCAGTGGAATTTTCTCATCTTTGATACAGACTTGGCGGCCCCAAAATGTCCAGGAGTTTTACAATCATCTTCCAACTTACAACTTAATCTCCCTTGGTCCTCATTTAACTTCTCTCTTGAAGTATCATGTCTCAGCTTATATCCCTCCAACTCTGGATGAATGAACAACCCTGAACATCAGAGTGCTGCCACGCTTTCATGAATATTCATCTCTAGATCTGAAAGGAATTCTGCATTTCCCTCTAATTTTTCACACCACTCATCTTCTCTCAACTAATAGCTGCACACAGATATTTGCTGAAGCAGCAGATGCTATCATAATAGCATCAAGTAGTCGTAGAATGTTAACATTCAAAGGAATAATTAATATTCACATCAAAAAAAAGAGAGAGAGAAAAAAAAGAACCCCCCTCTGAATCAAAGAGGTCCCCAGTTGAAGCAAGAAGAAGGCATGCTATGAGATCTTGGTGATCAGGCTGACTTTCCTTTGGGAGAATGTGCAAGAAGCTGCCTGTGACTGGGCTGAAAGTTGAGCTTTCACTCATGTAAATCATTTGGAATGACAAAGAGACTTGGGAAAACATGTTTATAGGCAATTGCCAACAAGAAAAAAGGCAAATACTAGTTTTTATTTTTCATTTTGAATACCTTTACCCTGAAATATTCTCCCAGTTGAGCTCTTAGATATATTCCTGTCAGGCAATTCAGGATGGTGCTTTCCCTTTGCATTCTCTCTCTCTGTCTCTTACAAGATGTCAATTCAAGGAGCAAAAAAAATGATGTTTTGACCCTGATGTGCCAATCTTTTGCTTATCTGTGCAGAAGACTACCCTGGAATCAATGGGTTCTCCCTATTTAAAGTGTTCTCTCACTCCCTGGCCAAAGTGTGTCCATGTAGGGAGTTAAATTATCCATGAAGATTCATTTGTTGCCTCACCCACTGACCTATATTGCTGTGACCTAGCCTTGATAGTGCTGGGTTAATGGTTGGACTCCATGATCATAAAGGTCTTTCCCAGCCTAAGAGATTCTATGACCATTACCTAAAGTGCTGCTTATTGATATTTCTGCTCCAGTAAATGAGCCTTCCCAGAGCTAAAATACCCTTTATCAAACCATTACAAGGAGGCAGCTGTATGTATCAGAGTGGTGGCCAGTAGGAAAATCCAGTCTTGTTCTGGGCAAAGGGATTTTATGAAGTGTTCCCAGTCAAAGGGACAGGAGAGCCATCCCCATGTCAGCCAGCGTTGCTTCAATTCTCTCCAGGGACAGAAAAGGAAAGGTCTGTATGAAAGGAGACAAATAAAAAGTCTTGTGCATGGCCTTCCTGGGACTTCTCTGGTTGGCTGCTTCAATCAGAGGAAGAGAAGAATCACAGAATCATAGAATCACTCAGGGTTGGAAGGGACCACAAGGATCATCTAGTTCCAACCCCCCTACCATAGGCCTGGACACCTTACCCTACACCAGGCTGCCCAGATTTCCATCCAGCCTGGCCTTAAACACCTCCAGGGATGGGGCCTCAGCCACCTCCCTGGGCAACCCATTCCAGGCTCTCACCACCCTCATGCTGAACAACTTCTTCCTCACGCCCAGTCTGAACCTACCCACCTCCAGCTTTGCTCCATTCCCCCTAGTCCTGTCTCTCCCTGAGAGCCTAAAAAGTCCCTTCCCCTTCAGATACTGGAAGGCGACAATAAGGTCACCTTGGAGCCTCCTCTTCTCCAGACTGAACAGCCCCAACTCTTTCAGTCTGTCCTCATAGGAGAGGTGCTCCAACTCTCTGATCATCCCAGTGGCCCTTCTCTGGACATGCTCCAGTATCTCCACATCCTTCTTGTAATATGGGCTCCAGAGCTGGATGCAGTACTCCAGGTGGGGTCTCAGCAGAGCAGAGTAGAGGGGGAGAATCACCTCCCTTGCCCTGCTGGCCACACTTCTCCTGATGCAGCCCAGGCTCTGGTTGGCCCTCCAGGCTTCAAGTGCACACTGCTGGTTCATGTTGAGCTTCTCATCCACTAACACCCCCAAGTCCCTCTCCTCAGGACTGCTCTCCAGCCACTCACTGTCTAGCCTAGAGTTGTGCTGAGAAAGCAGAGGAAACCTTCCAAGTCTTTGTGCAGCTTGGTCAAACAGACTGGGCCATTGGTACTCGCTTGCAGCCACTGTTTAATGAGGCAGGATCCCGAGAGGATGCAATAGTGGTGCAGTCACCACCCCTGGAGGCATTCAAAAACAGAGTAGATGTGGCACTTCAGGACATGGTCTAGTGGTCATGTAGATATTGGGTAGAAGGTTGGACTTGAGGTCTTTTCCAACTGTAATGATTCTATGATTCTATAGTAATTGAAAGATGGATGATCTTCTGGAGGTTCTGTGGAGCACCCATCCACCTGTCAGCTGCAATGGGAGGGCTGCAGTGGAGCTGGCTTGTGCTTGATCATTTTGGAGCATCCACAATTCAGATAAGTTCTCCTGGAGAAAAAGAGGTGATGGTAGCAGCACTGCAGTCCTGTCAGTGAGACCAGGGAAGGGATGCCAGGTTCCTCTGGGTTGGCAGATAAGCCATGGTTGGCTTTGCTGCCAAAGAGGGTGTAGCGCATGGGAAGCATAGTGAGGGCAGCAGGAAGGCTGCAGCTGGAGAAGGTCAAAATGCCAGCAGGCATGGGAAGAGGTGAGATGACTCACAGAGAAAGAGGCTATGTGTTTAAAGAACCACTCAGAGCACAGGGAAATGCATCCATACAACCAAGCAATAATTCTTTGTTGTAGGACAGGAATGATGCTTAATTTTTTAGCCCTGAGAAGGAAGACAAAACCTGAGACTGCACCATCAGATTTCCTATGTTTTTTCTCAGCATAACCCTAAGAAGTAAGGAATCTTGGTGTCCTTCAGCTCACCCCACACCCTTTTAGGAGCCATGTGTTGTGTGCAATTCTAGGAACCCCACTGTACTCACTGTCTTTTGTTACACTACCCACACTTTATGTGTAACCATAGCCTTCTATTGAGCTTAGTACCCCATGCTCATGTCTCTTTCAATTTGCTGTCTACTCATGAGTTGTATGGCATCAGAATTGTTCATGGAGTACTATGTCTGGTTCTGGACTCTCTCCAGTTTGCTAGAGACAGGGAACTACAGGAGAGAGTCCAGAGGAAGCTACAAAGATGCTGAGGGTTCTGGAGCATCTCTGTGAGGAGGAAAGGCTGAGAGAGCTGGGGCTTTTGAGCCTGGAGAAGAGCAGCCTGAGAGGGGATCTTCTCAATACTCAGCAAGAGCTAAAAGGTGGTGGGAAAGAGGCTGGGCCAGGCTCTTTTCAGTGGTGCCCAGCAAGGAGCAGTGAACACAAACTGGAACCCAGGAGGTTCCATCTGAACATGAGGAAAATTTTCTTGGCTGTGAAGGTGCCAGAGCCACGGAGCAAACTGCCTAGAGAGGTTGTGGAGCATCCTTCTCTGAAGAGATTCCAAACCCAGTTGTACATTGTCATCCTGGGCAATGTGCTGTGGGTGACCTGCTTGAGCAGGGGAAGTGGACTGGATGATCTCCAGAGGTCTCTTCCAACCTCTATTTCTCATATAAGCAGTGTCCTAACCCTCACAAAAATCTCTTTGTCACTTCTCTTTTTCTATTTCCTGATGCTTGAGCTACAATGAGAGCAGACAAATAGCAACACAAACTAAAACAGCAACAGAATCCTTCACCAAAACCTGTAGTACCAGCATGTGTGTTGGACTCAGTCTTCAGAGGTCACTTCCAAACCCTACCATTCTATAATTCAGTGATTTGGAGAGAGACCTTTCAAACAAGGCTTTGCCTGCTGCATCTGTATATGTGTGGAATTGCCACCACCCCATTATTCCCACAATGAAGCCATCCAAGAGACTGGTGGCACTTCACTTTTTGAGCACTACCCATTTGCAAGTGTTCTCTGCAGAATAACGTTCCTGGTGCAGTGTAGTTTGGGAATTATTTCATCTTCCTGCACAAAGGCAAAGCCATTTATCAGCTTGGATCCATTTGTTATCATTTTCTACAAGACAATGACTTTCTACCTAGCTAGTGCCTTCCAAATCCCTGGCCATATTGCATGGGACAATAAACATTGGAGCTATCACTGCAAAGCATCTTTCCTGGCTTTGCCAGCAAAGCTTTTCTTCTGGGGAAATGTGTGCAGACAGGATGCTCCTCCTTTTCCTTCCTAGTGACCTCCCTCCCCCTCAAGCCAGCAGCTGTCTGAGTTCAAGGGGCCTCTCAGAGTGATGGGACTTTAGAGGCCGTGATGAGTCAGTCTAAGGGCAAGTTGGTTATTTTACAGATTGACCATCCATGCAAATTGTGGATTATTTCCTGCTCTGCACAAATACTGTCTCAGTGGGGGGGGAGGGGGGAAGAGACAGAGAAAATCCATCCAGAAAAACAATCCCCCACACCCCCTTCTTGCTAATTTGTTTACTCATTGACTTTCATGTAAGGCAGAAACTGGCAATGTGGTCCCTGAGCTGTCTCCTCTAGTATCAGCACATCAGTATTCAGGAGTCCAACTGCTGCTGTTTGCAAATCTGTGTGGATGAATGCAATCCAAAATGTCCAGCTTCAACCAGAACACCCAACTCTTATTTACTGTAGAATTAAAGGTGTAAATATTCCACAAATGCCAAATGAAAAATGTGCATCTGCAAATATGAGCAAATATAAAACTTTGGAGTTTAATATGCTGGGGAAAAGGGATTTTGGAGTAGTTCCTATCTCTGACACTCTATGGTTTTGCACACATTTTCCTTCCACAGGTGTGTCTGGACTTCCAAAAGTAGATCTTAAGATGCAGCATGAGCAGTTGCTCACTTGAGTTATTATCTATAATGATTGTGTCCAAACTTCAACAGTGTTGACAAAGAATAAGCAGCTAAAGCAAAGACTGTCTAGTGCTTGTCTAGTGAGGCACCTTAGCACATGCCAGACTTTATGCAGATCACAGAATCCTAGAATTGGGGTGTTGGAAGGGATCTCTGGGGATCACCTACAGCAGGTTAGTCAGGATCATAATGTTCAGGTGAGTTTGGAATCTCTCCAGAGAAAGACTTCACAGCCTCTTTGGGCAGCCTGCTCCTGGCTTCTGTCACCATCACAGGAAAGGTTTTCTTCATGCTCACATGCAACCTCCTGAGTTCTAGTTTGTGCCAGTTGCCCCTCACTGTGTTATTGAGGAGCACTGAAAAGAGTTTGGCCCTATCCTCTTGAACCCCACCCTTTAGATATTGATCATGATTGAGAAGATCTCCTCTTAGGCTGCTTTTCTCCAGACTAAACAGCTTCAGTTTAACCCCTCTGCCAAAGAAGGGTCACCCACAGCAGGTTGCCCAAAATCACAATGTCCATCTGGATTTGAAATCTCTCCAGAGAAGGAAACTCCACAACCTGGTCCAGGGCTCTGGCACCCTCACAAGAAAGAAATTTATCCTCATGTTCCAATGGAACCTCCTGGATTCTAGTTCATGCCTGTTGTGCCTTGCCTTGTAGCTGGGCACCACTGAGAAGACTCTTGACCCCCACTCTTTAGACATTGATTATCACTGAAGGATCCTCTCTCAGTCTTCTCTTCTTCTGGCTAAACTGCCCCAGGTCCCTCACCTTTCCCCCCTCCTCCAGATATACTTCAGTCCCCTCAACATCTCTGTGGCTCCCACTGGACTCTCTGCAGTAGTTCCCTGTCTCTATTGAACTGGGAAGCCCAGAACTGGACCCAGGACTCCAAATGGTACTCACTGTAGTAGAGTAGAGGGAGAGGAGACCATACCACTACCTGAAAAGGTACTTCAGATTCTGCTGTGGAGAGTGGTCTGCAATGGCCTGGGACATGAAAGCCTTCAATAAATCATTGCAATTTTGGACTTGCTCTCCAAGCTGTATTAACTTCTTTTTTATTTTTTAAACACACAACAAGCTTTTGTCTGCATTTGGCCATATTATTTGATTTAAAATTTTCTCCCAGATGAACTCAGTGGCAAATAATGGTGAACAAATGATGAACAAATGAGGGGATGAGAAGCACTCCCTCCAGCTGGATAGAGGACTTTTGAAAAGATGTGTTGTGTACTAGCATTAAAAAATATCTTGACACCTGGAAGATTTGGAGGCCAGCCCAGGGTAAGAGTGGGACCTCTAAGCACTTGAACTTCACACTGATGGAACTTGAGGAGCATCTTGACAGTGATGGAAATCAATGCTAGGCTGAAAAGTGAAGAGGAGAGGTTAAATAACACAGTGGCTATCTAAAGTGCAGAACATTATCTGAGGCCTTGAAGGCAAAGCCAGCCTCTGAAGGGGAAACCACCAGCATTGCCACTTTCATCCTGGCAGGTAGATGCTTGAGGCAGAAACATAGAATCATGGAATTGTTTAGTTGGAAGAGATCTTTAAAATCATTGAGTCCAGCCATTAACCCAGCACTGGGCATGCATCCATGGAAATACTCTCTGTGTTGGAAAGCTGACCTGTCTCTCCAAAATGCACTTCCCAAGGCATGGTATTACCTGTAGAATGTGGACATTTGTGTGCAAGGAGTCCAGAAAAGTGTGGATCAGCTGCTAAATAAAGTCCCACAAGGAGCTGTATGACCACAGTTTCGTGTTAAACAGGAGAAAAGAAAGTGTAGGATTGTGATGATGTTGAGTTTTTCTAGGGGTAGCCACTGCATTGCTTGAGCACAGGAAATGAAATTGGTCTAATTCCTTATTGTATAGAAGACTGAATCTGACCCAGAGAAAGCTCAAGAGCCTCTTGACCCTTGGTCTTACTGCTCAGCGTTGACCAGATCCTCTCTCAGGCTGCTTTCTTCAAGCTAAATAGCCCCAGGTCTCTCAGCCTTTCCCCCTTACAAGGATGCTTTGGTCCCCTCGGCATCTTTGTGCTTTCCAGTAGACTGTTTCCAGTACTTTCCTGTCTCTCTTTTGCTGAGGAGCCCAGAACTGGATCGAATACTCCAGATGTGACCTGACTAGGACAGAGTGAAGGAGGAGAAAAACCTTCTTTCACCTACTGGTCACACTCTTGATGCACCCCAGGAGGCAGGAGGCCTTCTTGGCCTTGAGGACACACTGCTGATTCATGATTAACTTGTCCACCAGCACTCCTGGGTCCTTCCCAATGAAGCTACTTTCCTTCAGGTCAGTGCTTCACCTGTACTTGTGCAGGAGGTTATTCCTTCCCAGGCTTAGGACTCTATACTTACCTCTGCCAAACTTCACTCTCTCCCAACTCTCCAGCCTGTCAACGTGAGTCTATTTAAACTTTGTTATTCCAGTGAATAAAGAGAGCAAAAGGATTATTTTTCCTCAGATCACCCCAATTTGTCTGGCTATGCCCAACCTTTTGAAGGTGCCAGATCTGTCAGTAGATAGGTGGGAGTCCATTTTTCTGATGCTTTAGTCTAAATGCTTCTCTGAAAAGATGATGCATGTCACATATCTTTGTTCCTTTGTGGCACAGGCATAGAGAAAGGGTAGAGGAGGCTGGCCAGGCATGTGTCTGAATTATTTGTGAAGGTGATAAAACTGAGAACCAGTCAGACTGTATCCAATCAGCTCCTAATTAAGGAGGACTGCAAATACCCCTGCATGACCTGCAGGCTCAGCCTAGGTTGTTATGAAACTTTAGCACTCAGTCAGGAGAAATTGATGGATGTTTGGTTTACTATAGATAGCAACTGCTACATGGGGTGCCTTTGGCTAAAGTCTGACCTGGTGTCAGGGAATTTACTTGTACAGATTTAGAAGTATTTTGCATTTGCTTGGGTCAAGTCTGAATTTAATCTGTGATGGGAAAAAGAAAAAGGAAGAAGAAGGAAGAGGGGGAAAAGGCTCTACAAAGTGATGAGCTTGAACAAGGTCAAGTATTGGGTGCTGCATTTGAGTCAAAACAACCCCATGAACACACCAGGCTCAGGTCAGAGTGGCTGGAAAGTTGCCCAGCAGAAAATGACCTGGATGTGACAGTTGACTGCTGATTGGAGCCAGCAGTGTGCTCAGGTAGCTGAAAAGGCCAAAAAACTGTAGCCTGGATCAGGAATATTATGGCCAGCAGGAGCAGGGTCCTGATGATTCAACACTGCTGAGGCCACACCTCAAATACTGGGTTCCATTTTAAGCCCCTCACTACAGGGAAGACATTGAGGTGCTGAAGCAAGTCCAGAGAAGGGCAATGAAGACTGTGAAGGGCTCTAGTCTTATATGAGAAGCACCTGAGGTAACTGGAATTGTTTAGTCTGGAGAAGAGGTTGAGGGGAGACCCCATTGCTCTCTACAACTCACTGAAAGGGGGTTGGACTGAAGTGAGTGTTGGTCTCTTCTCCTTAGCATCAGGCAATGGAACAAGAAGAATGGCCTCAAATGGGGCCAGAGGAGGTTTGGGTTGGATATTAGGAATTTTTTCCTTCCTGAAAGAGTGGTTGAACATTGGAACAGGCTGCCCAGGTAGGTGGTGGAGGCACCATTCCTGTAAATGTTCCACAAATGCGTGGACGTGGCACTTTGGGGCACGGTTTAATGGTCATGGTGTCTTTAGGTTGGTGGTTGGAGTCAAAACTTTTGGAGCTCTCTTACAGATGAAACAACTCTGACTTTGATTGTTTAGGAAAGGGAAAATACCAAGGGAGCTGCTGGATGCTGTGCTTCTCTTCCCCACCTCACTGCATGCTAATCACAGCTTTCCTTCCAATTTCCAACAGAAAGTATTTGGAGCACTCATTTCGACTTCCTGATTTGAGTGTGTGCTTGACTGTCTGCAAGTGGCTCCAGTTACCAAAAGCTCTGTAGCATAATGGTGTGCCTCAGCATGAATATTCAAGTTCTTGCAGGAGGACACCGCAAGGATCATTACAATTGCAAATTATAGAAGTGGTCGCCAAAGCTCTCGCTTCCTTCCATTATTCCTACATCCTGCAGATGTCCTGATTTAGCCAGTTAATCACCAGATTCTCTTGGGAATCATCTGGTCATTCACTGTTGTACCTCTTTTTCTTTAAATTCAGAGCAACATTTAGTTGTTTATTTATTTATAGTGTGGGACTTTGCCTTTTTTTTTCAGGTGTTTTCTTTGTCGAAGGTTAGGGTTGGGCTGATCACCAGACAAGTGCCAGAGGCTCTCTATGAACCCCTCTGTTTTCCTGAAGAGAACAGAAAATGAGGGTGAGAGATTGATGGGTTGGGAAAGAAACTAAACCATCTGGGATAGCAGTAAGAGCAATCCAATAAAACAAAGACAAAGAGGTATAAACCAATATGGAACCCAACCCCTGATGGCAATGACAGTTCAAGATTGGACTCAGTGGCAAACAGGAACTGGATTCAGAATCTGGATTTTCTCAACTGGATTCAGGAACACATGGATAGGGATTGGAGGCTTTTCAACACTGGCCATTGAAGAAGAGGCTTTACCTTGATGCTCTCTCAACTTGATCCTGGAGATGACATCCATGGGACAGAATCCCTTGTGAGTCAGTTGATGGTCTCCTGCCCTGTCCACTCCTTCCCACAGATGCCACCTCTGACATCCTGCACCTCAAGGTGGGGAACAAGATGTGGCAGTGCTCTTGGTGTGCTCAGAAGCAAGTCTAAGCCTGACTCTTTCTGCAGCCTAGCCCTTGGCAGTAACTCTCCCCACCAGTGTTCTCAGCTCCAGAAGCAGCCTCTGTCTGTGCAAACCTGCACTGAACTTCAGAAGATGCCTTCATTAAGCTGAGAAGTCAAATCCCTGACCAGAACTAGTTCTGGTCTAGCTCAAACTAGGAGAACATCTTGTTTCTTATACCTTGTATGTGATGCCACATTCCTTAGGTACTGTGCCTGGCATGTATGTGTCCTTAAAATGTCCCCGAGCCATGTATTAGTTCCTAGGAGAGCAGCACATATCCCTCCAGTCAAAATAGACATTTCATTCTGCTGTTGACTGTTACATCAGCTGCTCACTCTCAGCTGCAGCAGCAATTTCCACAGCTCCATCCTGTGGCTTCTCCAAGTTTTGTTTATATCTGAAAATATTGGTCCTTTGGGGCAGCACTTCTGAGAACCACACCGAAGCTCATGATTGGCTAAGAGAGCCAATGGCATCCTGGCCTGCATCAGGAGCAGTGTGGCCAATAGGACAAGGGAGGTTTTTCTTCCCCTGTACTCAACACTGGTCAGGTCACACCTTGAGTACTGTGTCCAGTTCTGGGCCACTCAATTCAAGAGAGATGTTGAGGTGCTGGAACATGTCCAGAGAAGGGCAACAAAGCTGGTGAGGGGCCTGGAACACAAATCCTATGAGGAGAGGCTGAGGGAGCTGGGGTTGTTTAGCCTGGAGAAGAGGAGGCTCAGGGGTGATCTTATTGCTGTCTACAACTACCTGAAGGGAGGTTGTAGCCAGGTGGGGGTTGGTGTCTTCTCCCAGGCAACCAACAACAGAACAAGGGGACACAGTCTCAAGTTGTGCCAGGGTAGGTATAGGCTGGATGTTAGGAAGAAGTTCTTCACAGAGAGAGTGATTGGCATTGGAATGGGCTGCCCAGGGAGGTGGTGGAGGCACCGTCCCTGGAGGAGTTCAAGCAAAGACTGGATGAAGCACTTGGTGCCATGGTCTAGTTGACTGGCTAGGGCTGGGTGCTAGGTTGGCCTGGATGATCTTGGAGGTCTCTTCCAACCTGGTTGATTCTATGATTCTATGATTCTATGTGATTGTGAGCTGCTGGTCCAATGCCTTTGGCTGCAGCAGCACCTTGTGAAAAGAGAAAGGGAAAAACTGACTGCAAATATCTGAAGAGAGAGACACAAAGAGTGGTGGTGAGTGGATTTAAATTCATTTGGCAGCTGGTCACTAGTGGTGTTCCTCTGGCATCAGTTGGCACTGTCTCTCTTTAATGTCTTTATCAATGATCTGAGTGATTGAGGTGCACTCAGTAAGTTCACAGTTGGCATCAAGTTGAGTGGAAGTGTGTATCTCCTTGAGGGTAGGAAAGCTTGACAGGGTGATCTGGACAGGCTGGATCAATCAGTATAGGCCAGTGGTATGAGATTCAATGAGGTGAAGTGTCAGGTCCTGCACTTGTGTCCCAACAACCCCATGAATGCTCCAGGTTTGGGGCAGACAGACTGGAATGCTGCCCAGTGGAAAAGGACCTGAGGGTATTGGTTGACTGCTGGCAGTGCTTGGTTAAAGGGGGTGGAGGGGGTGATAAGCTGAAAGCCTTCTTCTGACCAAAATGGTCAGGGCCATGGTTTAGTGCTGACCCCTCAGTGCTGGGTCAAGGGTTGGATTGGATGACCTTTGGTCTCTTCCCAACAGATACACTCTGTGATTCTGTGTTTGGGGAACAATAAACAGCCTGACTGGTTGGCTGGAGTTCCCTGGCTCTTCCAGAACTTTTGTGCTACCTGTCAGCTGTGCATCTCTAAATACCTCCTCATCTTTTCACTTACTCTAATTTTCTCACACCTAATGAGCTAGCCTGGAACTGCCACACCATACTCCGTGAGGAAAAGGATATGAAGGGAGGAAAGGTGACCCATTAGGAAAGCATAACCCTGATGTCCAGCACCACATCACCGTCGTGTCCCGCCTCCCACCGCTCCATTTGTTAAAGCGCTGCTGCTGCGCTGTGCTCGTCACGCACGGATGGGGTGGCATTCTCTGCGTGGCAGGATCTGACACTGTGAAAACTCACATCCTTTGAAAAGGCCACTAATGGAGAATGGGAATAGAGATAATTATGAGAGCTGGCAGAGCTCAACCATCAGATCACAATAGCAAATTTGGCCACTGAATTGATTAGCAGCATGAGAGACTCTTCTATACTAGAACAAGTTCTATTTTTTCCTCCTCCTCTCTTTCTAATAAGCCAACATAGCTCAGCTCCATGGTCCACAGATTATGCTCTGTGCCTTACTCATCTCATTTTTTTTTTTTTCAGTAAACAGTACAAAAATTGCAGGGTTTATTCCTTCTTTGTGGATTAATGCATCTGAAGATAAATTCTTTCTTCCCCTGCCATGCACAAACATCTGCACTGTGTTGCCACCAAGGATTCGAGTCCCAAACTGTGTGTGCAGAGTTGCAAAGCACAAATCTTGTCATGTTTGTGCTGTTTGCTGATTTTTCAGTCAAGCCTAAACCTACTGGCAGGTCACCTTCCTGCAGCACTGGAGCTCACTGCTCAGAAGTTAACCCCAAGGAACTTGCTCCGGGCTCTTCAGAAGTGATAGGCAAAGCCACAAGAAAAGAGAAGGTGTGAAAATGGAAGAGGAATGAGAAAAGTGACATAGGTGGGTGATAAAAGGGGCAATAAGAGAAAGAGCTCTAATGAACCTTGGAGTAAAAAATCTCACACAGAGAGAGTTTTAGGGAATGAAAAGACTTTTTATTTATTCTTTTTTCTGTGGATGGAGCCAGAAGAAAAATAAACTGTCTCTACTAAATGGAAGGCATGACTCTGGAATACATGTTATCCAGGTGGTAGGATATTATCCTCTCGTGGCACCTCTTTCTGTGTGATCCATGATGCCATTCTAGAGTGCCAATACAGAATCCCCAAAGGACTTGGGCTTCTTTCTCATGGCCATCTTACACTGCATCTCATCATCCGCATCAGTGTGAAACACTACCTGTGGGATTTAACAGCAGGCAACATCACAGTATCACAGTATCATCAGGGTTGGAAGAGACCTCACAGATCATCAAGTCCAACCCTTTACCACAGAGCTCAAGGCTGGACCATGGCACCAAGTGTCACGTCCAACCTTGCCTTGAAGTGCCCCAGGGACGGCGACTCCACCACCTCCCCAGGCAGCCCATTCCAGTGTCCAATGACTCTCTCAGTGAAGAACTTTCTCCTCACCTCGAGCCTAAATTTCCCCTGGCGCAGCCTGAGGCTGTGTCCTCTCGTTCTGGCACTGGCCACCTGAGAGAAGAGAGCAACCTCCTCCTTGCCACAACCACCCCTCAGGTAGTTGTAGACATCTGCTTTTTGCTGCAGGAGATAGCTATACCAAGCAGGAGAAGTCAGTGCCTTCAGCGTCCTGCCAAAGGCCATCCAGCGTGCGAATGATGGCAGCCTTTGCTCCACCTCCCAAGCCCCACTTCTATGTCTGAACCTCAGGAAACTCTTCCTTTCTCAGAGCCACGTGGTACAAAAAGCTGTCCTGTCCCCATGGGAGCAGTTGGTCTGCAGGACCAGAGCGAGTTGCAGTGCAAAGTCACAGATTCCCAGCATGGTGAGGATTGGAGGGGATCTCTGGTGATATTCTACTCAAATGCCCCTGCTAAATGAGGATCTCCCACAGCTTGCTGCCCAGGATCACCATGTTGAGGTGTGTCCAGTATCCCCATAGCAAAAAAGTTTCTCCTGGTGTTCAGATGGAACTCTGGGATCCAGTTTGTGTCCACTGCCACTTGTCCTGTTGCTGGGCACTACAGAAAAGGGTCTACTCCCATTCTCTTGCCCATCACCCTACAGCTCTTCCTGAGTATTGAGAAGATCCCTTCTCAACCTACTCTTCTCCAGGCTAAACAGCCCAAGGTCCCTCAGCCTTTCCTCCTCCTAGACTCTCTCCAGTCCCTTAATCCTATTTGTAGCCTCTGCTGGACTCTCTCCAGTAGTTCCCTGTCCCTTTTGAACTGGGGAGCCCAGAATTTTTGATACACGATGCCAGGTATGTCCTCACTAGGGCAGAGTGGAGGCCACTCAAGCTGCTGGCCACACCATTGTCCTTCTTGTCCATGAGGATATGTTGCTAGCTCATGCCAAACTCACAGTCACCAGAACTTCCAGGTCCTTCTCCTCAGAGTTGTTTTCCATCACATCACCTCCTAACCTGTCCTGGTATTCTCTGTGAGGAGCCAAAGTCCTTCCATCTCCATCTGCTTTTACTCACGTGTGCTGAGGGTTGAGGACATACAAATGGTGAAGCAGTGGGCAGTTATGCTGCCAGGTGCACTCCAGCCCACTGCTCAGTATATTAATAGGTATTTGAGGTGTCTGTAGTTTTCCTGCTAGGCACAAGAGACTTGGCAGCCATCCAGTAGGCATCTTCTCCTGCTCTCCTCCCACACTAAGCATCCTACACATGTCTTTTAACCTTGCCCATGTGCAGCATTTGACATCTGCGCAGTGCAAAACCAAACCCTTACAGAGCTTTCTTAATCATGAAGGAATTCATTAACCAAGCTTATTGTCTTTGGTTACTTGAGGTAAACCTAAACTTTCTCCTAGCTGTAGGTGAGGGGAAAAAACACTCTTTCTGGACCTCTTCCTTTCATGCAAGGGCTGGTCTTGGAAAAATTCTTTGCTACTTTGTGAACTTCTTTCCTCTGCTGAAATTTGGAAATACTGAATAAACTGAACAGCTCAGTGGCACATTAAAGCTTGCTTGAAACCACAGACAAAAGATTTTGTGCAGCTCAGATGCCAGAGAAATGTCTTCACACATGATTGAAAATGATAGTACAAGATCAGTCTGAGATCTGGCGCACCAAACACAAGAAGGGCATTGAACTGTTGGATGTGTATTGAGAGGGAGGCACACAAAGATGATCAGAGGGCTGGAACACCTCCCCTGTGGGGACAGACTATGAAAGCTGGGGCTGGACAGCCTGGAGAAGGCTCCAGGGAGACCTTATGGCAGCCTTCCAGTATCTGAAGGGTCTACCAGAGAGCTGGAGATGGATTTTTTTAAAGGGTTTGTAGTTATAGGATGACAGAGAACAGCTTTGAGCTAGAAGAGGGCAGATTTAGACTGGGTTTTAAGAAGAAATTCGTTACAATGAGGTTGGTGAGACACTGGAACAGGTTGCCCAGGGAGATAGTGGATTCCCCATCCCTGGAGGTGTTCAAGGCCAGATTGGAGAGAGCCCGGAGCAACCTGGTCTAGTGGAAGGTGTCCCAGCCCATGACAGAGGGGCTGAACTAGATGATCCCTTCCAAACAAAAGCATTCTACGATTAGAAGACCAGCAAGAGCCACGGGGAGATTAAAAGCATGTTCTCATGAAAACCTTTGTAACTTTGGATGAGTCAATGCAATGAGTTAGCCAGCTGGAGCTAGTTGGCTGAATCCTATCACTCCACCAGAAAACATCAGTGTGAAAAAGAAGAGCTTACTCATTTAACTTCCACTGTTCCCCTGCATCCAGGCATGAATATAAATGTTTAAAGCCTCGCAGTATTAAAGCTATATATTTGTTGTCAGTGAATTGTACATCATCTGTTTTGTAAATATTAGGAGCTGTAAACCCTTGGGCCATGTTCTGTGATGAGATGCACACACACACCCCCCACTCTGATAGTCTTCTGATGAAGTTATGCAGGAAACAACAGAAAGCATAATTTGAGCGAGCCAAATCCGTTCCTTTTAGCAGTAGAAAGTGTTGGGAGGGAAAAAAAGAGTTGGGCTAAATTCCGATCTCAGATGCATTATTGTAATTGAGATAATAACACAGTCAGCTGAGTTACTGTCATTTTAAAATCTGCTGGCAAAAAAACAACCACAACAACAGAAAAAGAAGAAACCCCAACCAGAATTATAGCTATTTGTTGTACTCTTACAGAACCATTCTCCTTGATGAGATGCTGCATACTCACAGAAAGCACCAAAACCTATGCTAAGAAAGTGCAGCTTCAACTTCTGCCCCTTGACAGAACACAACTGCAGAGAAGCAAGGCTGGTTTGGTTGGAAAAGATCCCCAAGATGGTTGAGTACTGTGTTCAGTTCTGGGCCCCCCCCAGTTTAGGAGGGACATTGAGATGCTTGAGCGTGTCCAGAGAAGGGCAACGAGGCTGGGGAGAGGCCTTGAGCACAGCCCTACGAGGAGAGGCTGAGGGAGCTGGGATTGGTTAGCCTGGAGAAGAGGAGGCTCAGGGGTGACCTTATTGCTGTCTACAACTACCTGAGGGGTGGTTGTAGCCAGGAGGAGGTTGCTCTCTTCTCTCAGGTGGCCAGCACCAGAACAAGAGGACACAGCCTCAGGCTGCACCAGGGGAAATTTAGGCTCGAGGTGAGGAGAAAGTTCTTCACTGAGAGAGTCATTGGACACTGGAATGGGCTGCCCGGGGAGGTGGTGGAGTCGCCGTCCCTGGAGCTGTTCAAGGCAGGATTGGACGTGGCACTTGGTGCCATGGTCTAGCCTTGAGCTCTGTGGTAAAGGGTTGGACTTGATGATCTATGAGGTCTCTTCCAACCTTGGTGATACTGTGATACTGTGATACTGTGAGTGCAACCATCAACCTAAGACCACCATGGCCATTAAACCATGTCCTGAAGTGCCATGTCCGCACATTTCTTGAACACCTCCAGGGATGGTGACTCCATCACCTCCCTGGGTAGCCTGTTCCAATGTGTGACCACTCTTTCAGGAAAGAAAGTATTCTTAATTTCCCCTGGCACAATTTCAGGCCATTTCCTCTCATTCTGTCACCTGATACTAGGGAGAAGACTCCTATCTGGCTCCATTCTCCTTTCAGGGGGTTGTAGGGAGCAACAAGGTTTCCACTTAGTCTTCTCTTCTCCAGGCTGAATAACCCCAGTTTCCTTAGCCACTCCTCGTGTAAGTCTTGCTCTCCAGACCCTCCACCAGCTTTTTTACTCTTCTCTGAACATGCTCCGGCACCTCAAAGTCTTTCTTGTTGTGAGGGGCCCAAAAATGAAGCCAGTATTCAAGGTGTTGCCTCGAATGTAGTTCTGTCTTAGGATGGCTCTAAACAGAAGGGTTGGGTGTTTGTCACAGATTTTTAGGGCAGAATGATTTAAATCTTTCAAATTTTCATTTTTTGAGGAGAAAGCCTTCCTTCAGAGTGTCTCATTCAGTCATTTGCAGAAGCAGTGTGTGGACATAACAGGGGAATTTAGACACTGTGGTCAGGATCAGGGAAAAGAGGTTCACCCTCTTTTATTTAAGGACATAGAGCTGCTTGAGAGAGTCAAGTGCAGAGCCACAAAGATGGTTAAGGGAATGAAACATCTCTTTGACAAGGAGAGACTGAGGGAGCTGGGGCTGTGCTGCTTGGAGAGAAGGAGACTGAGAGGTGACCTCATCAATGTTTATAATTACAAATATAATTTACCATTTATAATTACAATGTTTATAATTACAAATCCAGGCTGGACAGTGACTGGTTGGACAACAGCCCTGAGGAGAGGGACTTGGGTGTGTTGGTGGACGAGAAGCTCAACATGAGCTGGCAGTGTGCATTTGAAGCCTGGAGGGCCAACCAGATCCTGGGCTGCATCAGGAGAAGTGTGGCCAGCAGGTCAAGGGAGGTGATTCTCCTCCTCTGCTCCACTCTGGTGAGACCTCACCTGCAGTACTGCATCCAGTTCTGGAGCCCCCATTACAAGAAGGATGTGGAGATGCTGGAGCATGTACAGAGAAGGGCCACTGGGATGATCAGAGGGCTGCAGCACCTCTCCTATGAGGACAGACTGAGAAAGTTGGGGCTGTTCAGTCTGGAGAAGAGGAGGCTCCAAGATGACCTTCTTGAAGCGTTTCAGTATCTGAAGGGGGCCTACGAAAAAGCTGGGGAAGGACTTTTCAGGATATCAGGGAGTGACAGGACTGGGGGGAATAGAGCAAAGCTGGAGATGGTAGGTTCAGCCTGGACATGAGAAGGAAGTTGTTGAGCATGAGAGTGGTGAGAGCCTGGAATGGGTTGCCCAGAGAGGTGGTTGAGGCCTCATCTCTGGAGGCGTTTAAGGCCAGGCTGGATGGGGCTCTGGCCAGCCTGATGTAGGGTAGGGCATACCTGGGCACAGCAGGGGGGTTGGAACTAGATGATTCTTGTGGTCCCTTCCTACCCTGACTGATTCTGTGATTCTATAAAGATGTAAAGGGTGAGTGCCAGGAGGCTGGAGCCAGGCTCTGCTGGGTGATGCCTGGTGGCAGGACAAGGGGCAATGGGTGGAAGCTGAGGCATAGGAAGTTTCATGTAAACACGAGGAGGAATTTTTTCCCTGTGAGGGTGACAGAGCACTGGAACAGGCTGCCCAGGGAGGTTGTGGAGTCTCCCTCTCTGGAGATATTCCAAACCTGCCTGGATGCATTCCTGTGATCTGGTGTAGGTGATCCTGCTCTGGCAGGGGGGTTGGACTGGATGAGCTTTGAAGGTCCCTTCCAGCCCCTGACACTCTGTGATTCTGTGGTCTCTGTGATTTATAGTGTTGCACTGCAAGGACAATAAAGCATCATTACAATGCGCCGTGTGTCACTACCCTCTGAAGGAAAGGGCAACCCATTAGGAAGAAGGCACCAAACCCAATGTAATCTGGGACACAGCCCGGTGTTAACTGGTATTTCTTCTGAACAGGCTGATAGGGAAGGCAACCAGAGGTTAATTGTGCAAAATAATATTACTGCTCATCCAAAGGCCATTTCTAAATGTTATAGTGCATTAAAGTACACTGCGGTGAATTAATGGTCCCACCAGTGATGATAAGCATCAGTGGACTTGAGGAGGTCTCCTGCAGCTGCTTTCTGTCAAAGATAAGTAATATTGAGGAAGCAAGGGTACAGTTGCTTTAGATCAGAGTTAATGAGACATCAACAGTGAATAAAGAGACTTTAAACCAAAACTTCCTCATTATATTTTTAGCAAACTATTGCTAAATGCTATTTGCTGTAGTGACAGAGATGGAAGGAATTTGGTGAGCCTGGATAGCATTTCAAGCTCTGACTGTGTAGCTTTAGACTGGACATTAAGAAAACATTTTTTCACAGCAAGAGTGGTCAGACATTGGAATGGGCTGCCCTGGGAGGTGGTTGAGTCACCAACCCTGGATGTGTTTAGAAGTCATTTGGCTGCAGTGCCTGGGGATATGGTTTAGGTTGAATCTTGTAACATAGGGATATCAGTTGGGCTTGGTGATCCTGAGGCAGTTTTCCAACTGGAATGTTGGAAAACTTAAACCACACAGCCTTCCATCCAGCCTCACTTGATGCACCCAGGAATCACAAAATTGTTTTGGCTGGAAGAGACCTTGAAGAGTCCAACTCTTAACCCAGTGCTGCCAGTCCCACCCCTAAAGTGTGTGCCACGGTACCACATCTACATGGCTTTCGAATTCCTTCAGGGATGAGGACTCCACCACTGCTCTGGGCAGCCTGTTCCAGGGCTTGACAACACTTTTGAAGAAATTAATTTTCCCAATATCCAACCTCAGTCTCCCCTGCTGCAACTTCAGGACATTTCCTCTTGTTCTATCACTTGTTCCTTGGGAGAAGAGATCAACCTCCACCTCCCTCCAATGTCCTCTCAAGTAGTTTGTAGAGAGTGAGAAGGTCTCTCTTGAGCATCTTTTCCTCCAAGCTGAACAGCCTCAGATCCCTCAGCTGCTCCTCACAAGACCTGTTCTCCAAATTCTTTATCAGATTTTTTACCCTTCTTTGGACCAGTTCCAACAGCTCAAAAGCCTTTCTAAAGTGAGGGGCTCAAAACTGAGCCCAGTATTTGAGGTGCAGCCTCATTAGTGCCGAGAACAGGAGCACGATCACTGCCCTTGTCCTGATGACAAGTAAGAACCATTCCACCTTTTGATATCACTGTCAGTCATGGATATTGGTCTCCAGGGTGGCTGGACCAGATTTCAGCAATGAAATCAAGTCAGTGCAACTGAGGCAGAACAAATAATTCATGCCAATGGCCACATCAAACCAGTAGCTTTCAACTGCTGAAGTGCTTTGAGACACAGCGTAGCAAATGACGATCATCTGCCCTGAGAGCCCATTCAGTGTCACCTGGCTCATAGTGATCAAGGTTATCTTTAAAAGAAGTTGCTCAGTGCTGTCAAGGGACAAGGGGACTTTCATGAGAATTGTTCCAAGCTAACCAGAGGACTCAGGTGCTTTTTTTCCCCAGAAATTGCAGAGAGGAAAATGTGGCACAAGAGAAGGCTCCAGGACACCTTATCGCAGCCTTCCATTAACTGAATGGGGCCAGTGAGAAAGCTGGGGAGGGAGTTTTTACAGGGCTTGTAGTGATAGGACAAGAGGAAATGGCTTTAGGTTGAAAAAGAGAAGTTTTACACTAGATATTAGGAAGAGAGTCTTCACAGTGAGGGTGGTGAGACACTGGAACAGGTTGCCCAGATAAAATGCAGATGCTCTCTCCCTGGAGATGTTCAAGGCTGGGTTAGACGACGCCGTGAGCAACCTGGGATAGTAGGATGGCAAAGGAGTTGAAACTAGATGAAGGCACATTTCCCTTCCAATCCAAACCATTCTATGAGTCTACAATTTATGGTCCAGATTGTCAGAAAAACAAATTAGAGGAGAGCAAGTGAAGGCAATGATATCCCAGGTCTTTGTAAGAGAGAGATACCAAGTGCTCTGATGCTTGATGCAGTTTGGAGCTATGTGCTCCTAAATGTGGATGAAGGTTCCCAGGATGCTGAATAGAAGCAGCACAGAGCTATCTGCTGAAGGAACCACACGTTCTTCCAAAAGACAAACTTCTCTGGAGACTGATGTGCAAGTTCCCACTGAATGGTTGCAGGGAGAAGCTTGAATTTCTCTGACTTCCACTTGCATCTCTTGCAAGGAAAATTCTTTCAAGTCACGAGGCATAACAATTCCCTTTGACTTCCATGTAAGTGCTGATCTATTATTGCCTTAAGCAAAGAGGTATGGCACAAATAGCTGCTTTACAATGCGCTGCACACTCTGCAGCATGGTAATCACAGGCATAATTGTAACAGCAGGTCTGTGGCACCCAGCTAAATGGAGATCTGTAATTCAGACCATGCAGAACGGAGTCTGGTTTCTGTCTCTCGGCATCATAAATCTAAGGTGGGAATTTCACTTTTGCTGTTACATCTCAACTTGCTTCGTTGTGCAGCAATGCCCTCAACTGCAGGCTCCAGCATCAATGCAGTGCTAACAGGACTCCCTAAGTATCATCACCTGAGAGTCTCTGGTCAATTCAGGTTTTTATCTTTGTCAGTCCTTCATAAATATTCTTTAATGCCAATTAGGCCAATCCATTCATCATTATGATAGTTCTACAGTTGTGCCAGCTTTTGCAGACCTGGAATAGACCAAGAAAATATAGAATGACAGAATCATAAAGGTTGGAAAAGACCTCCAAGTTCAACAGTTAACTTAGCAAGCACCCATCTCACCCACACAGCATCACAGAATTGTTTTGGTTGGAAAAGGCTTTTCAGATCATCAAGCCTAACTGTTAACCCAGCACTGCCAAATTGATCAATAAGGCATGCCCCTCAGCACCACATCTACATAGCTTTTCAAACCCTCCAGGGATGGGTACTTCACTACTTCACCACTGGGGAGCCTATTCCAAGGCTTGACAACCCTTCTGGGGAAGAAACTTTTGCTAAAGGCTTACCTCCACCACCTCAGCACATCTTGAAAACATTTCTTCTTCTGTTACTTGTTATTTGGGAGAAGACATGGACCCCCCACCACACTCCAACCTCATTTGAAGTTGTAGAGAGTGAGGAGGTCTCCCCTCAGCCTGCTTTTCTACAGGTTAAACCCCAGTTCCCTCAGCTGCTCCTCACAAGACTTGTGCTCTAGACCCTTGAGCAGCTTCATTGCCCTTCTTTGGATGCAGCCTAGCACTTCAATGTCCTTCTTGTGGCACAATACATGAAGTATTGAAAACACATGCAGTATGGGATACACAAGATGGAATACAGAATCACAGAGTCAAGGAACCTTAGAGGTTGGAAGGGACCTCCAGAGATCATCGAGCCCAGTCTCTCTGCCAAACTGTCCCCTAGGGTAGTTTGTGCAGGAAGGCATCCAGGCAGGTTTGGAAAGTCTCCAGAGAAGGAGACTCCACAATCTCTCTGGGCAGCCTGTTCCAGGGTTCAGTCACCCTCACTGTAAAGAAGTTTCTCCTCATGTAGAGCTGAAACCTCCTATGATCCAGTTTATAGCTGTTGCTCCTTGCCTTGTTGCTGCACACCACCAAAAAGAAATTGACCCCATCCACTTGACAGTGAGGGTGGTGAAACACTGGAAATGGTTGCTCAGGGAGGTTGAAGATACTCCCTCACTGGAGGTCTTCAAGACTAGGTTGGATGAGGCCTTGAGTGACCTATTCTAGTGGGAGGTGTCCTTGCCTATGGTGGGGGATTGGAACTAGATGATCTTTGAGGTCCCTTGCAACTTAAACCATTCTATGATTCTATGATACCTACCCCTCAGATATTTGTGCACATCGATGAGATCTCCTCTCAGCCTTCTCCAGACTAACCAGCCCCAGGTTTCTCAGTCACTCTTCGTAGGGCAGAATACATACATATGGAATACACACAGTAAGGAAAACCACCCCACAGCCTGAATGAAACATCATCTTGTCTTTGAAAGAGCCTCCTAATACTTTTGCATGCAAGGAGATGACCACTCCAGGAGAGCAGGTTATTTAAACCCCTCATTGTCACTCCTAACCCACCATTGCCATACTGATGGTGTTGTTCTGCTGCACTGTGTTATGATTAGCAGCCAAATATATTATTAAGGTTATCTGAAGAAGGTATCAGAAGGTACTGGGAGGGTTTGCAAAGTATCTGTGCAGCCTCAGCTATGTTACTTTCCCCAAACAAGGTTGTAATTAGGGTGTAAAGGAGAAAAACCTGTTTTAGGGTCAGCTGACAGCAAAGGCAATAACCCCAACAAATAGAGGACAGAGCCTAATAAAAAAAAGTTATTATTCTCATCCCCCCACCCCCCACCCCCAGCGTCCCTAACTATGTAATTTCCTTGTTCTGGCTGTGGGAGGACACACATTGCCTGAGCTGCTCCTGAGGCTCTCCAGAGTCATCTTTCACTCTTACATTTCAGCAGCCAGGCACTTAAAGCAAACTTTCATTCCGCCTAGCAGCTGCGGATTACTCGAGCAACCTCAGCTGCAGGATTGCTCACTGTGATTCTTGGAACATAAAAATGATTGTTTTTCATTGAAACGTTCTGGTCCAATTTGACCCCACTGAAACCAGCAAATAACAAGTGCCCGAAATAAAACATTCTGAGATGACAGAAGAAAAGGATGGGGAATTAGGAGACTGGAGGTATTTGTTCCTGCTCTGCTACTGGTTGCCTGCATGACCTTGCCCAGACTGATTCGTTTCTCACATTTCCCTCCCCCTCTTTTCTCTATTTCTACTGCAAACTTTGCCTATTTGTTTGCACAGACAGCTTCAATTCCATCTGAGAAAGGGCACATATGCAAACCCAGACTTCTCTCTCTCGTTAACTTTGCCAGTCTCATGTGGTCGTGGGGTTTGGTGAAGGTTTCTTTAGGGATCATAGATCAGGATCACAGGATATTAGAGGTTGGAAGGGATCCAAGGAGATCATCGAGTCCAACTCCCCTGCCAGAGCAGGACCACACAATCCAGCACAGATCACACAGGAATGCATCCAGACAGGCCTTGAAAGTCTCCAGGGAAGGAGACTCCATAACCTCTCTGGGGAGCCTGTTCCAGTGCTCTGTGACCCTTACAGTAAAGAAGTTCTCCCTTGTGTTGAGGTGGAACCTCTTGTGCTGCCACTTACACCCATTGCTCAATCTTTAAGGGACCTTAAAGACTGTGTAGTCCAACAGCCCCATAATTAGCAGGGACATCTTCAGCTAGAGCAGGTTGCTCAGAGCCCCAAACAACCTGACCTGGAATAGTTCCAGAAATGCAACATTCGCAGCCCCCCTGGGCAACCTGTGTCAGTGTCTCTTCACCCTCATAGTGGAGAACTTCTTCCATCTATCTAGTCTACACCTTCTTCTTTCTGTTTGTAACCATCACCCCTTGTCCTGTCAAAACAGAGCCTGACAAAAAGTCTGTTCCCAGTTTTCATTCAGTGCTGAAAGACCACTATAAAGTCTCCCCAGAGCCTTCTCTTCTCCAGGCTGAGCAACCCCAATTCTCTTAGCCTGTCCTCAAAGCAGAAATGTTCCACCCCTCTGATCATTTCTCTGGACATGCTCCAACAAGTTCATGTCTTTATTCAGTTAAGGTCCTCAGAGTTGGACACAAGATGAGGATCTGGAATAGCAGCTGCTGAAACCACATATTTTTGTTTTAGGAGAAAGTAATTTTCAGTCTCTCCTTCCTGGTGAGCCACAGGCACAGCCAGATGCAGTTGGGTAAGCCTATTGCTAGCCAAGCTGCCTGCCTCTCTCAAAACCCACTTTGTCACAGCCAGGTAGGAATTTCCTTTACTTTGCTTCAGGAAAACACTGCTTACTTGGGGCTCAGAAGTGATTCAAACACGAATTTGGTAGAAGAATTGCAAGGAAGGTAGAAAACAACAAAGATGTGATGACCTCCTCACATCTAGATTGCTCTGGGATTTGTATCCAGATAGGTTTTTAGCCTGCTGTGGTCATTACCACATTTTGAGGACTTGGGTAGTATTCCTCCATTACCAGGTTGAGATAGACAGGGTACATTTTTCCACCTTTCCCTAGAAAGGGTAAGTTCAGGCTGGCACATTTCATCAGGCAACAGAAACCCACTTCAGACCCTTATCTGATGGGGCTTCTGATATCTTGCTTGATAAAGCCAAATCAGATGAAAGCAGAGTGGAAAGCAAAGCTATGGAGGGAAATTCTCTCTTTTGCCTAGTCCTTTAGTCCTTGCATGGTTGGAAAGCCCCAATATTAGACTGTGAAAGCCCTGAAAGGCAGCAAAGGAGAAGGTCTCCAGCATATAAGACCAGGCTAGATGAGGCTTTGAGCAATCTGGTCTAGTGGGAGATGTTCCTGCCTATGGCAGGGGGATTTGAACCAGATGATCTTTAAGGAGCCTTCCAACTCAAGCCATTCTATGATTCTATGATGGGGAGTGTGGTGGAAGGGAAGGAAGAAAGGAACAGTCTTCAAAGTGGTAAAAACAATTAGGGGAGAGACCGTGACCTATCCTGCACAACCTATTAACTGCTGTTCCCAGATGATTGTTATTAATAAAATCTGGCCTAATTATGCCACCTGACTTGATTTTTGCTTTACTTTCTGTGCTTCTGGGACAAGAAGCAAAATCTATTCAGGAGAAATGAGAAGATAGTCCTGGAGACAGAACAAAAGAAACCCCTGCTACTTTTAAAGATATATTGGCCAATATAGTAGCAACTTTGCTTGTGGGGAAGCAGATAAAATAAGGAAAACAAGGAGAGAGAGATAAGGAAAAAAAGAGGGGAAAGGGAGTTTAAGGAAGAGCAGAGAAGTGTGGAAGAAATGAAAGAGAGAGTGGAGCCTCTTAACTTGTAAGGGGGAAACATCCCTGTCAAGTACCATCCATAACGTGTAGGAACAATGAAGGCTTGTTAAATCCTGTACAGAAGCGTGAAGGAGTGAGAAATGTCTGCCAAGATATCCTTCCCTGAAAGGATCCAGCCAGCCAGGGCAAAATTATGCAGGAAGCCTCACACAGGAGTGCTCTGAGGAGGCTGGAAGCCTCTTCTTCTGGCCTCTGGTGTTACACAAGAAGACCTGGGAAGAAAAAGGTCTCTTTTCTTCTCAGCATTGCAGTAGACAACCCTTCATTTATAAAGACTTTCTTCAAACAGTCCTACATCTTGGTTCTCAATAAACCCACACAATGCTCCAGACTTTGGGAAGAGTGGCTGGAAAGCTGCCTAGCAGAAGAAGACCTGGGACTGTTGGCTGACAGCAACTGAACATGAGCCAGTGTGTGCCCAGGTGGCCAAGAAGGCCAACAGCATCCTGGCTTGGATTAGCAATAGTGTGGCCAGCAAGAGCAGGGCAATGACTGTCTCCTGTACTCAGCACTGGTGAGGCCCCACTTTGAGTACTGGGTTTGGTACTGGCAATCCTCAACTCAGGAGTGACATTGAGGTTCTGGAGTGGCTTCAGAGAAGGGCAATGAAACTGGTGAAGGATCTGGAGAACAGGTCTTGTGAGGCATAGCTGAGGGAACTGAAGTTGTTTAACCTGGGGAAAGGAAGGATGAGGAGAGACCTTCTGGCTCTCTCTACAACTCCCTGTTTTCCCTAGTATCAAGTGATAGAAAGAGATGAAGTGACCTCAGCTTACACCAGAAGAGGTTTTGGCTGGAAATTAGGAAAAAATTCTTTACTGAAAGTGGTGGAGGATTGGAAAAGGCTGACCCAAGAGGTAGTGGAGTCACCAACCCCGCAGGTGTTCAAAAAACATGGACACGGCCCTTTGGGGCATGGTTTAATGGTCATGGTGGTATTGGGTAGAAGGTAGGATTTGATGACCTTAGAGGTCTTTTCCAACCAAAATGATTCTGTAATTCTATTATTCTATGATTCTGTACTGTAACTTCAGTGGGGTGGCCAAAGCTGAGAAAGTTTGAAACCACTGCAGGCTGAAGGTTTCCTCTTGTTTTGTTTCTTCATTTTACTTATTTTGCACTTCCCAGCTTGTTTTTTTCAAGTGCCTCGTGTCACTATGGCTAAAACTGTGACAGTCAAAGAATGTGGATGAGCTCAAACTTGCTGGGTTTTACTAGAAAAGTGAAAAGTAGGAAAACAGAAACCATTTTCCTGGAAGACAAGCCCTTGCTGTCTACTTTTGCTAGCTATGGTTGGTCTAACAAATGATGCTACTCCCACCCAGAAAGCTTATCTCACCTGCAAGAAGGCTGCAATTCATTTATCTCTCTAAAGACTACATAATACTCTTTTCTTAATGCTGGAACAATGTGCTCCTGTATTTGATAGTCGAGTCTGGAAGCACTAAAGGCAATTTATGACATAACTCACTCAGACTTCTCTCCCTTTTTTTTCCCCTCCTTTTTGGTCCCAAATGCATAGCTTAACTCACATAATCAGAAAGTGCATTTACAGGAGCCATTGAGGCTTTAATAGTTGGAGAAGCATTGGCAATTTAGGAGAAGGGAGTAGATGCAAAGCCTGGAAACTTTAGCAAATGATAATCCTTTTCCTTACTGTGACTTGCTTCACAGAATCCCAGCATGGTGGGGGTTGGAAGGGGACCTCTGGAGATCATCTAGTCCAACCCCTCTGTTAGAGCAGGGGCACCCACAGGAGGCTGCTCGGGATCACAATGTCCAGGCAGGTTGTGAATCTCCCTAGAGGAGACTTCACAACCTGTCTGGGTAACCTGTTCCAGGGCTCCAGCACCTTCACAGGAAAGAAGTTTTTTCTCATGTTCCTGGAGCCTTGTGGGTTCCAGTTTGTGCCCATTGGTATTGTCCTGACACTGGGCACCACTGTATCACAGAATCATAGAAGTAAACAGGTTGGAAAACACCTCTGAGGTTGTTGAGTCAACTAACACCTTCTAATTAACTAAACCATGGCACCAAGTGCCTCATCCAGGCTCCTTTTAAACACCTCCAGGGACAGGGACTCCACCATCTCCCCGAGCAGCCCATTCCAGTGCCAGTCACTCTTGCTGTGAAGAACTTCTTAACGTCCAGTCTAAATCTGCCCTGGCACAGCTTGAGGCTCTGTCCCCTCGTTCTGTTGCTGGGTGCCTGGGAGAAGAGGTCAACCTTCACCTGGCTACAACCTCCCTTCAGGTAGATGAGAGCAATAAGATCTCCCTTGAGCCTCCTCTTCTCCAGACCGAACAACCCCAGCTCACCTCAGCCTCTCTTTGGAGGGCTGGGCTCCAGCCCAGAAAAGAGTCTGGCACCATTCTCCTGCTCCTCACCCTTTAGCTCTTGCTGAGCATTGATCAGATCCCCACCTCAGGCTGCTCTCTTCCAGACTCAACAGCCCCCATTCTCTCAGCCTTTCCTCCTCACAGAGATGCTCCAGGTCCTCTCTGGGACAGCCTGCTCCAGGGCTCAGGCAGCCCTCACAGAAAAGACTCTTCTCCTTGGGTTCAGATGGCACCTCCTGTGTGTCTGGCAAAAAATGCACAATGATATTAACACATTTTGCCAAGGACACTGCTCTGTGTACTTTGGGAGAAAGCAGGCCAGAAAGCAGTCAGTAGCTCCAGAGAAGTAGTTGGCTAGGTGGTTCTAAATGTACCAGCTTGTTTCAATAGCAAATGGATTTAAATATGAAAGGAGACTTCTTCCAAAATTTCTTATATTGAGCATCACTAAATTGCTGTGAGGGTTTTTGTTGTTGTTGTTGTTTCCCAGAGAGCTACCCTCCGTCTGCTTCTGAAGGAGCTTAGCATCCATAAAGTAAGAAATCATATTTCAGAGCATGGCTCTTTATCACTCACCAGTTAATGGGGCTAAGAAAAGATTTCAGAAGATGCATCTGACTGCAGGAGACAAAAAGAGCCTCCTGAAGATGTTGTGAAGGCGTAGTTATTTGGTTACCACTTAACCTCTTGCAATCAGAAAGCAACAAAAGGGCACATGGCATTTAGGTCACTACAGAAAATCCTGGCATTAAGCTGGTCATATTTCAGTGGAGTTCTGATGTCTGAAATGCTGTTAGGTGAGCAACAGGCTGGAGGGAATAGAAAGGACAAAGCATTGAAAAATGCAGGAGACCAATAACAAAGGGCAACATATTTTAGAGGCTACACAATTTCCAATTCCTTGCTCTTGAAGTTGAAGACTATAAAGAAGCAGCTTTGGTTCATCCCCAACCAAGGCATTTCAAGGGCTTGGGATTCTTCTTTATGTGTGCCTGAAAGCTATGGAAAATTTAACTGTGTGTTAATCACCCAAATTCAGTTTGTGCCTCTTCATAGAACTGTAGAATCATGGAATTACAGAATCATAGCATCAGACAATAATAGGACTGAAGTATCATGAAATCATTGAATTCTAAAATCATGGAATCATGGTACTGGGTTCAGTTTTAGGCCCTCATCTACAAGGACATTGAGGTGCTGGAGTGTGTCCAGAGAAGGGCAATGAAACTGGTGAAGGGTATGCAGAACAGAGTCCCATGAGAAGAGGCTGAAGCAATGAAACTGGTGAAGGGTGTGCAGAACAGAGTCCCATGAGAAGAGGCTGAAGCAATGAAACTGGTGAAGGGTGTGCAGAACAGAGTCCCATGAGAAGAGGCTGAAGCAATGAAACTGGTGAAGGGTGTGCAGAACAGAGTCCTATGAGAAGAGGCTGAAGCAATGAAACTGGTGAAGGGTGTGCAGAACAGAGTCCTATGAGAAGAGGCTGAAGCAAACAGGGTTACTCAGTCTGGAGGAGGAGAGGCTGAGGGGAGACCTTCTGACTCCACAGCTACCTCAACAAGGTAGGAAGCAGCCTCTTCTCCCAGTAACAGGTGATAGAACGAAGGTGAATGGTCTCAAGTTGCAACAGTGGAGGTTTAGAGCCATAGAAGCATGGAATCATAGAATGGGCTGGGCTGGAAGTGACCTCCAAATGTCATCTAGTCCAACCTCCCCTGCAGTCAGCAGGGACGTCCTCAGCTAGATCAGGCTGCCCAGAGCCCTGTCAAGCCTCACCTTGAATATCTCCAGGAATGGGGCCCAAACCACCTCCCTAGGCAACCTGTTCAGTGCTCCACCACTCTCACAGCAAAGAACTCATTCCTAAGATCCAAACTAAATCTGCTCTTGTCCAGTTTGAAGCCACTGCTCTTTGCCCTGTCACTGCAGGCTTTTGTAAACAGTTTCTCTCCAGCCTTCTTGCAGGCCCCTTTCAGGCACTGGGAGGCTGCTATTAGGTCTGTCCAGAGCCTCCTCTTCTCCAAGCTGAACAGCCCCAGCTCCCTCAGCCTGCCTTTGTAGCAGAGGTGCTGCACCTCCCTGATCATTTCTGTGGCTCTCCTGTGGACCCAATCTATCAGCTCCATGTGCTTGGATTGGACATTAAGAAATGTTTCTTCATCAAAAGGGTTGTCAGGCACTGCAACAGGCTGCTGAGGGAGGTGTTGGAGTCACCACACCTGGAGATGTTTAAAAGACATTTACACGAGGGGTTTAGAAACATAGTCTAAGAGTTGTGTACAGGGAGATGTTTGGTTATAGTCAGACTCAGTGATCTTAAGGTCTTTTCCAACCAGGCTATTCTATGATTCTATAGAATCATGGTATTGAATCAGAGAATTGTAGAATCAGGCAATAATGGAGCTACAGAGTCATAGAATTATAAAATCATAGATTGCTTTGGGTTGGAATGAACCTCCAAAACTCATCTGCTCCAAACTCCATGCAGTTAGCAGGGACATTTGCAACTAGGGCAGGCTGCTCCCCCATCATGTAACCTCTGGGCAACCCAGGCCAGTCTCACTCCACCCTCAGCATAAACAATTTCTCCCCTCTCTTTTGTCTGAATCTACCCCTTGTAGCTTAAACTCACCCCTCCTTGTCCTGGCACAAAAGGCCCTGCTAAATAGTCTCTCCCCCACTTTCTGACTGATCCTTTTAAGTACTGAAACATCATAAGAAGGTCTCCTTGCAGCCTTTTTTTCTCCAGGCTGAACTCTCTCATTCTATATAGAATTCTATATATTCTATTGCCAAAAATCAATCTTCATGCATTAAAAAAAACCACCCAAGAAATCCAAAACCCCAAACCAAACAACACCCAAAATCCTGAAAAGCAACTGAAAAACCCTGGGCCTGATAACAGACAATTTTTTGGTGTAGCTGTGACTGCTAGCAATACATTAATGCTTCTGTAAACACTCCCACACCTCTCCATAATGTACACAAATGAGTACTACGTGTAGTAGATCATCTCAAATGTTGTAACCATGGCAGTTTTATTAGCGTTAACAACACTGTTTGAGCCCTGTGCAAAACCTGTGGCAAAGCAAATGAATACTTTCTGAAATGAGCTGAATCCCTCTGGTTTGACAGAACAATGCATTGCTGGTTTGATCTCCCACCTTTAGGGCAACCATTTAGAAGTGCCCTGGAGGGGAGCTTAATATTTAGCAGCAGATCAGTGTTTCAAAGGGCAGCTCCTCCAAGGTAACTCTCTCTGGCAGAAGATGATGCATGACAAGTGGATAACACTGCCAATAGCAAAACAGCTGTGGTCTTCTCTTTGGCTGAAAATGGGGAGGAAAAGGATGCATTTAAGGAGACACAAAGCATTTCTCTGCTTGACTTGGTAGAACTCGATGTGATTTTCCTTTCAATTTGCCACGGTCCCACGTGTAAGTCAAATGGAGCAGGAGCACATCTATCTCCAGCAGCTATAAGAGTGAACAGGCTTGGCCACTGCTGGTTTGGTGGGGAGTTGGTTGCTTGCTTGCTTTGGTTGATTTGGTTATTTCTAATGTGCAGCTTTTCTAGGACTTCAGGGTACTGCCTTCATTTATTTCATTTGCATAAAGGTATCTTTTGACCTGATCACAGAATGGTAGGGGTTGGAAGGGATCTCTAGAGATGATCTAGTCACAGCCCCCTAACAAAACAGGAACATGCACAGTACAGCATGTTGCACAGGATCACATCCAGGCAGATCTGGCATAGCTCTAGGGAAGGATATGCCACAACCTGGAGAAGCCTGGAGAAGAGGAGGCTCAGGGGTGACCTCATTTCTGTCTACAACTACCTGAAGGCACATTGTAGCCAGGTGGGGGGTGTCCTCTTCTCCCAGGCAACCAGCAACAGAACAAGGGGACACAGTCTCAAGATGTGCCAGGGAAAGTATAGGCTGGATGTTAGGAGGAAGTTCTTCACAGAGAGAGTGATTGGCATTGGAATGGGCTGCTCAGGGAGGTGGTGGAGTCACCGTCCCTGGAGGTGTTGAAGAAAAGCCTGGCTGAGGCACTTAGTGCCATGGTCTGGTTGATTGGTTAGGGCTGGGTGCTAAGTTGGACTGGATGAGCTCGGATGTCTCTTCCAACTTGGTTGATTCTATGATTCTATGATTCTCCATTGCAGAAGTGATCTGGAAGACTACAGCCATGACAAAAATCAGTTCCCTAGGGTTAAGTGAGTGTCACTCAGCTCTCAGGTGCCACACTGTGAAATGAGGGGAAGGGAGAAGGAGAAGATTGCTTCTTTCCATATTGGAAAAGACATGTTCCTGCCTTAAGAATGAGCAGTCCAGTGGGAAAGGCTCAAGAGGTCATGTTCAGCAACCAAGAGTTGAGAGCTGTTGCTGGAAATCCCCAAAGAGAAGTACTGCTTCATTTACCAGCTTGGCAAGGACTTGCTCCTGGAAGCAAACAAAAAGATCCTTAGATCTTTTGACAAAGGATCGTAGAATTGTAGGATGTTTTGGGTCACAGGGGACTTTAGAAGCTCATCTAGTCCAACTGCCCTGCAGCATTCAGGGATATTGCAAGTATAGTGGATTGCTCAGAGCCCCAACATCCTGACCTCAAATGGTTACAAGGATGAGGCATCCACTGCCTCTCTGGGCAACCTGGGACATGGTCTCACCGTGATCAGCATAATCAGTTTCCTGCTTCTCTCTAGTCTAAATCTCCCTTCTGTTAGTTTCAGACCACCAGCCTTTGTCCTGTCACAACAGACCTAGCTAAAGGCTGTCCCCAGCTTACTGATAAGCCCTTATAAGTATTTAAAGGCCACTAGTAGGTCCCCCCCAAGAGCCTTCTCTTCTCCAGGCTGAAAAAAACCCTCAACTCTCTCAGCCTACCCTCACACCAGAGGGTTTCCAGCCCTCCCATCAATGCTGTGGCCTCCTCTGGCCCCACTCCAACAGGTCCATGTCTCTCCTGTGCTGAGGACTCCAGAGCTGGACCCAACACTTCAGGTTGGGTCTCAGCAGAGTGGAAAAAGGAGCAGAATCCCCTACTTCCACCTGCTGCCCACGTTGATTTGGATGCAGTTGAGGACATGGTTGGCTTCTGTCCTGCGAATGCACACATCCAGCTCATGTCCAGACTTTCATCTACCAGCACCCCCAAGTCCTTCTCCACAGGGCTGCTGACCATTCATCCTCCAGCCTGGATTGATGCCAAGGATTGCTCTGAACCAGGTGCAGGACCTTGCTCTTGATCTTGTTGAACCACTTGAGATTCATATTGGTACAGTTCTCCAGTCATGAGCACAGACTTAAACAAAAAGGGAACTAAAGCCTTGCATAGTCTCCGTACTCAGTGTGAGCAGAGCAGGAAGCACACAGCCTGTACTAGGCTGTTCTGCTCCTCTTTTGGGTACTTGCAGAAATGGTTGAGAGCATTCTCCTCAGCCATCCCCCTCCTAAGTGTTCACCAAATAAGAGCTTGCATTGATGCTAATGGTAGATAATTTCTCATCCCTTTCAACTCTCCCGTGGTGAGAATGGGGACAACCTCTAGAGACAGCAGTAAGAGCTTCTGAAATGTGGGTGATAAAGATGCTGAAGTCTGCAGATGTAAATGGTTTTGAACGAGGGAAGCTTGAAAAGCAGGGTAGCATCAGCTGAGGATACTTCTGGAGTTTTGCAGTTCTTATCCTTTGTGAGGGAGAAGAAAGCAGGAAGTTTATTTTATGCAAAATCAGGGGGAAAAATGCTTGAATATTAACAAAAAAAAAAGGCAAACTTATTATTATGATATAGTTAAAAGCTGAAAATAATAGCTTGGGAGAAGCTTGCTTGCCTTTTTTTCCCCCTCTTCCCTTTTCTCTAAAACAACATAAAGCTGGGGAAAAAAAAAACAACTATCTAAATTTAAAATCTCTCTGTATTCAAAACCAAAGAGGAGAAAGAGTAAATGGAAAGCAGTTTTGGCACTGCACAGAGAAAATGAATTGTTTTACAGTTCAGCATACACGAGAGAGGGATAGAGAAACAAAAAATACAGAGGGGGAGGAGAGGAGAGAGAAGTGCACATGTATGCCTGCAGAATGAATTAGGAACACATAAGATCTGGTGAGGTGTGGTGCTGAGAGATGTGGTTTAGTGGTGACCTGGCAGTATTGGGTTAACAGTTAGTGTGGCTTGATGATCTGAAAGGTCTCTTTGAACCTAACTGATTCCATGATTCTGTGGTTATTGCCCTCCACACAGGATCATAGAATGCATTGAGTTGGGAGAGACCTTTAAAGGTCGTCTAGTCCAACTCCCACCACTCTCAGATGGAGCATGTTGCTCAGAATCTGGCCTTGAATGTCTCCAGTGCTGGAAGGGACCAATCAGTGCTGAAAAATAATACTCTTACTGATGAGTGCCTGAAGGTGCAGCCAGCTCTGTGGAAGGTGATGCTGCATCAGGTTGGCATCAAAGGGAAGGATACACAAACCCCTTTGCCTCTGAGGAGAACCTCCTGTTACATTTAGTCCAGCCCCACTGCAGTCAGCAGGGACATCTTTCAAGCAGGTTGCTCAGAGTCCTGTAAGTCCTGACCTTGAACATCTTCATGGACACGTCACTGGAAAGTCTGTATATGAAATGTCCTACTAAATCATAGAATTGTTTCTCTTGGAAGAGATGTTCAACATCATCAAGATCATCAACCCAAGACCATCATGGCCATTAAACCATGCCCTGAAGTTTCATGTTCATGCATTTCTTGAATATCTCCAGGGCTGGTGACTCCACCACTTCCCTGGGCAAACTATCCCAGCACCTGACAACTCCTTCTGTAAACCAAGGCCACTTAATCCAAGAGAGATGTGGATAAAATGGACCTGGTTCAGTGGAGGAATGTAAAGATAGTTGGCAGCAGGAGGACACAACATATGAGGGAAAACAGGTGAGATTGCTTTGTTTGCAGAAGAGAGAGTCAAAAGGAGAGCTCCCTATGGAGACAGAGAAGGGAAACCATACCCCTGTCAGAGGCACAAAGTGAAATGCAAGACCAAGTCGCATCCAGGGAAATTTGGACTGGATATAAAAAAATAGTTTTTCTTGACAGCAAAACATTTAAAAGCTGGAGCCAACAAAGTTTGTGGAAACTCCACCTTTGGGGATTTTAAAGCTTGACAGGTAAAGACCCTTGAGCAACCCTAATCTGGCTTTGAAATCCTTTCTGCTTTGTAGCAGGAGCTTGGACTAGTTGACCTCCAAAAGTCCCTTCTGGAATAACCTTTCTATGATACTACACTTCTTTGAAATGATTTATCCACATGGGAAATTCAACTGTCCAGGATGAAAGAAAAGCAAAAGTTTATCAAATCCTACAAAGCTGAGCAGAACTAATTAGAATTAGAAGCCTGTTTCTGTATCACTGCCCTAAACTCCTGATCCACATCCATAGAGTTCATATAGATAATGCAAACACACCAATGACCAGGAGACAATGATCCAAATCTAAGAAGGATGTTTAATGCAACAAGATGGAGAGGAAGGGAGCACCAATATTTTCTGCAATACCAGTCTCTGGAGGTTGATTAACTGTTGTGTCTGAGCACAGGTTTGCATCCTGTTTGGCTTGGAGCATGCACAAAAACTCTCATTCCATCTCATGTTTTGCAACACAGCAAGGAGCTGCCTGGAGGTTCTCAGTAAGATGAGCATGTGGATCTGGGATCTAAGAGAACCACCTACACCAGCAGACAAAGCACAAATTTATGAGCAGAGCTGTGCCTTAGGTCTGAATCATCGAGTTAGAAGAAGCGGATAAACTCCTAGTCCTCTCCTCTGCCAGGGTTCATAGCCTGTCACCTCCCGTGGGTGGGCATGGGCAGTCTTTCAGAAAGGGCTATGCAACTCAGAGGGTATTTCTTGTCTCTTGGAGGTTAGTGAGCTCTTTGTGGAAGCAGATCTTTTCTCAGAAACAATATCCTCCTCCCACCCCTAAGCTTGACTAGTGCGTCACATCTTAGGATGAGCCCTAATTGTCAGTCTACAGCTTTCGAAGGAGAAAGGGAGGGAGGGAAAAGGTGGCATTTGTAACTCTGCAGTGAGAGCTCTCCAGCTGCTGAGGAAACAATGGTTTGTGATTCTCCCCCTGTATTTTAGCACTTGTGAGGCTGCACCTCAAATACTTAGTTCAGTTTTGGATTCCTCACTCCATGAAAGACACTAAGGTGCTGGAGAGAGTCCAGTGAAGGACAGTGAAGATTAGGGTGTGGAGAACAGGTCTTGTGAGGAGCAGCTGAGGGAACTGAAGTTGTTCAGCCTGGAGAAACGTAGAGTTTGTGAAAGGAGGATGGAGTGAGGAGGGGGTTAGTCTCTTCACCTAAATAACAAGTGATAGAACAAGAGGAAACAGCTTCAAGTCTCACCACGGTCGGTTTAGATTGAACATTTAGTTGGGGCAATTAACAAGGCAGGAATTATAAAATATGTAGTTAATTTTACTTCTGGAAAGCCCCACCCACAACTATATACTAATTACTTCAATTTGGATTCCAATTCAGCCAGGAAAATCTTCACAAGGATGCTTATGGGCAAGCCATTCCTTTAGGAGAATCAGAAGAATTGGAAAAGCTTAGCCACAAAATGGCTTTGCCACACTTATAAACAGGTAGCCTGGAGCCATAGGGAAAGTCTGTGCTGCTCACTGTGGTGAAGTAGAAATGTCAATATAGTCCCTGGCTCCTTTGTGGCAGTGTTAGAACTGCTCTGCCATTGAGAGGCTTCTAGATCTTCCCAGGGTGCCGGGAAAGAGGCAGGTGATCTCTGACCTGATGCTGGTTCCTGTTGGCACGGAGGTTTGCAGAGGTGCAGGCAGCATCTCTTGCAGATGTGCAGAGAGTACCATGTCAGTGGCACTTCTTGCCATGTTGTGAGGCACTTAAATGCCTTTTCCTGGGAAACTTGAACCACTTAAGTTTCCAGGTAGTTCAAGCCCAAAAACATCAGGGCTAAGCTGGTCTGAAGCGCGAGGCAGAGCAGAACACATTGCCCAAGAGCAGTGAGGCAGAGGCAGCAATGTAAGGCAGAGGCAGCTAGGCAGAAGCAGAATGCTCTGAGGCAGAGCAGTGAGGCAGAAGCAGCTCAACTGCTTGCAACTTAGCTCAATTTATAGTATTTGCCCGAGTGCAATGGCTTCTTTGGCCACAGAGATTCACCAATCAAAATGGCATGTGCAAAACTGACTCTATGGGGTTAAACCAGGGCTTGCTTACCTAAACGCTGTGGGTACCTGTTTATCACTTTGGGAGGGGACATAATGGCCTAAGCCTTTGTTTTCCTCCCACCATTGCTTCCCCCCCACCATTGCTTCCCCCATCAGCAGAAGGGTAGGCCACACCAGGACATCTAATAGGCCTATTAGCCTTCCAGGACAGTGAGGAACTTGGTCCCTGAAAGTGTTGCTAAGCCCTGAAACAGGCTGCCTAGGAAAGTGGTTGAGCCTCCATCCCAGGAAGGATTTCAAAGCTGTGTAGATATGGCTCTAAGGGACATAGTTTAGTGGTGGACTTGGCAGTGCTGGGTTAACAGCTGGATTCAATGATCTTCAAGGTCTCTTCCAACCAAAACAATTCTATGGTTCAGGTATGCAGGGCACAAGAAAAACTACAGCAGTGACTGAACATCTGAGCAGTGACTGTCATAGCAAAGATGGGTGGGAGTAATAGCTCCTGGTATTTCCTAGTAAATATGTGTTGAGTGGTTGTTCTTTTTTGGTAAACCAATGCTCATGCTAATGAGTTGTTCAGTGTTGTGTGGTCGTCATCTATTTTGGCAGCATCAGCAGCAGCAGATCCTCTCATGAAATGGAAGCTGGGGCTGTAGAAGCCCATAGATAACCAGCTCCAGTGTGTATAAGCCATTTTGTGTTGACTAAATTATGCTCTGGCTCCACTTTATCTAGCAGACAGCATATTTATTTGTAGCAAACTGAAGAGAGAAATATTGTCTCTGTTACCAGGCTCTTGATCTACTCATGCCCTATGACTTCAATAATAAATTATTTGATGTTCATGATGCCAAATACATGCTTGGTCTGACTGCACAAATGATACTGTGTGAACTAATTTGCCTCTTTGCAATGGCTGTGTGGAAGATCAACAATTGTTTTGCATGCTTGATAGGAGCTCAAAAGTAGTTATTGATTCATGGAATCACAGAATCACTTCAGATGGAAAAGACCTTTAAAATCATGGAATCCAACCATGACATAACTCTGTCAAACCATGTCCCTTAATACCATGTCTGTGTCTCTTAAACACCTGCAGGGACTGGGCTTCAACCACCTCCCCAGGGACCCTATTCCAGTGTTTGAGAACACTTTCAGAGAAGAAATATCTTCTAATCTCCAACCTAATTTCCTTTCCTGCATCTTGAGGCCATTTCCTCTTGTGTAGATGTGGCTCTAAGGGACATGGTTTAGTGGTGGACTTGGCAGTGCTGGGTTAACAGTTGGATTCAATGATCTTCAAGGTCTCTTCCAATCAAAACAATTCTATGGCTCAGGTGCATGCCCCAGTGCTGGGCACAAGAAAAACTACAGCAGTGACTGAACATCTGAGCAGTGACTGTCATAGCAAAGATGGGTGGGCACTGGTCCCCAGGGGAGTTCTGCCTCCCTCTGCAGCACTTGTTACTAGAGAAGAGACTAACCCCTACCTCTCCACAACCTCCTTTCATGGAGTTATAGAGACCCAGAAGGTCTCCCCTCAGCCTCTTTTTCTCCAGGCTAAACAATCCAAATTGCCTCAGCATGTCCTCACAAGACCTGTTCTCCAGACCTTCCATGAGCCTCCTTACCCTTCTCTGGACAGGCTCCAGCATTTCAACCTCCTTCTTGATGTGAGTGACCCAAAACTGAACCCAGCACACAAGGTATGGCTGCACCAGTGCAGAGTATAGGGGACAATCACTTCCCTACTCCTGCTGACTACACTATTCCTGATACAGGCCAGGATGCTGGTGGTTTTCTTGGCCACCTGGGCACACTGATGGCTCAGCTTCAGCACGTTGTCAATCAGCAACCCCAAATGATTGTCTAGTAGAGACTTGTGCCCACTTTAGAGTGCAAAAAAGAGCTTCCCAGTAGCTGACAACAAGCATAAAACCAGGTCTTCATCCCCAGACCCCTACTTCATTGCAACCACCTTTCAGGCAGCCGTAGAGAGCCAGGGGATCTCCCTTCAGCCTCCTCTTCTCCGTTAGCAGTAGAAGCCTCTGAGCTCTCATTTTCACACAGCCGGAGAGAGAGGCAGCAGCGACAGGCACATCCTCGAAGCCATGCAGCAGGGGAGGGATCAGGGATGCCAGCAGCTGTGGCCAGCAGAGGGACCTGGACAGGCTGCAGAGGTGGGCCCAGGCCGACCTCACGACATTCAACAGGGCCAGGTGTAAGGTCCTGAGAAACCTCAGAATCCAAACCGACAACAATTAATTTACCTGAAATAGGTGAGTTTATTTATGGACGCACTAAAGATAGTCCAAGGTGGCTCCTTAAGAAGTGAGAACGAAATCCATGCAGTCTTAATTTTTCATTTTCATGAAAGTATGTCCTTGCTTCCAGACATCTGTCAAATTTCTTTACATTCTTCAAAACATGATGTTCCACATCTTTTTGCTCCGCAGAGGTGCAGCCCTGAGCCTATCAAATAAAGCAGAATAGGAGGTGAAATAAGCAAGGGTATATATTTTTAAAAGCCTCTTCACCAATGGGTTTCAGGCTTTGACTTGTCCCAGTTTCTCTGACAGCTTCAATCAACCTGGAAGATTGTTATTGCTTTTCAGTTCATAAAAGCTGCGTTCAGGTTATAAAGGAGAAGATAATCTGTGCGAGTCAAGATAAACCCACAGACAGTGCTCACTTTACGGCTAATTCTGCTTAGGATCTGCATGCTTATTATGGGAAATGTAAGCTGGATGATTTAGTTTCTCATATTGTCACCGCCAACTACAGTATCTCTGCTTTATGAGTTTGCCTTTCATATATCACAGAATCGCCAATTCCTAACATGGTGAAGTTTGGAAGGGACCTCGGGAGGTTATTCTTCCCCTGTACTCAGCACTGGTCAGGCCACATCTTGAGTGCTGTGTCCAGTTCTGGGCTCCTCAATTCAGGAAAGATGTTGAGGTGCTGGAGCATGTTCAGAGAAGGGCAACAAAGCTGGTGAGGGGCCTGGAACACAAATCCTATGAGAAGAGGCTGAGGGAGCTGGGGGTGTGCAGCCTGGAGAAGAGGAGGCTCAGGGGTGATCTTATTGCTGTCTACAACTACCTGAAGGGACATTGGAGCCAAGTGGGGATTGGTCTCTTCTCCCAGGCAACCAGCAATAGAACAAGGGGACACAGTCTCAAGTTGTGCTGGGGTAGGTCTAGGCTGGATGTTAGGAGGAAGTTCTTCACAGAGAGAGGCATTGGAATGGGCTGCCCAGGGAGGTGGTGGAGTCACTGTCACTGGAGGTGTTCAAGAAAAGCCTGGCTGAGGCACTTAGTGCCATGGTCTGGTTGACTGGATGGGGCTGGGTGCTAGGTTGGCCTGGATGACCTTGGAGGTCTCTTCCAACATGGTTGATTCTGTGATTCTGTTATTACCTAGTTCAAAACACTTCTATAACAGGGGCACTCATAGTAGGTTGCCCAGGAACACAATATCCAGGCAGATTTGGAATATTCCCAGAGAAGGAGATTCCACAACCTCTCTGGGCAGTCTGCTCCTCAAAAGAAAGAACTTTCATGTCATGTTCACATGAAACCTCCTAGGTAAGAGTTTGTGCCCATCGTCTCTTGAGCCATTAGTGAAAAGAGTGTGGCTCCATTCTCTTGCTCTCCACCCTCTAACTATTGATCAGCATTGAGAAGATCTCCTTTCAGTCTACTCTTCTCCAGGCTAAACAGTCTCAGGTCTCTCAGTGTTTCCTCCTCACAGAGGTGCTCCAGTGTCCTCAGCATCTTTGTAGCCTCCACTGGACTCAACTGTGACTGGCAGAAAGAGAGAGGTGATTCTCCCATCTCCTCTGCTCTTGTGAGACCTCACCCATCCAGTTCTGGTGCCCCCCAGCATAAGAGGGACATCATTCTGCTGGAGTGAGTCCAGAGAAGGGCCATGAAGACCACAGAATCACAGAACCTTGGAGGTTGGAAGGGAGCTCCAGATGCCATCGAGTCCAACATCCCTGCCAAGACGGGGTTCCCTAGGGTAGTTCACACAGGAATGCATCCAGGAGGGTTTGAAAGTCTCCAGAGAAGGAGACTGCACAACCTCTCTGGGCAGCCTGCTCCAGTGCCCTGTCGCCCTCACTGTAAAGCTTCTCCTCACATTGAGGAGAACTCTGCTTTGTTCCAGTTTGTAGCTGTTGCTCCTTGTCTGCTTGCTGCTGACCTGGGAACAGAGCTCGGCCCCATCCATTTGACACTCACCCCTCAGATAGTTACAGACATGGACCAGACCTCCTCTCAGCCTTCTCTTCTCCAGACCAACCAGCCCCAAGGTGAGCAAAGGGCTGGCGAGCCTCACCTCCGGGGACAGGCTGTGAGAGCTGGGGCTGCACAGCCTGCGGAAGAGAAAGTGCCGTGGGGAAAGGGTTAACAGGTGAGCAGGTGGAACCGATTCGGGTGGGTCCCTGGTCCCGCCCTTGCTTTGCAGGTGCTCTATTTAAGTGGAGAGGAAGGCACAGCTGCTCTTGCACTTGCCTGCTGCTTTGCGGCCTGGCGGGGAGCTGCGGCCTGGCGGGGAGCTGCGGCCTGGCAGGGAGCTGCGGCCTGGGAGCTGCGGCCCGGTGGGGAGCTGCGGCCATGTGCTTGGGCCTCTTTCCGTGCGGTCAGGCCTATCTCCAGGGAATCCGTCGCCATCCGACCTTTGGGTTCGTGTGTGTCTGCTCCTGCTCCTTGCCTCCCTGTCTCTGTGTGTCTCTTTTCCCTAAGCACCCTTTGTTTTTTGTTACAATTGGTTTGCAGTGGAACAGGGGGACACAGCCTCAGGTTGTGCCGGGGGAAGTCTGGGCTGGATGTTAGGTGGAAGTTGTTGGCAGAGAGAGTGATTGGCACTGGAATGGGCTGCCCAGGGAGGTGGTGGAGTCACTGTGCCTGGAGGTATTCAAGAAAAGCCTGGACGGGGCACTTAGTGCCATGGTCTAGTTGACTGGCTAGGGCTGGGTGCTAGGTTGGCCTGGATGATCTTGGAGGTCTCTTCCAACATGGCTGATTCTATGATTCTTAACTTCCAGGTTTGTGCAAGTCCTTTTGCTTACCTCCTCACTTCCCCTGCCTAATGTTTTGCTGCAGGAGGAGAAGGGGTGGGAAGAGGAGGGCAATCTATGTCCTGTCCTGCAGAGTTTTTGCCCTGAAAACTTAACTGGTGACAGAAGCCTTTGGGGAGACCTTACAGCAGCTTTCCAGTAGCTGAAGGGGCCTAACAGAAAGCTGGGGAGGGACTTTTTACTGGGGCTTCTAGCAATACCATGACAGGGAGGGGATTGAAGCCTGGGAAGGGGAGATTTAGAATGCCTGTTGGAAAGAACTTCTTAACGCTGACATTGGAATAGGTTGCCCAGGGAGCTTTTGGATGCTTTCTTGGAGAGGTTCAATGCCAGGCTGGAAGTCACCCTGAGCAACTGAGTGTAGTGGAAGGTGTCTCAGCCCATGGCAGGGGAGCTGAAACTAGATGATCCAATGGGATGAGATTTAACAAGGCCAAGTGCAGGGTTCTGCACTTTGGCCACAACAACCCCAAGCAGCGCTATAGGCTGGGGACTGAGTGGCTGGAGAGCAGCCAGGAGGAAAGGGACCTGGGGGTACTGGTAGATAGTAGCTGAAGATGAGCCAGCAGTGTGCCCAGGTGGCCAAGAGAGCCAATGGCATCCTGGCCTGCATCAGGAACAGTGTGAGTGTGACCAGCAGGACAAGGGAGGTTATTCTTCCCCTGTACTCAGCACTGGTCAGGCCACACCTTGAGTGCTGTGTCCAGTTCTGGGCTCCTCAATTCAAGAAAGATGTTGAGGTGCTGGAACATGTCCAGAGAAGGGCAACAAAGCTGGTGAGGGGCCTGGAGCACAAATCCTATGAGGAGAGGTTGAGGGAGCTGGGCCTGTTTAGCCTGCAGAAGAGGAGGCTCAGGGGTGATCTTATTACTGTCTACAACTACCTGAAGGGGCATTGTAGCCAGGTGGGGGGTGGCCTCTTCTCCCAGGCAACCAGCAATAGAACAAGGGGACACAGTCTCAAGTTGTGCCAGGATAGGTATAGGCTGGATATTAGGAAGAAGTTCTTCGCAGAGAGAGTGATTGGCATTGGAATGGGCTGCCCAGGGAGGTGGTGGAGGCACTGTCCCTGGAGGTCTTCAAGAAAAGACTGGCTGAGGCACTTAGTGCCATGGTCTGGTTGATTGGTTAGGGCTGGGTGCTAGGTTGGCCTGGATGATCTTGGAGGTCTCTTCCAACCTGGTTGATTCTATGATTCCCTTCCAACCCAACCCTTTAGGATTCTTTCCAGTAGTTCCCTGTCTCTCTTGATCTATAGAGCCCAGAACTGGACCCACTACTGCAGATGTGGCCTCACTAGGACAGAGCAGACACTATTCCTCTTAATGCACCTTCATCAGATATCAGGCATCAATACTCCAGAGACTGCTGGGACTTGTGTCTACTAGCTCCCTTTGTGTGAGGTGCTTAATGAGGTTAATGGGCTTGGAAAGCAGGAGCCGTCGTTAGCCAGAGCTGCTTGCCTGTATGATTTAGAGTACTCTTCATGTCCTAAAAAGAGATTATGCTTCTCTCTTTCTATTCATGTACCTAAAGCTGCAAGCTTGAAATTTAGAAAGCAATGTTCAGTTCTCTGCTCTGCTGTGACCCAGACAAGGAAGGGATTGACCTAGCTTGGAAATTAGCTCATAAACTAATTTGTGGTGGAAGGTCCTTTTCCTCTTGTTGTTGAAGCAGTACCATGGCACACAAAAAGAAATGAGAAGAGGAAAAATGAGCACAAAAAAAGCCCATCTGAAGTGAGGTGAAGGAATCTCCATAAGATGTTTCTTGCTGATGGCTCACAGGTGCATGAAACTCTTGTTCAAGATGAAATGTCTTTACCAACAAGCTCTAATGTTTTCTGGATGGATTTCTCCTTAGATATTGTGTGCAATCAGCTTTAACTGAGCACAGATAGAAGGATTCTTTGTGAGATGAAAAATTAGAGTTTGATTTTCACAGGCTATGGCAGAGAAATGAGCATATCTTTTTCATAGCCAGGCCCCTGACTTCTTCATGGTGTTAGACCTTCTGATCACACTGGGGCTTTGGATGATTTTAATATGGATTTCTAGCTCCGTGTGAAACAAATCCATGCAATGTCTCTGTTAAGTCTCTCTTAAATTATTTGGAAAACCAGGGACTAAAAACTTGATGGCTTTCTAGAATGAAAGGACATTGAGGTGCTAGAGTGTGTCCAAAGAAGAGCAGCTAAACTGGTGAAGGACTTTAGACACAAATCTTACAAGGAACAGCTGAAGGAACTGGGGTTGTTTCATCTTCAGAAAAGGAGGCTGAGGGAAGACCTCATTGCTCTCTACAACTACCAAAAACACAGTTGGAGCAAAGTGGGGATTTGTTTCTTCTTGTATTCAGCAAGAAAGGGTTGTCAAGCTCTGGAACAGGCTGCCCAGGGAGGTGTTGGACTCGCCATCCCTGGAGAGATTTAAAAGACATGTTGATGTGGTGCTGAAGGATGTGCTTTGGTGGTAGTAGCTTAGCAGTAGTAGTGGGATTGTGAGGTCTAGGTGAGTTGTTGATGATCTCAAAGATCTTGTCCAACTTCAGCAGCTGTGTGAGTTGATAATGGTAGCTGTAGGTCTAAAGCAAAGCTTGGGAGCTTCTAGAAAACACAAATGAGACTTAGTGGAATTGAGAGTTAAACAGTGGCTTCCAGCTCTGTGCAGGTTCCCAGAGGCTGATAGGCACTTTTTGTTTTTACAGAACATTGCCTACCTTTGCACTGCAGGAGATGAGTCACTTCATTCACCAGGGATGAAGAAAATGTGACAAAATCCAGTACAGCTAAAAGGAATCAGTAAATATCAGTGCTTTCTTTCCTGAAGAAAAGCTTGAGATTAAATAAGAACCAAATCAACATTTTCCTGCGTGTGAAGAAAAAGGAAGCTGGTCAGGCTTGAGAACTGAGCCCATGTGAGCATCTTGAGGTCCAACAAGGCCAAATGCAAGGTCTTGCATATGGTTTTGGGGTAGCTTTCAGTATCAAGGGTGGAGACCTGGGAGTGCTGGTGGGTGAAAAGCTGGGCCTGAGCCAGCAATGCATGCTCACATCCCAGAAACAAACCATGTCCTGGGCTGCAGCCCTAGCTGCATGGGCAGCAGGTGGAGGGAGGGTATTCTGCCCCTCTGTTCCACTCTGCTGAGACCCCACCTGCAGTTCTGGAACCCTCAACACAACAGAGAAAAGGATCTGTTAGAGTGGGGTCAGAAGAGGCCACAGCAATGATGTGAGGGCTGGAACCCCTCTGGTGTAAGGACACAGAGTGTGGAATTGTTCATCTCTAGGGAGAGCTTCTTGGGGCACTTCAGCACTTAATGGGGCAAATCAGAAAGTCGAAGACAGACTTTTTAGCAATGCCTGTTATGACAGGAAGAGGAGGGATGGATTGAAGCCAGAAGAGGCAGATTTATACTAGACAGAAGGAGGAGACTGTTTACACTGAGACAGGTGTGATTCTGGGCCAGATTGCCCCAAGGCAATAGAATCATAGAATCAACCAGGTTGGAAGAGACCTCCAAGATCATCCAGTCCAACCTAGCACCCAGCCCTATCCAGTCATCTAGACCATGGCACTAAGTGCCTCATCCAGTCTTTTCTTCAACACCTCCAGGGATGGTGACTCCACCATCTCCCTGGGCAGCCCATTCCAATGGCAAATCACTCTCTCTGTGAAGAACTTTCTCCTAATATCCAGCCTATGATACCCGATGCCCTGGAACCATTCCAGGTGAGGTTGTCTGGGGCTCTGAGCAACCTGTTCTAGTTCCATATGTCCCTGCTAACTGCACAGCAGTTGGACTCAAACTTTAAAGCCTCTAATCCAAAGCACTTCATGATTCTAGGAAGCCAAACATTAGCATTCCATGCTCAAAAAATACCTCTATTATTCCTTTCTTATGGACATTGCCAGAGAAATGGGTGGGTGATGATGTATTCAGAGCATGTCTTGTCACATCTAATTGGCTATCTAAAGAAATCAAATAGGCTCCTTTAAAAATACATTCCACATTTACAAGAAATTATTATTTTATGGATAGAGCTGACTATTGGCTAGGGGGAGGGAAAAAAAAAATGTTCTTGGAGCTAATCAAGACCTAGATTTTCCACACTGTTACAGGGAAGAATTGTCATTCAGCTGTCTACAGCATCTCTGAATCAATTGATTTAGTGGAAACAATGCCATTGGGATAAAACATTGTCAAAGAAGATGTCTTCTAGCTTGAAAAATAAAACCAAACAAAAAAGATGAAACATCAACCCACCTCCTCCTCCCCTCCCCCAAAAAAATAAACCCCACCATGACTGAGACATTATTTTATAACTGGTCATGATTTGTATTGGGCTTTTCTTTATCCTTATTCTCACAAATGGAGGCCATCCTTTTCTGATAAAATTCTAGCCAATTGACATTATCTCTTAATTATTTGCTGTAGCATATGCATGGCAGAATTTGTTCAAGGAAGAAGTTATTGTTTAATTTCCATGATGGATGTGCTCATTTCATGAGTATTAGATTAGCAGAGAGCATACAATTTGTATTAACATGCATATGTCATTAAAGGATACATTGTTTTCCAGCTGCCTTCAAACAAAAGCAAGCCTATGAGGTACTGATTTGCTGTTCCAACATCTACTCGTGTGGATAGTTCCAGTTAATATTCATGTGAGACAGGATTCCATAATTGTCTACAGGTTTGGCATTTATTTTGCTTTGTTTTCTTCTTCCCTGCTTGTTCTCCTAAAAACCTTCCCTCCCTGCCCCCCCTACTGTTTTTTTCCTGAAGATTCCTTTCATAGTAAAAATGATTTTGATGCCAAATGTGATCAGAACCAAAGCCAAAGGGCAGCTCGTTTTTGTCCTTTAAGGAACACTTCTACACTTCTTTGAGGACTTGAAGGACAACCATAGCTCTTGCATTCCTAAATTGCTTAGTGTCATTCAGCTCCTGTAACAAACAAAAGGACCAGTTTGAGGCAGCTCCCCAGTTCAAGAAAGATAAGGAATTGCTGGAGAGAATCCAGCTATTTCCAGCTAAAGCTAGGAAGATACTAAGGGGATTGAAGCATCTCTGTGAGAAGGAAAGCCTGTGAGACCTGAGGCCTGGAGAAGAGCAGACCATGAGGAGATCTTATCAGTGATGATCGGTAGCCAAAGGGAAGGAGTTGGGAGTGACCTCTGGAGATCATCTAGTCCAAGTCCTCCACTAAATCAGGGTTATCCAGAGCAGATTGCCCAGAACTGCAATGTTCAGGTCAGTTCAGTACCTCTCCAGAGAAAGCTGCTCCACAAACTCCCTGGGCAGCCTGCTCCAGGCCTCCAGCACCCTCACAAGAAAGAAGCTTCTCCTTCACTCAGTCATTAAATCCTGGTTGCACCTTTACAGAGTACCTCCTTTTGGACCCAAAATTCTGGGAAACTGGAGTGCAAACAAGACCAATGTTTCAGCCACACAAGGGGACTCATCTCCAGGTTCCCAAGTCAGGCTTGCTTTGATATTGTATTTCACATGAAAGCCACTTCTCTATCTCTACCAATTTTGCTGAAAGAGGTGAAAATAGATATGAATGACCTCAGCCTGGGGGGAAAGCATATCATAGATAATTTGGGTGAGAAGGAGCCTTTAAAGGCCACCTATTCCAACCCCCCCTGCAGTCAGCAGGGACATGTGCAACTGAAGCATATCGCTTGGAGCCCTAACAACCTGACCTAGGCTGGTTCCAAGTGGGCCATCTACAACCTCTCTGGGCAACTTAAGACAGTGTCTCACCACCTTCAGTGTAATCAATTCCCTCATTCTCTCTAATCTTAATCTTTTTGATCAGCTCCTGATGGGGCCAACAAGAGGTCTCCCTTCTTTTCCCCAGGCTGAGCAACCCCAAGAAAGTTCTTCACTGAGAGAGTCATTGGACACTGGAATGGGCTGCCTGGGGAAGTGGTGCAGTCGCTGTCCCTGGAGCTGTCCAAGGCAGGATTGGACGTGGCATTTGGTGCCATGGTCTAGCCTTGAGCTCTGTTGTACAGGGTTGGACTTGATGATCTGTGAGGTCTCTTCCAACCTTGATGATACTGTGAACTCTCTCACTCTGTCATCACAGCAGAAGTGTTCCAGCCCTCACATCACTGCTGTGGCCTCCCTTGGCCCCATTCCAACAGGTTCACTTCATTCCTGTGCCTAGGACTCCCAGAGCTGGATGCAGTACTACAGGTGAGGTTTCACTAGTGAGACAAAAACCTGAGCTGAGCTGTACAATCCAGACAACTCAGTGCTTGAGGTTTCTCATTAACTGTTCTGAAGAGCCACATCCACACATTATTTGACACCTCAGTGTTAGTTTTAAAACAATTGTTTGGTATTAAGAACAGAGATAAGCATCAATGGCTCTAGGATGAATAGAAATATTCACTTAGACAAAGGTAAAGAAAGAGATAAAAGACCAAGTGAAAAGATGTGGCAGGAACATGCCCAGCTTTCCCAGCATGCTATTAACAGCTGAGCAAAACACCACTCAAATGTTACAAACTAATTAAACTGGATGTAGAAGGGAATTAAGGGGAATAAATTATTATGTAAATATAACATTTCCTTTACATGAAGGGTGAATGTGGAGTGATGCAGCATCAGAGTGGAACTGAGCACAGAAAATAGGGTAAAATCCCTCATAAGGAGGGAGAGTAGGAAGGAAAAACTGTACCTGGGACTTCCCACAAAGGAAAAGAAGAGATGGATGCAGGATGCTAAAGCAACAGTGCCATCTGCAGCATCCTTCCCTATGAAAGCAAGCTTCTTTTAGCTGTGTCCTCTGCTGCAGCAATGACAGCCGATCTGAGAGCTCCTTGGTAGCTCTAAGCAGAGGAGGGCAAGATGGAAGTCAGCCTTTACCTCTATCCCAATCTCTGTGTCCAAATTCGAGGCCAGATGTCCTGGGGAAAAAAAAAAACCAATCTGGCCTGTCCTTGTTAGAGGCATTGCCCATTGAATAAACCCCAAAGGTTTACTCCCTTTTGCCATAGCAGGACCTCGTGGAAGATCAGTCCATTATAAAGCAGTCTATCAGCAAGACAGGCATCATGAACTGTGAGCAAGCAAACAGCTGCTGCCCAGTGTCCCCTCTGCAGTGTATTTCTGTCACCTTGTAGGAGAGCTCTCTGTTACCCCTGCAAATCCGGTGTCTCTTTCAATATGTATTTTTATGCACAGTCCTTCCATTCCAGCTCTGGAATGACTTTATAGACTTTGTGTCATCTGAAGAAGTCAGAGCAGAAAGATCTAACAGATGTTATGGCATTTCTACCCAAAAAGAAGTTGTAGTGAGGTGGAGGTCAATCTCTTTTCCCTTGTATTTGGTGATAGAACAAGAGAAAATGGCTTGAAATTGCACCAAGGGAGTTTTGGGTTGACTATTAAGAGAAATTTGTCTCCCAAAATAGTGGTCAGGCATTGGAACAAGCTGCCTAGGGAGGTGATGGAGTCACCATTCTTGGAGAGTATCAAGAAATGTGTGGACATGGTACTTTGGGGCATGGTTTAATGGCCATGGTGGTCTTAGGTTGGTGGTTGGACTCAATGATATTAGAAGTCTTTTCCAAACCAAAGCACTTCCATAATTCTATGATTTATCTTTTTAAATGCCTTTCATTAGAGCTCACAAAACTCATTTCTAAAGATTGAACCTGACAGAACTCATAACATACAGGTGTAGCTGCTCTGTGAGAAATTCTGCTGGATTTAAGTCCGTAGTCCACAGATCCATAGTTGTGCATCTAATATTTTTAGCCTTTCCTCAAATACATTCCTTTTGTTTTTTATAAAGAGTTCCCAAAAACATGTCCAGAATGGAGCAGGAATGGAAGTTTGATCCATTACTAGTCTTAGGCTCTCCTGTCCTTGTTTGAGCTAGATCAGACAATTGTGGCTGGGGATTTCTTAGCTCAGACTCTGCTCAGTGCTGACACTTTCTGACATTCAGGGCAGGTTTGCACAGCCAGTGTCTGCTTCTAGCAGTGAGAGCACTGATGGGAAGAGTTATTGCCAAGGACTGGGCTGCAGAAAGGCTCTGGCTTAGACTTGATCCTGTACATATCAAGGACACTCCCGCCTCTTGTGTCACACTTTGAGGGACAGCAAACAGGACAGGGTATCCTCGACTGACCCACAAGAGATTGCATCCCATAAACATCATCTTCAAGATGAGAGATCACTGGGATCAAGCCACTTCTTCAGTGGGCAAGTGTTCCAAGAGGACTCTGTCCCTTCTGCCTTTGATCCTGATCCATGTATTCCTGAATCCAGTTACAGAATCCAGCTCCTAAATCTAGTTCCCATCTGCTGCTGTGTATAGTTTGGGACTTTCCCAGTGCCTGCCCCCAGCATCAGTGTTGACAAAGGTAGGCAGTCACTGCTGTCAGGGGTTGGGTTCCATATTGGTTTGTATCTTTCTGTCTCTGTGGCATTCTTATTTCTATCCCAGTTGGTTTAGTTTCTTTCCCAACCCATCAGGCTTTCTCCCTTCTTCCCTTTCTCTTCTCTTTGGGAAGGCAGAGTGCTTCATAGAGAGCCTCTGATACTCATCTAGTGGCCAGCTGAGCCCTGGTCCTTGACACCTCTTTCTGGATACTCATGTCCTTCAGGACATTTTGCAGGGTGAATAGTCTAACATCATTAGCCCAAATTATCTTGTATTTAATAAGTCCTATTTAAGAGTTCCCCATGGTAGGACATTCCATATTAAAAATATTTGCAGGCAAAAGGCTGTTCCTGACCTGCTCTGCCATCTACTCCTTTTCCCTATTAGACAGTGCCTCAGGCACCTCCTCTTTCTGCACATGTATTACCAAATTCCTGTGATGCATTTACTGTGAAGTGTTCAGTTCTGTTTCCATTTGCAGGCCTCCAAGCTGTCCTCTCCATCCTCCTCTGCTGTTGCTAGATTCATTGAAGATGCTTGGAGGGAAGGCTGTTGGAGCTAGACAGTGTGGGCTATTCTGTGCCAACAGAATCATAGAATGGTTTAGGTTGGAAGGGACCTCAAAGATCATCCAGTTCCAACCCCCTGCCATAGGCAGGGACACCTCCCACTAGAACAGGTCACTCAAGGCCTCATCCTTGCTCTGTGGTAACTCAAAGGATCTTCCTAATGCAGACCTAATCTTTGCAATACAGAATGTATGCCTGAATTTATCAGAAAGGGAGAAACTACAGAAATCACAGAAACATTCAGGTTGGAAAAGACCCTCAGGATCACCAAGTCCAATCAGTATCCCTGCTCTGCAAAGTTCACCTTAAACCATATCCCCAAGTACCACATCCAAATGACTTTGAAACACATCCAGGGTCAGTGACTCCACCTCCCTGCACAGCTCATTTCAATGTCTGACCACTCTTCCTGGATTTTTTTTTTTCCTAATGTTCAGTCTAAACCTACCCAGTTGCAGCTTCAATCCATTCCCTCTTATTCTATCACTAATTACCTGTGAGAAGAGCCCAGCAGCAGCCTCTCCACAAAGTCCTTTCAGGTAGCTGTTGACAGCAATGAGGTCTCCCCTCTGCCTCCTCTTCCTCAAACTAACCAGCTTCAGCTCCTTCAGTCACTCCTCATCAGATTTATTCTCCAGGCCCTTCCCCAGCTTTGTTGCCCTCCTTTGCACTCACTTCAGCACCTCCACATCTCTCTTATGTTGAAGTGCCTACAAATGAACACAATACTTGAGAGGTGGCCTCACCAGAGGAGAGTACAAGTTGTGTGAAGATGAATTCTAAGAACTGAGGTCAGCTCCAGTGTGGGTTCAGAACATGAATCTCTGTGTCTACTGGTAAGGAATTAATTACTTGAACCACTGAGGTAGGACACATAGGCTGCCTAAAGGACACGAGTTTCATGACTCTCTGTCTCCTTTTTGGCTCCTTGGAACTTGATCTGATTACTTAAGATCAGAACATGTAGAAGATCTCAAGGCTTCACATTAATTATTAACCACAGTATCTGACTCCTATATTTTAAGATCTACAGCTCTGAAGGAGGAGATTCTGCTGGCAGGAGCTACCTAGGGAGGGTTGGGATTTATTATAAATCAAACTAATCTATACTGTCTCCTGCTCAGGAAATTGAATTCTGGGAGTTTGTGAGAGTCAACTGAAAGTTGACTGAGGCTCCTAATTCACATTTGCATTGAGATAAGGAATATCTGTTGATATGCTTCTCCTTGCAAATCAAATTTAGCTATTCTGGAATTCAATCTCCCATGCTCAGGGAGACCTTCAAAACCAGAGAGTGGAGTCTTTGTTCTTTTAAAAATAGATGCACCAAGATTATCTGTTACAAATAAGAGATGCTTCTTTCGTGCATATTTAGCCAACAGATACTTATAATCAAAGAGTGATAACAAGTTCCCCTTATTTGGTGATGGGCCTCTTGCTGGCTGACTTCCCACAGTGGCAGTTTTTGAGAGAGTTCTTTGTTCTCATGAGCTTCATCAGAAAACAAGACTGAGCTCTGTGTTTGCCTCTGCAAAGTCAATGGGCTCAACTCGCCAAAGTCACAGGGTTAAACTGAGCTCAATGTGTCTTTGTTAAAACGTTTAGAATGCAAACGGTGGCTTTGCACAAAAGAAGTCACAGAGAGGCTGCAGATGGGTTTGTTTCTTTGTCACCTCACTGAGCAGCTGGAAGGTACCTCCAAAAGGGAAATATGATGAGTCTCAAATAAGCACCCCAACCTTCCTATTGTGGAATGTCTTGGCCACCCAGTTCCAAGGTGATGATGGACATCTTTGTGCCATGCTTGTTAGCTGCAGTAAAGAATATTACCAAAAGCCCTTAGATGCAAGTGACTTCAGCTAGCATGATAAAATTGCAAGAGTGGAGTGATGGATATTCCTTCTGAAGGCAGAAGATTGAGCATTTGCTTTGCCTGACACCTGCTGAGGGAAAGTAGTTGAACTTCACTGAGGTCTCCTGAGGAAACAGGGCCATGGGAGCTGCCCTGCAGGAGTGATGAATGGTTGTAACCTTTGCCAGAAATGATCTGGCCATGTCTCAGTTGCCTCTGCCACAGCAAATGCCTGCAGGAATCCACCTTGCCTAGAAAGAAACTGCTGCCAGAAACCCTCTGCTTAAAACAATGGCATCTGGCATTGAGGTGCTGGAGGGTGTCCAAAGAGCAGCAAAGCTGGTGAAGGGTCTAGAGCACAGAGTTTTCCAGAGGAGTGACAGGGGAAATGAGTTGTTCAAGCTGGAGAAAAGAAGGCTGAGGGGACATCTCACTCTGTAGAGAAGTTGGAGCCAGGTGGGTGTCATTCTCAGCCCCAGGTTGCACCAGGGGAGGTTCAGGTTGGACATTAGGAACAAATTCTTCATGAGAGGAGTTTTTGTGCCCTGGAACAGGCTGCCCAGGGCAGTACTGGAGTCCCCATCCCTGGAGGGGTTTCAAAGTGCAGATGCTTTTAGGTGCTGAGGGGCATGGTTTAGTGATGACCTGGCAGTGGTGGGCCAGCAGTGGAACTTATTGGTCTTCAAAGTCTCTTCCAAACAGGATGACTCCATGATTCTGTGACACCAAGGCCATCAAATAAAGCCTTTTGAAACAGCTGGGCCCTGGTGCCACAGGCATGCTCTGTGTTAGAAGCAGAGAGCAGAGGAAATCAAACAAGAGCTGGGGGGATGTATAAAGCTCTTAGCAGATCCAGCTACTCCAGCTGCTGCTGTGTCTTGTCAGCAGCAAGTTGCATTCTTAGACAAGGCTGATGAGCTGAGCATTTCTTGATTTCCAGTTTTGCAGAAACCTTTGGCCAGCATCTCAAAGTATGACAGCCTGAGACCATATTAACAAGCAGCTACTTCCCAATGGGAACTGTTAGATCAGCAATTCTTCTCCCTGTGGAGTTTCCTGTTGCTATCCTGTGTGGTGGTGACATAGAAGTGCACAAGTAATTCAGAGATGACTGCAGCAGCCTAGGGATCTAAAACAGCTAAGAGGGCTTGAGATGCAGAAGCAAATATATCAGCCTTGGAATCACAACCCTCCATCTGAAAATGAAGTTATGAATATAGCACTTACTTTATACCAGCAGGTTGAGTGGGGTTCTCCTCTGCTCTGCCCTAGTGAAGCCACATCTAGAGTCCTGTGTCCAATTCTGGGCTCCTCAGTTTAGGAGAGACAAGAAACCACTGGAGAGAGTCCAGGGGAGGTTACAAAGATGCTGCGGGGATTGAAGCACCTCTGTGAGGAGGAAAGGCTTCCTTAATGGTATAGACAGTGAGACTGAATGTAGCCTCAGCAAGTTTACAATTGATACCAAGCTGAATGGTGAGGTTGATAAGACTGAAGGATGGAATGCCACCCAGAGGGACCTGGAGAGATTGGAGAGGAGGGCTGAGGATAATTTCATGAGGTTCAATAATGGAAAGTGCAAGGTCAGGACAATCCTCAAACAGGCTGCAGGATGATGGTATTGAGAGGAGCCCTGGAAAAAAATGACTTGGGAGTACTGGTGGAAAAGAGGCTGGACATGAGCCAGCTGTGCACACTTGTAGCCCAGAAGGCCAATGGCATCCTGTATCAAAAGCAGCATGGCCAGCAAATTGAGAGAGGTGATTCTGCTGCTCTGCTCTGGTGAGGTCTCACCTGGAGTACTGTGTCCAGTTATGGGGACCTCAACACAAGAAAGACATGGATATTCTGGAGTGGGTTCAGAGGAGGACCATGAGGATGATCAGAGGGCTAGAACAACAAGATGAGAAAGTTGGGCTGTTTAGCCTGGAGAAGACCTTATAACTGCATTTCAGTATCTGAAAGGAACCTACAGAAAGGCTGAGGAAGGATGTTTCTGGAACACGTGAGAGGATGGCAACTCCATCACCTCCCTGGGCAGCCTGTTCCAATGCCTGACCACTCATTCAGGGAAGAAATTTCTCCTAACATCCAATCTAAACCTCCTCTGGCACAATTTCAGGCCATTTCCTCTCCTCCTATCACTTTGTACTAGGGAGAAGAGACCAACCCCCACCTCATTACATATTGGGCAGGAGATAATAAGCCTTTCAGGGATTCCTAAATGTATTGCTTGTTAATTCAGGGATTCCTAAATGTATTACTGGCTAATTTAGGAGGTATCCTGGGTGCAGCTGATGAGGTGGCACTAATTTAGAAGGTATCACAAGTCACTGTGCTTGCTGGAGGGGCTGAAATGTAAATCCCAGTGTTCATCAGGGAAAAGGCAAATGTTCCTTCCATGAAGTCTGTGATCTGTCCTTTACTTGCCACAGGGAATAGCATAATTTTGAGAGCTGCCTTCTAGGATGTTGAACAATCATGGCTCATCCATTAGATCTCCTGATTAAAAATGTGAACATTTTTAACATTACTAGAGGGATTATTATATCAGGCTTAATATTTCATGTATTTGACATCAAACTACCAAGTAACGAGTCTAATGTATTAAAAATGCCCTTCTAGTCACATTATTTGCCAGCTTTTATGTAACAAAACTCTAACTGCATTTGTTCAGTGATACTGTGCTGTGGTTTGATTTATGTTCTGTACTGTCAGGCTGAAAAGGGACTTTAAAATAACTTGCCTTAGTCTGTTCATATCTCTCTTTGAGTTTCTATGTCTCCTAAAACAGGAGGTTCTCCTCGGAGGCAGGAGAGGTTTTGTGTTCTAGAATCAAAGAGTTGTTTCACTTGGAGAAGACCTCTCCAAGAAGCAGTGCTACAGGCTTACAGGCTGGGGACAGAGTGGCTGGAGAGCAGCCAGGAAGAAAGGGACCTGGGGGTGCTGGTAGAGAGTAGCTGAAGATGAGCCAGTAGTGTGCCCAGGTGGCCAACAGAGCCAGTGGCATCCTGGCCAGTGTGGCCAGTAGGACAAGGGAGGTTATTCTGCCCCTGGACTCAGCACTGGTCAGGCCACACCTTGAGTCCTGTGTCCAGTTCTGGGCAATTCAAAAGAGATGTTGAGGTGCTGGAACATGTCCAAAGAAGGTCAACAAGGCTGGAGAGGGGCCTGGAACACAAACACTATGAGGAGAGGCTGAGGCAGTTGGGGTTGTTTAGCCTGGAGAAAAGGAGGCTCAGGGGTGACCTCGCTGCTGTCTACAACTACCTGAAGGGAGGTTGTAGCCAGGTGGGGGTTGGTCTTTTCTCCCAGGCAACCAGCAACAGAAGAAGGGGACATAGTCTCAAGCTGTGCCAGGGGGGAGTGTAAACTGGATGTTAGGAGGAAGTTCTTCACAGAGAGAGTGATTGGCATTGGAATGGGCTGCCCAGGGAGGTGGTGGAGTTGCTGTCCCTGGAGGTGTTGAAGCAAAGCCTGGCTGAGGCACTTAGTGCCATGGTCTAGTTGACTGGATAGGGCTGGGTGCTAGGTTGGCCTGGATGATCTTGGAAGTCTCTTCCAACCTGGTTGACTCTATGATTCTCTAAGATGGTCAAGTCCAACTGCTGACCTAACACCATGGCCATTAGAACATGGCCCTGGGTGCTGCATTTTCACGTTTCTTAGCACCTGTTGTCTTCTCCTTCTTTATCCTATCTTTTCTTCTGTTCTGCAGCTGAAGTGAGAAGCTCTTTGTGACCAGCATAACTCTGAAGACTGTAATTGTGGCTGCACATCATGGTTCTAGGCTCAGACTGCACCTTCCTTTTTGAAGGACTGACACCAAAGACTAGGAGTCTGTTACATGCAGGAGGAGAGGAGTCAGGTGAGTGAATTTTTACAACAAAAATAGTTAGAGATAAATCTCACTGCCTACAGAGTGTGGTGAAATCTAGGATTACACAAGGGGATCTATCTCTGCTTTTAGATGCTTCTAAATCATTCCATAACATACTGCAGGGGATTTGGACTAGATAACCTTTAAAGATTCCTTCCAACCCAAACTGTTCTATGATTCTATTGGTATGACAACCAGGAGGACCAAAATTCCTCACTTCCAAAAGGCAGATAACAGGCAGTCAATTTATGTAGAGTGTCACTGGTAGTGGGAGGTGACCTCTGGAGAATCATGGAATCATTTTGGTTTGAAAAGACCTTAAAGATGATCAAGCCCAGCTGTTGATCCAGCACTATCTGGTCACTGAGTAAGTCAGATGAGGACAAGACTTCTTGTTTGCTCACAGATCTGTATAAATTCACTCCTCTGTCTCTGATATTTGCTATAGCTCTTCAGTAGCTGTTCAACATAAATGTCTACCTAGAATCACACTTGGCACTGAGGATTTATGAGCTCATCAGGGGTAAGGACAGTGCTGGCCAGCAGATGAGTGTCAGAAGCTCTCTATGAATCCTCTCTGCCTTCCCAATAGGAAGAGAAAGGGGGAAAGGAGAGAGTGATGGTTTGGGAAAGTAAACCAGCTGGGATGGAAGAAGAGTAATCCAATGACAGAGAAATAAAAAGGTACAAACAATATGGAACCCAATCCCTTGAAGGAAATTACATCACCATTGGCAGCACTGATGCTGGGAACAGGTACTTTGGAAGTCTGAGACTGGACTCAGCAGCAGATGGGAACTGGAGGCCGGAGATGGATTCTGGAAAGGAGTATGGGGACAAATTGTGATCAAAGCCAGAATGGACAGAGTCTTCCTGGTATACTGGCATTGAAGATGTTGCTTGACTTTAGGGATCTCCCAGCTTGATTCTGAAGACAACATCTCTAGAGGGGATGGAATACCTTGCACCAACATTGAGAGTGACCCCTGCGTCCTCTTCCTAGCAGGTGCCATCTCTGACTTCCTCCACCCCAAGGTGAGGTTCAAGATGTGGCAGTGCCCATGGTCTGGCCAGGAGCAAGTCTAAGATGGAGCCTTTGTGCAGCCCAACCTTTAGCAGTAACTCTCACCCCATCAGCACTCTTGTGCTAGAAGCAGCCCCTGTCTGTGCAAGTCTGCCCTGAACTTCAGAAAGTGCCCTCACTGAGAAGAGACTGAGCTGAGAAGTCAAACCCCTGACCAGAACTGGTTCTCGTCTATCCCAAACCAGGACAGTTCCACTCAGCACAAAGTATATTCTACTTTTTAAGGTGATTACTGCTTCCTGAGGCTCATTCACAATTGTTCATTTATTCTATTTGCTGATTTTCTTTGTTCTTCTTCCTTCATTATTTCTTTTTTCGGTGGTAGTTGTTATTGTTCTTGCAGTTGTCCCTCATGTAGTTGATGAAGACAGGCTTCTGCTAATGGATAATTTGTATTAGAGGGCAGAATCAGGAAAGGAAGGTTGGAGTGGCATCAGTCAACTTTAATTAGAAATGTCAGAAGTCATTAAGAGAAAACACAAAAAAAGGAAGGAGAGTGGGTAGAGAACAGGATAAAAGAAGGAGGGAAGGAGAGTGGGTAGAGAACAGGATAAAAGGAGGGAAGGAGAGTGGGTAGAGAATAGGATAAAAGAAGGAGGACAAAGGACAAAAGACAAGTAAAGGGAAAATGCAGACAGCTTCTATAGAAGAAACTCTGATTCTGCTCTCCTGGTTTCTTGTTAAAAGGGTTTTTTTCCATCTAGGACCTCTTACATTTGTTATTTATCTGATATTTTAAAATATACCTTTCCCAATATGAGCTGAAGCAAGACAAGTTTGGGCTATTTCTGCTTGTTGGACACAGACTGCAGCCTAAGTCCTGCTTGGAATGGTCAAACACTGCATAGGGAAGTACAGGAGAGAGAGAAAAGACATTGCAGAAATCTGTTTGGTGACTTATTGCCTTTGCAACACTGAGAAAAGAAAGCTGATGTTCATGTTTATCCAAATCAAGACTACACTAAATTGATGTAAATGTGACTTACTGAGAAGAACACAAACTGGATCCCAGGAGGTTCTATTTGAATATGAAGAGAAACTTCTTTGCTATGGAGGTGCTGGAGCCCTGGAGCAGGCTGCCCAGAGAAGTTGTGGAATCTCCTTGCAGAGATTCCAAACCCACCTGAACATTGAGCTCATGAGCAGCCTGCTATGGGTGACCCAGCTTTAGCAGGGGTGTTGGACTTGATGATGTCTCCTTCCAAGCCCCACCTTGCTGGGGTTCTGTATGATTCTGTTCAGATCACCAAATTTACCAGCAGTGCATTTGATGATAGTTGGAGGACAAATTGCATGTTGTAAAGTACAGTTATTCCAACCACTTGACCACTGACTATGATCTTTCTGCTTTGTTCTCGTGCTTTTGCCTTCAGTTCATCCACACCAAGAGTGTTTCTACACCCTTTGAGAGCTTCTCTGAGTGACAGCCACAGAACAGCCACCCTGGCAAGAGGGCAACTACAAATGGATCCCACTTTTTTCCATTCCTTTGAAGAATATCACCACCAATAACAACAAAACCAGCAGATACTGGGAGTCTTAGGATGAGAAAGCTTCAGTGAGTACAAGTGTCGCATTCCTCATGTAGTTCTCTTAAAGGTTATAAGTCAAAAATCAGATCACTTAATATACAGTCAATCACATATGATGAGAGATGACCACAGCCTCTGCAGATTTCCAGCTCCTTACTTTCCTGTCATCTCTACAGCTAATATCAGATGACAGCGTTGAGATCCTCCAATTCTTTGCTAATGCCCTGCTCAAACCTAGAGCCAACATGTGATATCATACTTTCTGTCTCCCTCCCACATCTCTTGCTTGCTTTCTCTATCTTGTGCCCTCTCAGGTGCCTCTCATAGAATCACAGACTCATGGAATCATTAAGATTGAAAAAGACCTCTAAAATCATCAACCCAACACACCATGCCTGATAGAATCATAGAATCAATAAGGTTGGAAAAGACCTCTAAAATCACTGAGTCCAAGCATCAGCCCCACCATGCCCACTAAACCATTTCCCTCTCATGCATATTTCTGTCTATTAGCAGTGATATACAGTCTTGTCTTTTCAGAGGAGGAATTCACAATGCTACCTTTCATTGAGTGAGATGCTCTGCATTCTTTCTGAAACAGCTATTACTGGTCTGGACTGAGGAATGAGAGAAAAACCAAAGCAGTTCAGTAGAAATTATCTTCTTAATGGTGAAATCTGAATTATATATATTAGAACACCATTTATCCAATGTATTTCATTATCCTTCTTAAAAAGGGGAAGACTCCTCTGTGTCTTCTGTATGCCTATGAAGGTTTATTAGCCTGAGTAAAAAGTTATTATTATTCAATTGAATAATTGAATTTTAAATTATTGGTATTGCACTTCTATCTTAGAACTGCTTTTCCAGGCATGTTTAATTATGGCCAATTTTCTTTTAATCCCCTGCCTGGAGACTGTTCTCTCAACTCATGCTCTGTTTCTCCCCCCTCTTTCCATGGTGGGATCCTCACAGTCCAGTCTTACATCTTCCACGTGAGTCACTGTGCATAGCTCCTCCAGCCAGAACACGTTGGAGGAGGCTATCTGGTGTCATTTAATCCTGGATGCTGCCACGTGGAAAAAATCTTTTTCAGGTGATTAATACCACAAGCATCTCATTTCCCTGCAAAGCACTGCTGATGTGAATGCCAGACTTGAAGGGATATATGGAATAGACATTTAGGAAAGTTAATAATCTGTGCCTAATCCCCTCCAAGAGTTCTCTGTTGGTGCTTCTATAAATAATTGCAGCTTTATTTCGTGTCGCTAATTGAATCGTGCGTTCATTTATCAGGCGTCTTGTTCCTCACCCAACTTGGGAGTTCGTTACAAATCTCACTGCAGGGCTGAAATAAACATGTGTAAAGCTAAAATATCATTGCAGTTGAAGCATACACAAAGGGAAATAGTCATCAAACAAGGGGGTTTTGATGTTTCTTTGATTTGGGGTGTTTGCTTAAAGCTCAAGCAAACGTGCCCTTCAAAAATGAAAGGTTTATTAGAAGCATCACAGTATCACCAAGGAAGAGACCTCATACATCATCAAGTCCAACCCTTTACCACAGAGCTCAAGGCTAGACCATGGCACCAAGTGCCACGTCCAATCCTGCCTTGAACAGCTCCAGGGCTGGCGACTCCACCACCTCCCTGGGCAGCCCATTCCAGTGTCCAATGACTCTCTCAGGGAAGAACTTTCTCCTCACCTCCAGCCTAAATTTCCCCTGGTGTAGCTTGAGGTTGTGTCCTCTTGTTCTGGCGCTGGCCACCTGAGAGAAGAGAGCAACCTCCCCCTGGCCACAACCACCCCCTGGCTACAACCTCCCCTCAGGTAGTTGTAGACAGCAATAAGGTCTCCCCTGAGCCTCCTCTTCTCCAGGCTAAACAATCCCAGCCCCCTCAGCCTCTCCTCGTAGGGCTATACTCAAGGCCTCTCCCCAGCCTCGTTGCCCTTCTCTGGACATGCACAAGCATCTCAATGTCCCTCCTAAACTGGGGGGCCCAGAACTGAACACAATACTCAAGGTGTGGTCTAACCAGTGCAGAGTACAGGGGCAGAATGACCTCCCTGCTCCTGCTGGCCACACCATTCCTGATGCAGGCCAGGATGCCACTGGCTCTCTTGGCCACCTGGGCACACTGCTGGCTCATCTTCTCTCCTCTGATTCCTGGGAGTTACACTGAAATTCTTGATTCAGAAGACAAAAGAGATACAAAAGAACCCAATGTAATAAAATATTGGGCAGAAGTGGAATATTCCATCAGTATCAGTTCTCTGTTGCTGCATTCAATACTGTGTGGTCAAAGGCTGAGCACACCTATGAACTACATCATTACCTCGCAGAGTCAGTCAGGGTTGGAAGGGATCACAAGGATCATCTAGTTCAAATCCCCCTGCCGTGGGCAGGGACACCCTACCCTAGATCAAGCTGGCTTGAGCCTCATCCAGCCTGGCCTTAAACACCTCCAGGGATGGGGCCTCAACTGCCTCCCCAGGGAACCTGTTCTAGGCTCTCACCACTCTCATGCTGAACAACTTCCTCCTCACATCCAGCCTGAACCTACCCACCTCCAGCTTTGCTCCGTTTCCCCTAGTCCTGTCACTACCTGACCTGCTGTCATTAGGCTGGTCCTACCTGTGCTGGAGAGTTTATCTAGCAGGATCAGCCTTCCCCAATTTTGAACAAATCATTGATTTCCTGAAAGTTTACACAGGCTTGGAAGTAACTTTGGATACCCTTAACTCAAGATTTTTGGACTCATTCCTGGTTTAGCTGCCATTTCAAGCATTTATCTCAACCCAGTTGGTTCTATTTTACACTGATGTAAGGAAACAAAACCCCAACAAGTTGTATAAATTAACATCTCCAGATGTTACCAGATGTTACCAGATAAAAATTTGATGAAGGGCATTCACAGAAGATCTGATGCTGACAAATCAGAGAAATCATAGAGTCACAGAATTGCTTCATTTGGAAAAGGCCTCTAAGGTTATTGGGTCCAATCATCAGTTTAACACCACCACAGCCATTAAACCACATCCCAAAGTGCCATGCCAGCATTTTGAATACTTCCAGGGACAGCTACTCCATCAACTCCCTGAGCAACCTGTTCCAATGCCTGATCAACCTTTCAGTAAATAAGAATTTGTTTTTTAAGCTCTTACTCAAACTGATGATTCATAGAATCATAGAATCAACCAGGTTGGAAGAGACCTCCAAGATCATCCAGTCCAACCTATCACCCAGCCCTAGCCAGTCAACTAGACCATGGCACTAAGTGCCTCATCCAGTCTTTTCTTGAAGACCCCCAGGGACGGTGCCTCCACCACCTCCCTGGGCAGCCCATTCCAATGCCAATCACTCTCTCTGTGAAGAACTTCTTCCTAATATCCAGCCTATACCTACCCTGGCACAACTTGAGACTGTGTCCCCTTGTTCTATTGCTGGTTGCCTGGGAGAAGAGGCCACCCCCCACCCTGCTACAATGCCCCTTCAGGTAGTTGTAGACAGCAATAAGATCACCCCTGAGCCTCCTCTTCTCCAGGATTGGTTTGATGCTGCTTTTTCTGAAAGAAGTGCTTCACCTATAGGAGACCTGAGTAAAGTCACTCTGCAGTGCCAGGATGCAGGAAAGAGAACTGTGGCAGCAATTCATCTACTGCTGAGCATCTTTATCTGACATCTTTTGTTTGAAGGAGTGAGGACTCACTTTTGTTTCTCTTCTTATTGTGCATGGTGCTCCCAGATGATGTGGTGCAGTGCTGGTGACATCCTTGGAGGCTTCATAGGGAAGGTTGCTTGGCTCAGGAGTGATATTGGGGAGTTGAAGGAGTGAGGACTCACTTTTGTTTCTCTTCTTATTGTGCATGGTGCTCCCAGATGGTGTGGTGCAATGCTGGTGACATCCTTGGAGGCTTCGTAGGGAAGGTTGCTTGGCTCAGGAGTGATACTGGGGAGTTGAAGGAAGTTTGAGGTCTTCTTCCAAAAAACTGAGAAACCACCACATCAGTGGTGATCTTCCTTGTAATTTATAGAGACCAAGGCAAAGCTGTGGGGCAAAAAACTAACACATTGACTTGGCCACTAAAATGCTGTCTGTGAGCTAATATAGCCCAGGATCTATTCACTACCCATAGTAAATTAAACATTTTTTCCTTGAGATGCAACTTAGATCAGTGTTTATTTATGCAGCAGCTTTTCTGCCTGTGGAGAAGTGAGCAGGAGTCAAAGTGCAACTGCAACCACACAGAGTAAATCCAATTGATATTAATATTCCTCCAACCCAGTAGCTGGCAAATCCTTTTCTCCACTTCTGGCAGTCTCCTTTAATTTGTTTCTGTCAAACGAAGAACAAATATTTTATCACAAGCCCATTGTGGGATTTTTTTTTAGCACAAAAATCTACCCCAGGCACACCAACAATGAAGGCTACAGAGATGGCTATTCTTGGAAAGCTTCACACACTGAATTAAGGCCATCATACTTTACTTGCTCTCCTTCAGCCACGAGTAAAACCATCCACGGTCTTCGGAGTCCAAGCGTTAGGAGGTGAAATGTGCTTCAGCACAACCAGGTCTTGATGACAGGCTTAATCCCAAGCTCAGTGGAACCTCAGTGGTGCTCCTTTTTCTCCTTGAGGTAGCTGAAGAGGACATCCAGCCCTCCTTCTATGACCTCAGGCAGGGGCCGGGACAGGGGGTTGTGGGCAATGTGGAGACCTTTGTCCATTGGGTTCCATGCGATGCGTGGCAGGCGGTGCAGCAGGTAGAGGTCGTCTGGGAGGGTCTGGATGGTGTTGTAATCAGCATTTAGCAGCTCCAGTGTGGTGAGGAAGCAGATAGACCGTGGCAGGGTGCGTATGTTGTTATTCTCTACTATGAAGATCTGCAGATTGACCAGATACTGGATGCTCTCTGCGATGTTTTCAAGCCTGTTGGACCCTAGGTGTAAGAAGTCTAAGCTCCTCAGCGCGTAAATGCAGAGGGGAATCTGCACAAAGCGGTTGTTACTGAGGTTGAGCTTCCTCAAATTTGTCAGGTCAGCGAAGTTCAGAGGCAGTTGGGAGATGCAGTTGTGCGAGAGGCTTAAAACCTCCAGCTTCCTGCACAGGCTGAGCTCTGCTGGCACTTCTGTCAGGCAGTTCATGTTGACGAACAAGATCTTCAGGTTCCTCAGCAGCCCAATCTCTTTAGGTAGGCACTTGAGGCAGTTGCCACCCAAGTTCAGCACTACCAGCCTGTCCAGTTTGCCCAAGGAAGGAGGAATCATCACCAGCTGGTTGTGGGAAAGGTTGAGTTTCTGCACCTCGGGCAGTCCCCACAAGAAGTCAGGCGTGCTGGTCATCCCTTTCATTATGAGGCTCAAGCTGACATAACGCAACCCCCGTCTCAGCAGCGACTTGGGCTCTTTCCCTGCCAGAAGAGCATCTTCCCAGGCAGGCAACTTTGGACCTTTCCTCAGAAAACCCATGCTCCTCCGTCTCTCGTTCTTGGAGTTCTCAGTTCCCATAACACCCTGGATCCCTCCTGGGAGATGAAATGAGGTTTTTCTTCCCTTGCAAGTCCTACATCAACATGTAAATGCCAACAGAGGATGTCTGACAGCTGGCAGGAGGCGGGAAAGTCAAAGCAAGGTGACAGGGAGGAGCTTGTGAAGTGCATCTCAGTCCACCGGTGCAGTTTCCATAGCTACCGAGGAAAAGTTTCACTTTTGGGGGGTTATGTTGGTCTTGGTGCACAGTCTGTAACGGAATACTTGCTCCTCACTTGTGAGCAAACCTGTTCGATTCAAAACCAACGCCACCAGGCAGCTGTCGCTGTCATTTGGCCTGGGGCTTTATTGGACAGCTATGTCTCTTCACTGCAGAAAGGTCACAAGGATGCTGTATATAACTTCTCCAGTCAGCTTTCTTGGCTATCTGGTACATACCATGGCTGCGGGACAATTAACAAGAGTGACTTCAAAAACAAACCAAGCAAGCAAAGCTGAAGGAGAAAGCAAGTGAAGAAACCACCTTTGCAGTTCAGATCTAAGTGACATTCTCCCTATCATTGTTTGTTCTGATGCTCCTCGTTGCACTGAAACAGCTTCCAGTCCACCAAAATAATCTGCATGCTGCAAAAATGTTGGTAAAGACTTTTCACAGAGTCATGGAATTGGTTTGACTGGAGAAGACCTCTAAGATCACAGATTCCAAACATTCATGGGAGTCCTTTTTTCTTTAGTTACTTTTCTGCTTGGTTACAAAAGAAAATAATGTTGTGCTTATATTAAGTTGTTCTGTCCCCTTCATGGTGAAGTTAGACCTCTTTTTTGTCACAAAGGGTGGCTTGACTGCAGCAGTGGCATTTTCCAGTGGCATCTGCAGCCACTTGAATGATTGCTCACCACCCACATCATCAAGTGTGAGCACTCATACCACACAGTTCTGCCCAAATTGCTCTGTCCTAAATGTCCTGGGCTACCTTCACATCTCTCAGCAAGGTTTTGAGCAACTCTTTCTTATTGTGCTGCAGAAAATGCAGCCTTTCTTCACAGGGCTGTGTTCCAGCCCCCTCACCAGCCTTGGTGCCCTTCTCTGGACACATTCAAGCACCTCAACAGCTTTCTTAACTTGAGGGGACCCGAACTGGGGGTGTGCAGTCTGGAGAAGAGGAGGCTCAGGGGTGACCTCACTGCTGTCTACAACTCCCTGAAGGGAGGGTGTAGCCAGGTGTGGATTGGCCTCTTCTCCCAGGCACCCAGTGACAGAATAGGAGGACACAGCCACAAGTTGTACCAGGACAGGTTTAGGCTGGATGTTAGGAAAAATTTCTTCACAGAAAGAGTGATTAGCATTGGAATGGGCTGCCCAGGGAGGTGGTGGAGTTGCCATCCCTAGAGGTGTTTAAAAGGAGGTTGGATGAGGCACTTAGTGCCATGGTTTAGTTAAATAGAAGGTGTTAGGTAATAGGTTGGACTTGATGACCTCAGAGCTCTTTTCCAACCTGGTTAGTTCTGTGATTCTGTGAGTGGCAGAGAGATGTCTGCAGGGAGGAAACCCAACAGTAGGTTAAACTTGGCCTTATGTGACAGGGGAGACTAAGGCTGGAATGTGGGCCTTCAGCCCAGTCAAGTGGAGAAGTCCTGACTGGGTTGTCTGCTCAGCTGCTAATTGAACACAGCAATTATCAGCCTAAAAGCATCCAAATGATGCATTGCCTTCTATTTAGCCTGGAGAAGACTAAGAGGGAATCTTCCCAATGCTCACCAGTGTCTTAAGGATGGGAATCAAGAGGATTGGGTCAGACTCCTTTCAGTGGTGAACAGCAATAGGACAAGGGGCAATGGACACAAACTGGAACACAGGAGGTTCCATCTGAACATAAACAGAAAATTCTTGACTTTGAGGGCAATGGAGGCACTGGAGCAGGCTGCCCAGAGAAGCTGTGGAGCCTCATTCTGTGAAGAGATTCCAAACCTTCCTAGACATTGTGATCCTGGACAACCTGCCTTGGGTGACCCTGCTTTTGGCAGGGAGGTTGGGCTGGAAAATCCTCAGAAGTCACTTCCAACCCCCACTACTCTGGGATTGTGGGACTACTGCTGCAGTGTCTTGCCTAATTCTCTTCTCTTTTGCTTTTAAAAGCTGTAATAATGGAAATGAAGAGTTTTCTTCCAGCAGCTTTAGGGAGATTCTCCTCCTCCTCCTCTAGTCTGCCCTAGTGAAGACACATTGGAAGTATTGTGTCCAGTTCTGGGCCACTCAGTTCAAAAGAGACAGGGAAGTACTGGAGAGAGTCCTGTGGAGGCTACAAAGATGTTGAGGGGACTGGAGCATCTCTGTAAAGAGGAAAGGCTGAGAGACCTGGGACAGTTCAGCCTAGAGAAGAGTAGCCCCAGAGGGGATCTTCTCCATGCTCATCAAGAGCTAAAGGATGATGGTCAAGATGATGGGGCCAGGCTTTTTTCAGTGGTGTTCCATGACAGGACAAAGGGGAATTCCATCTGAACATGAGGAAAATCTTCTCTGCTGTGAGGGTATTGGAGTGCTGGATCATGCTGCCAGAGAGATTGTGGAATCTCCTCCTCTGGAGACAGTCCAAGCCTGCCTGGACATTGTAATCCTGGGCAACTTTCTGTGGGTGATGCTGCTTTAGCAGGGGGGTTGGACTAGATGATCTCCAGAGGTCACTTCCAACTCCTGCCATCCTGAGATTCTTTAGTGGCTAATGCAAAGTGTAGAAAAAAGCCTTTTGACAATCTGCAATATTAAGCATTTCTCTTCTTTAAAACACAGCACTGGGACAGGGAACTTGCTTCAGCTCAGCCAGTGTCCCCCCCCAGGGCTGGGCTTGCACGTGCACCCATGGCCCCATGGTTGCTTCAGAGCTCTTTCTTCTGGAGATTACTTTTAGCAACAAATGCAAACCAAACACAAAGGAAGCACAGTCTCTCTGTAGCCAGTCTCCCCCGTGTCTGGCCAGATATTTTTGGACGAGAACGTTGTCCCCATCTCCAAAACACATTAGAGTTCACTGCCTGGGGACTTGGCAGAGCTCAGTCCAGGCTCTCATAGAATCATTTTGGTTGGAAGAGACCTTTAAGATCCCTGAGTCCAAACGTTAACCCAGCGCTGCCAGGTCACCGTTAAACCATGTCCCTTAGCGCTGTCTACACAGAAATCCTTGCTTCACAACAATGCGACTCAACCCAAATCCTCTGCACCCTTCCCAGGTTTTGCACCGTGAAATGAAGCCTGTGACACAGCCCAGCACAGTCTGGATCGAGCTGCTGAAGGCTTCACCCAGGGCTCTCCATCAAACGAAACCCCTTGCTCTGCTTCAGTCTCACATCTCTCGCTATTCCACCGCTCTGTCTCCACCGCCTGTCAGGCAGCAGCAGCAGCAGCAGCAGCAAGAGGGATTTAGAGATGAAATTCCACATCTGCAGCTTCCATTGTCCAGTTCCCTTCCTGCTTCCACGGGCAGCGTCACTGCTGCCTGGAGGACAAAAACCAACTGTTTCCTTTTCTTTGTTGTCTGGCGGAAAAACAGGCTGTGCAGCACGCTCACACTCCTGGAGCTGGGAAACTCTGAGGGAACCAAAGTCAATTCCCTTCCTGAAAGTGGGATAATAAAGCCACAGTGGCCTCATCCGGACGTCTCAGGAACTAAACTTGTGAGTAAAAACAGTCCCGTTATCTGCCGGTGGCCTGGGTTGGATTTGTTGAGACACTTTTCAGCTCCCTTTTCTCCTGCTGTGATGTGAGGATGGATTGACACTGACCTGTGTCAACAGAGCTCGGCAGAAAGTGGATATTCATTTTATTCAATGTAAGCTGGCCAGGAGGAAAGGAAAACTCAAAGCAAAGGGATTTGCGTGATGCAGCCTATTTGCTGAGGATTTTTTCAGTGGAGCCCAGTGACAGGACAAGAGGTAGCAAGCACCAACTGGACAATAGGTAGTTCCATCTGAACATGAAGTGGAACTTCTTGACTTTGAGGATGGTGCGACATTGGAGCAGGCTGCTCAGAGAGATTCATTCAGAACTCAGCTGGACAGGACTATCACAGGAACGCAGAATGTCAGGGGCCAGAAGGGACCTCAAAAGCTCATTCGGTCCACCCCCCTGCCAGAGCAGGATCACCTGTACCAGATCACACAGGAACACATCCAGGCAGGTTTTGAATATCTCCAGAGAGGGAGACTCCACAACCCCTCTGGGCAGCCTGTTCCAGTGCTCTGTCGCCTTCACAGGCAAAAACATCCTCATCATGTTTACATGAAACTTTTTATGCTCCTATAGGATGGGTGCTCCAGCCCTCTGATCATCATTGTTGCTTCCTCTGGACCCACTCTAGCAGTTCAATGTCCCTCTTGTGCTCAGGGCACTGAACTGGACACAGTACACCAGGTGGAGTCTCTCAAGAGCACAGCAGAGAAGGAGAATCATGTCTCTCATTCTTCTGGTCACTCTTCTTTTGGTACATCCCTGGACACAGTTACCTTCTGGGCTGCATAGGCACATTGCCAGCTTAGGTTGAGTTTTTCATCAACTGACACCTCCAAGTCCTCCTTAAAACTGCTCTCAAAACACTCCTTGCCCAGCCTATGTTTGTGCTTGCACCTCAGATGCAAGACCTTGCACTTTGCCTGGTTGAACTCCCTGAGGTTGGCTTGGGCTCACCTGTCCAGCCCATCCAAGTGCCTCTGGATGGCATCCCTTGCCTCCAGCATGTCAGCCATCCACATGGGCTGGTGTCATCTGCGAACTTGCTGGACTTTGTCTTTTAAATATCTTCTGATATTTGTTGATAGAATTCATGGAAGGGAGAGGTTGAAAGGAGCCTCAGAGATCATCTACTTCCTGCAATGGGCAGGGATGCCTCTCAACTAGATTCACTTGCTCAAGGCCTCATCCAGGCTGGCCTTGAACACCCTCAGGTAGTAGGCACCCACAGCCTTCCTGAGCAGTGTGTTCCAGGGTCCCACCATTCTTGAACTGAAGAACTTCCTCCTAAGATCCAGTCTAAACCTACTCTGCCTCAGCTTCAAACTATTCCCCCTTGCTGTTTTGCTACATGCCTTCATGGAAAGTCCCTCTCCAGCCTTCCTGTAAGATTGCTTCAGGTATTGGAAGGCAGCTCTAAGGTCCTGACAGAGTATTCTGTTTTCTAGGATGGACAACCCCAGCTCCCTTGGCCTATCCTCATAGCAGAGGTGCTCCAGCCCTTGGATCATCTTTCTGGCCCTTCTTTGTACTTACTTCAGGGGATCTGCATCTTTCTTATGCTGGAGTCACCAGAACTGGATGCAGCATTCAAGGTAGGGTCTCACAAGTGTTAATAATACCACTTAATAGATTTAAATGTCTTTTAATAGATGCCATTGGAATATATCTATAGGTACATAACTGATTTTGAATTCACTGAGTCATGTTCTCTATGGAGAAAACACCTTACATAATTCCTCCAGATCAGCTTTTTATTGCAAAAGGTGTTAATAGAAGAAGGAGCAGTTTAATAGGGTGGTGAAATACTTGAACAGGTTGCCCAGAGATGTGGTGAAGTCCCCATTCCTGGAGATATTCAAGGTCAAACTTGACAGGATCCTGAGCAACTTGATCTAGTTGGATATGCCCCTCTTTACTGCAAGGGGGTTGGACAAAGTGACTTTCAAAGGTCCCTTCCAACTCAATTGATTCTATGATCCTGTGACATTTTTAAGCAAAGCCTGTTCTAAAGTGCTGGAAAGTTCAACTTTTTCAGGAAACAAAAGATTCATTCATTATCTAGGTGTAGTATTAGGCATGTGGCTACATGAGGATGCTGAAGGAGGAGGGTTCCTCGAGGCCCTGCAGAAGTGCAGATCCATGAGCCAGCAGTTTGATACTGTGGACAAAAAGCCAGTGGTCTGCTGGGGCACATGCCAAACCCTCTTGGGCATTGTAATCCTGGACAGCCTTCTGTGGGTGACTGCTTTAGCAGGGGGGTTGGACTAGATGATCTCTAGAGGTGCCTTCCAAACCCCACCATGCTGAGATTCTGCGAAGGGTTGGATGTGTTGGATGTGAGGGAGGATACTTTGGCTAAAAAGGGTTAAATTCTTCTGAGGCCAGCAGAAATCCAGAGTCATGTGGGAGAAATGCTCACTACAAGTGCAAGTGCACCTACTGAACCATCTTCTCTTTCCTCTGAAGTCAGTAAAGAGGTTGGAAAGTGTTGTGTGGACTGTCAAAGATATCTCCTGGTCTTAATGTTTAAGGAAACAAATTTTTGCATGGTTTTAACTGCTTTGTAGTGCTTTGCTGCTCCTGCAGCTCTTTTGAAATGCTGAGTCAGATTTCAAAGGTAATTTGAGATTTATGAGATGTGACACAAGATGGGGAACAATTCTTAAGTCACTTTCAGGTTTGCTGTTAATTTGTGTTTAATTATGGTGCTGCTAACAGCCATTAATGTCTGCCTGTCCCTGGAGCTTTGATGAAATGTTTTGTGAGGGTCCCATGTGGACCTGCTGGATTGCATCATCCGTGAGGAATTGGACCTGGAGATGGATGACTGGTTGCACCAGGGTTTGTTTTCCAAGAGCTTTGGCAAAGCTTTCTGCAGACCTCTTGAGAGAAGACAAGCTCAAGCAATCCATGGAATGGAATAAAAAGAGGTTTAGGTTTGTGTGTTGTGATGGTTTGGGTATTCCCCCTCCACACACACTTTAGAAATCACCCAGACTAGACTCAGCCAGCTCTGGAAATATGAATGAAGCTTATATTTACAGCTAGCACAATATACAAGCAGATATTTACAGTATATACAGTTAGAGACAGAAACATACAAAAGATAAAAGGTAATACAGAAACAGAACTCCCCTCCCAGAAACCTGAGTCCCCAGGAGGGGCTCCCAACCGCCCCTTCACCTTCCCCCTGCCCCTCTCAACCTTACCCCAGTCCCAAGGAAGAATGGAGGTTCAGCCAGGGGGTGAGGAAGCAAAGTGGATTAGTCCAAAATGGAGAGTGAGGTTAGAGAGTAGGATGCAGCTCAGCCACTTCCCCGGCAGCAGCCCAAGTGAGAGTGGGGAACACTCTCTTGTTCCTATACATCTCAGGAAGCCTATAAGTGAAGCAGATATCAGCCTTGTTTTCCTTTCACAGCCTGTAATCTAGTTCTTCTCACCAAAACATTCTAGCTAGCTTCAAACCAGCACATATGTGTATGCAGATAGGAAATGACAGGCTTGATGCCTCCTGGTAGTCAGCTCCCAGCAGTGACTCATGTTACATGGAAGTTTTGGTTCTTGTCTTCAAACTTGAAGTAGTATTTTGAAATTCCAGAAAATGTACAAATGTCTGGCTCCTGGCCACCTACTTAGAATCATAGAATCTTACAATCAACCAAGTTGGAAGAGATCTCCAAGATCAGCCAGCCCAACCTAGCGCCCAGCCCTAGCCACTCAACTAGACCATGGCACTAAGTGCCTCAGCCAGGCTTGTCTTGAACACCTCCAGGCACGGTGACTCCACCACCTCCCTAGGCAGCCCATTCCAATGCCAATCACTCTCTCTGGCAGGAACTTCCTCCTAACATCCAGCCTAGACCTTCCCCAGCACAACTTGAGACTGTGTCCCCTTCTTCTGTTGCTGGTTGCCTGGCAGAAGAGACCAACCCCACCTGGCTACAGCCTCCCTTCAGGTAGTTGCAGACAGCAATGAGGTCTGCCCTGAGCCTCCTCTTCTGCAGGCTGCACACCCCCAGCTCCCTCAGCCTCTCCTCACAGGGTTTGTGCTCCAGGCCTTTTACCAGCTTTGTTGCCCTTCTCTGGACACCTTCCAGCACCTCAACATCTTCTGTCATCACTCCCCTCTGTGTGTACCAGGCAAAGAACCGATGTCTTTGCCTACATTAAGCAGAGGTAACCCGAAGTCCTGCACTGTGGTATCACACGTGTTCATCCTGTGCCCACCACAGTTCAGAGTCAGTTAGGTTGTGAAAGACATTTAACATCATCAACTTCAACCATGAACCTCTCACTCCCAAGTCACCACCAAATCCTGTCCCTCAGTCCCTTCCAACCCTGACTGATTCTGTGATTCTCTACGTAGCTTTCAAATCTCTCCAGAGATGGTGACTCTACCACTGGCCTGGGCAGCATTTTCCAGTGCTTGACAACCCTTTCACTGAAGAAATTGTTCCTAATGTCAAACCTAAAACTCCACTGATGTCACTGGAAGATGTTTCTTCTTGCCTTTTCTCTCAGAAGAGACCACCTCCACCTTGGTTCAGCCTCTTTTCAGGGAACTGTAGAGTCCAAAGGTTTCCCCTCAGCCTTCTTTTCTCCACACTAAACAACCACAGCTCCCTCAGCTGTGCCTCAGAACATGCTCTAGACCCTTCACCAGCTTTGCTGTTCTCCTCTGGATGCACTCCAGGACCTCAATGTCCTTCATGTTGTCCTGGCCCCAGTACAGAACTCAGGACTCAAGGTGCAGTCTCACCAGTGCCGGGAACAGGCAGATAATCCTTGCCCTACTCCCATTGATCACACTATCTGTGATCCAAAACAGGAAGCTCAAGGTGGTCTTCTTGGCCACCTTGGCAAAATGTTGTTGTATCAACCTTAAGGAACAAAGGCAGAGGGAAGCTCCAAACTTCTTTTAGCACTGAAAGCAAACCCCAGCTGATTCATTTAGTCATGCCTGATTTTGTGGTTAAAATAAATGCCTTAAAAATAAATGCCTTAAATAAATGCCTTAAAAAAAAAAGGAGCACAAGCTCTTTTTTTTTTTAATCTTAGTCCTCATGAAATTTAGCAAGTCAGAAGTGCAAATCATCAATGTGTCCTAGTGTGAAGAGGTTTAGGTATTCCCATGCAGAATCCATTATAATAATGATTGAAAAAAAGCAGGTAGATAATTCAATCAGAGCTGCTGTGGAGCATTAATCCCAGATCCATGACTTTTAATATTTTTTGCTGATATCAGAAGAAACTCCACATGTACCTTCATATCCCTGTTAAATGATAAAGCAGGATCTAATTAAAGCTCCCCAAAACACATAGCAGTGTCTCAGTTTGGGATTCACCAGAGACGTTATCAAACAAAAGGGCAGGCATTTGAAGACTCAGAGCTGGCATTAGTAGCTTGTATTTTCCATTCCCCAGCTCTAATTGGAGGAAACATCTGATGCTTAGCTTCAGAGGGCTGGAACCAACAAATAGCATGTCTCAAGCAATCAGTAGAGCAATGTATCTAGGTTTTACTCATATGACAGTGATATTTGAAAGCCTATGAAAGCATAAAATGGCTTAGATTGGAAGAGGCTTCAAAGATCACTTAACTCCAACCCTTCTGCCCTGGGCACCTTCCAGTAGACCAGGTTGCTCAAAGCCTCATACAGCCTGGTCTTCAACACTTGCCACAGCTTCTCTGGGCAAGGCATTCCAGTCTCTCACTACCCTCATCAGAAATGAATAATATTGGTTACTGTAGGGTCAAAAAAAGGGTGGTGAGGTCTGAGTCAAGATGCTAAGGGCATCACACAGAGCACAGCTCATTTGCAGTAGGTGGGGGAAAAAAAGCAGGTGAGAAGCAACTTGCATTAAGAAATTATCTTAATAATAAAAAAAGAAGAAATCAAAGAGAAAATTACATCTTTGAGCTCAAGTAGAGGCAAAAAGAAAGGAGTAGCCCACCTAAAAGCCATCAAATACCTCCTTTGACAACCTCTCATGAGCAACTTCCCAGTAGAGAGAATCAAACCCAAACCTCTTCCATATCTCAACATCACAAGAGATTAATGGTGTTGTACAACAAGAGGGTTTCAGCACTTATTGGATCATGGTGAGACAGGATATTATAGACAATGATTCTGCTTGAGGTGGGGGAATGGCACATTCAGCAACTGTGTAGGTGACCACTGATGCTCTGTGGTGTGGCCAGCTCAGCTAACACCAGGGTCTGCAGTAAAACTCAGGATGGACTTTTTATTTGAGCATGTGGTGATAGGACAGAGAGCAATGGTTTGAAACCAGGGCAGAGTAGATTTAGATAAGACATTAGGAAGAAATTATTTACTACAGGGGTGGTGAGACACTGGAATGGGTTACCAAGAGCAACTGTGGACACCTCACTTCTGGCAGTGTTTAACACTAGGCTGGATGAGGCTTTGAGCAACATGGTCTAATGGGAGGAGTCCCTGCCTGTGGCAGAGAGGTTGGAACTAGATGATCTTTAAGGTCTCCTCCAACTCGAGACATTCTGTGATTCTTCAGAAAGGTGGCAAATAATGTATGGTTTGAAGGAACATAAAAGGCAGTCCTGGGATTGAGGGAAGAGAAGAGAAGAGAAGAGAAGAGAAGAGAAGAGAAGAGAAGAGAAGAGAAGAGAAGAGAAGAGAAGAGAAGAGAAGAGAAGAGAAGAGAAGAGAAGAGAAGAGAAGAGAAGAGAAGAGAAGAGAAGAGAAGAGAAGAGAAGAGAAGAGAAGAGAAGAGAAGAGGAGAGGAGAGGAGAGAAGAGAAGAGGAGAGGAGAAAGGAGGTTGAATTGGGGTGGGTAGGGCATGGCTTGGAGTGTTTTATTTTTTAATTATCTTTTAAGCTTATCTTTTGGGACTGGGGGAAGGTGACAAGCAGTGTTTCCAGAGGATTTTAAACAACAGTGCCAACCTCTGCATTTCTCACTAAAATTTACTACAGACCAGGCTCAACAAAATGAAGGAAATCATTCTATGATATGTGAGATCTTGCAGCTGGAGCTGGTGAACTCATATTGTCTCTTTTACAGGATCACAGGATGTTAGGGGTTGGAAGGAGCCTCTGGAGATCATAGAATCATAAAATGATAATAAGGGACCTTAAAGACCATCTAATTCCAACCCCCCTCCATAGGCAGGGACACCTCCCTCCCCCTAGAACAGACCAGTTCATCAAGTCCAGCTCCTCTGCCAGAGCAGGACCATAGGATATAGCTCAGGTTGCACAGAAATGCATCCAGACAGGTCTTCAAAGTCTCCAGAGAAGGAGACTCCACAGCCTCTCTGTGCAGCCTATTCCACTGCTCTGTGACACTTAAAGAAGTTCCTCTTCATGTCGAGGTGGAACTTCCATTGCCCCGTATCCTATTACAAGGCACAACTGAGCAGAGGTTGTCCCCTCCCTCTGGACCCCCAGCCCTCATATATTTATAAACATTGATTAGATCCACTCTAAGTCTTCTCCTCACCAGACCAAAAAGCCCCAGGTCCCTCAGCCTCTCCTCACAGAGCAGTGTTCCAGCCCCTTAATCATCTTCCTAGCCCTCTGTTGGACTCTCTGCAGTAGTGTCCCAGTCCCTCCTGAACTGAGGACCCCAAACCTGAAAGCAGTATTTCAGGTGGAGTCTCACCAGGGCAGAGTAGAGAGGGAAGAGATTGCCCTTGATCTGCTGGACACACTCTTAATGCATCCCAGGATGCTATTGGCCTTCTTGGCCACAAGGGCACTTTGCTGTCCCTTTCCTGCTTGTCTCATTGCTGTTCTTTCCTTGTCGTGGTCTTAAATCCAACCTCCTCTGTGCTGCCTGTGATTCCTCTGCATGAGCAAAGTTCAGGAGGCTGGGTTTGCAGGCTCCACATCACCTCTGGTGCTGATCAGCATGTTTTCTGCCTCACTGCATTTCACTTTTCGTTCACTGAATTTGAACAAATGTAGGCAATCAGGGGGAAATGCAACTACAAGAGCTGCAGCCACTGGTGCTCCAAGTGATAGGAAATCTCATCTGTAGTCAAGGCTGGGTGCAGTCTTGGCCACAAAAATGATCTGGACCTATTGGAGCAGGTCCAGAAGAGGCCACAACAATGAGCTAAAAGCTGGAAGCTCTCTGCTATGAAGACAGGCTGAGAGAGCTGGGGTTGTTCAGCCTGGAGAAGAATCATAGAATCATAGAATCATAGAATCAGCCAAGTTGGAAGAAACCTGCAAGATCATCCAGTCCAACCTATTCCACAGCCCTATCCAGTCAACTAGACCATGGCACTGAGTGCCTCATCCAGTCTTTTCTTGACTCCAGAGACACCTTCTTTTAGCATTTCAGCACTTCAAGCCTGTAAGAAAGATGAGGACAGACTTTAAGCAGGGCCTGTGGTGGCAGGAAAAGATGTGATTGTTTTAAATAAAAGGGGGAGATTTAGACTGGATAGAAGGAAAAAATGTTTTACACTGAGGGTGGTAAAACACTGGCCCAGGTTGTTCAGAGAGGTGGCCATTGTCCCATCCCTGAAACCATTCCAGGTCACACTGTTTGGGGCTCTGAGCAACCTGCTCTAGTTGAAGATGTCCCTGCTCAGTGTTGGGCAGTTGAACTAGATGACCTTCAAAGGTCCTTTGCAAGCCAAACCATTCTATGATCCTGTGTTTCAAACACAACCTGGGCAGGTGGGCTTAGAGCAATGTGCTGGCAGGTGCTCACAGGTGGTTACAGTCTGTTTCCTTCACTCCCCCATGGAACTGAATTCAAGTTTTCCAAGGTTAATGGGCCTTGGAAAGCACTTAATTAGTCCAGGCTGAACATAAAGATCATAGAATGTTTGGGGTTGGAAAGGACCTTTCAATATCATTGTGTCCAACTCCCCTGCACTGAGCAGGGACACCTTCAACTAGAGCAGGTTGCTCAGAGGTCCCATAAACCTGTCTGGTAATGGTTCCAAGGATGGAACTACTGGTACCTCTCTGGCAACATGGGCCAGCATTTCACCTCCCTCAGTGTATAAAAAATTCTACACATGTCTTAACTGAATCAATTTGGCAATTCAAAATAAATACACATGCAGAATCTTCCTGAGCTATTTACCCAGCAGCTTGAAAACCATCAGTGCTTTATGGCTTCAGACAGGTAGCATTTTGGGAAAACACAGGTTTTGGCACCTTCACTTTAAGAGCTGCTGATGGACTGAAGAATCAAGAAAAAAAACCTTTCTTCTTATGCTGGTTTTACCTACCCCTTGAATGATGATGCTGAGATACTGGTGTAATATTGGGTAATAGATGGTGACAAAGGAATGGAGCTGATCCCACAGGGAAAAGGTAAAGTGAGCATTAGTCTACAGCCACCTGATCTTGAACTTCTCAAACTGCACTTTTTCACTGTCTCACTCTGAAGCAAACAATGTGGGCAATATTTTATCCATGAGACAGCGATTTCTCTTTGTGGCCAAGAGAGCAAATGGTCTCTTGGGGTACATTAACAACAGCGTGGCCATCAGGTCTAGGGAGGTCCTCCTCTTCCTCTCTTCTGCCCTAGTCAGGCCACATCTGAAGCACAGGGTCCAGTTCTGGGGTCCCCATTTCAAGAGGGGCAGGGAGTGTCTAACAGAGGCTGTGACTATGCTAAAAGCATAGGAACATCTGTCTTAAGATGGAAGGCTGAAAGACCTGAGGCTGTTTAGCTTGGAGAAGAGCAGACTGAGAGATATTTGTTTACAAATACCTGAAGGGCTGGTGCCAAGAAGAAGGAGCCAGTCTCCTTTCAGTGCTGCCCCTTCCAGGACAAAGTGCAATGGATACAAACTACAACACAGAAAGTTTCATAGAATCATAGAACAGTTTGTGCCAGAAAGGACCTCCAAAGGTCATCCAGTCCAACCCCACTGCAACCAGTAGGAACATTCTCCCCTAGGTCAGGTTGCTCAGAGCCTTGTCCAGCCTGACCTTGAACACCTCCAGAGGTGGGGCCTCAATTACCTCTCCCTGAGCAACTTGCTTCAATGTTCCACCACCTTCACGGTGCAGAACTTGTTCTTGACATCCAATCCAAATCTGCTTCTCTCCCATTTCAAGCCATCACCTCTCATCCTTTCACTCCAGGCCTCAGCAAACAGTCCCTCTGCAGCCTTCTTGCAGGCTCCTTTCAGGTACTGGTCTCCCCAGAGCCTTTCCTTCTCCAGGCTGAACAGAATCACTGCATGGGGACTCTCTGCGACAGACTGGAAAGGGTTTTGGGCTGCTAAGCCAGAAAGAGATTACTTACCTCACCTCAACATAAGGTAAAACTTCTTTGCTCTTAGGATGTCAAAGCCCTGGAGCAGGCTGCCCAGGGAGGGTGTGAAGTCTCCTTCTCTAGAGACTTTCAAGGCCTGCCTGGACATTATCATCCTGGTCAATATGCTGTGGGTGACCCTGCTTTATTGGGGAGGTGATGGACTACATGATCTTCAGAGGTGCCTTCCAACCCCTACTATTCTATGAAACTAGGTGTGGTCCACATGGAGGAGAGCTAAGTGCCCTTCCTCAGGTGGAAAACAATGTGGCAATAGCAAACACTCTCTCCTACCTGACATAAATACTGATCTGAAAACACAGCACCTTCCCCCAACCCCTCACTTTCCATCACAGCTGAAGCATACGCAGAGCGTAGGAAGGCTGAAGCAGGATGTCTGCTGAATTTATGATTAATAAGCATGTCAGGCTTGATAACAGCATCCTTATGTGGACACAGCTAATGGCCTTAACAGTGCTTCCAGAATCAAAATTGAATGGTTGAGCAGACTTAGCCTGAGGAAGGCCCACAGTGATAAGGGAACCATCAGAGAAAATAGCTGTAATGCGTTTTTCAACCTGTCAAGTGAAGAAAAAAATCAAATCAAACCCAAGATGATGAAAAGTCAAGGATATGCCCTCTCAGAGAGAAGCTGGAGCAATGGTTTTGTTGAATGAGGTCTTCTCCTAAACAAGAGGGAAAAGGTGAATGTAAGCAATGGAAAGCTGCAGGATTATCCCATTAATTACACTTGCCTGCAAGCAACTAGTATCCTGAATCAGCTTTTTTCCCAGGGAGGGAGTTGGTTTGTGCTGCTCAAAGCTACTCTAAATGGTTAACCTGTAAGAAGAGCAGAAAGACAGAACAATACAACTAGAGGCAGCAAAAGGGAGGCCACAAATTTGGGTAGAGCAACACACAGACTTGGGAATTCCATGGAATCTTCAGCAAGATTTCACCTGCCAGTGTTAACAAACACTCTAGACAATATCTTGGACCCCAGGGACTGAGCCAGGCTGTAGGTGCTTGTCAAGGGTCAGGGTTGTAAAGGTGCTTGTCAAGATGCTTGTCAAGGCTGGTCTGGCCTCCAGATTAGTGTCTTCTCCCTCTCCCTTCTGCCTTCTCCCCTCTCCTTTTTCTTTCTCCCTTCTCCTTTCTCCTTCTCCCTTCTCCCTTCTCCTTCTCCTTTCTCCTTCTCCCTTCTCCCTTCTCCTTCTCCTTTCTCCTTCTCCCTTCTCCCTTCTCTCTTCTCCCTTCTCCTTCTCCTTTCTCCTTTCTCCTTCTCCCTTCTCCCTTCTCTCTTCTCCCTTCCCCCTTCTCTCTTCTCCCTTCCTAAAGGGAAGAAGGGAGAGTGACCTATGGGCTGGGAAAGAAGCTAAATCAGCTGGGGTATAAATAATAATAATTCAATGAAATATAGACACAAAGATACAAACCAATACAGATCCCAACCCCTGATGGTAATGGCATCATCATTGGCACCACTGATGCTGGGGGGCAGGTGCTGGGGAAGTGCCAGACTTGATTCAGCAGCACGTGGGAACCAGCTTCAGGAGCTGGACTCTGGAGCTGTATTCAGGAACACATAGATCAGGATCGAAAGCAGAATGGACAAAGTCCTCCTAGGGCACCAGCCATTGAAGAAGAGGCTTGATCCTGGTGATCCCTCAGCTCGATTCTGGAGATGACATCTGTGAGATGGAATTCCTTGTTGGTCAGTTGAAGGTCCCTTGTCTGGTCTGCTTCTCCCTGCAGGTATCACTTCTGACTTCCTGCCCCACAGGGTGGGGTACAAGATGTGAGAGTGCCCTTCATGTGCCCAGGAGCAAGTCTAAGCCAGAGTCTTTCTGTAGCCCAGCCACTGACAGTGGCTCCCCCCCCCCCCCCAGCAGCATTCTCACCACTAGAAGCAGCCACCGGCTGTGCAGAGCTGCCCTCAACTTCAGAAAGTGCCCTCACTGAGCAGAGTCTGAGCTGAGAAGCCACATGCATGAACAGAGCTGATTCAGCTCTAGCTCAGACCAGTAAAGTCCTGAGGATCAGGAAACTGTGAACTGCAGGGGAGTTAAAGGACTTGCCAGTCTGATGACACTGAGGTACCTGCTGCTGCAGATGGGATTAAAAGGGCTGTGCAGCAGCCACACCTCCCATAGAGACATCAAATGCATGTTTTTTGCTGTTTGGAATGAGCAAAATGATGTGTGCAAGCATGGACATGAGTGGAATGAAAAGCACTGGACTTGGCATCTTGGCTTTTGCTATTGATGACCAATGATGATGTGGAGCATCCTCATCACTGGAGGAGCTTCAAAGCCTTGTGGATGTGCTGGGGGACATGGTTTAGTGGTAACCTGGCAGTGCTGAGTTAATGGCTGGTCTCAATCTTAAATCTCTCATCCAACCAAAATGATTCTGTGATTCAGCATCTCGTGGATTAGCCTTCTGAAAAGGACAGGAATTGAGTAGTTAAGAGACATTATTTGTGCCAGGGCAAACTCTGCCCAGTAAATGCCATCAACAAATCTTAGCTGTTGCCATAATGCTTACATGCTTTATTAGTTTTAAAACAAATGCTTAGATAAAAATACAAACCAAACAACTGTACAGGTAGGAGCCATAAATTAAAGAGGAATTCTCCATTAGCAGTGGTGCACAACCATAAAATGGCCTTGCAGAAGAGATATCCAGATAATTTATGGAACCACCCAGGCAATCAGTGACAGGCATTGGAAGAGAGACTGCCATTCGAGTTGTCTATGTGCAGCATGCAACATCTGCTGCAAAAAACAGCAACAAATCTACTAAGAGATTCTCTTGCTATGTGATAAGCTCAGCTCTGCACTGATTTGTGAGGGCACCAGCTGGGGTAGACTAGAAATCTCACTCTCATTTCCCACCCCACAAAGCTTTTCTTCACCACTTGGTTCTTAGAATCACAGAATCAATCAGGTTGGAAGAGACCTCCAAGATCATCCAGGCCAAGCTAGCACCCAGTCCTAGCCAGTCAACTAGACCATGGCACTAAGTGCCTCAGCCAGGCTTTTCTTCAACACCTCCAGGGATGGTGACTCCACCACCTCCCTGGGCAGCCCATTCCAATGCCAATCACTCTCTCTGCCAACAACTTCCTCCTAACCTCCAGCCTACACCTCCCCCAGCACAACTTGAGACTGTGTCCCCTTGTTCTGTTGCTGGTTACCTGGCAGAAGAGACCAACCCCCACCTGGCTACAATGTCCCTTCAGGTAGTTGTAGACAGCAATGAGGTCTGCCCTGAGCCTCCTCTTCTCCGGGCTGCACACCCCCAGCTCCCTCAGCCTCTCCTCACAGGGCTGTGCTCCAGGCCCCTCACCAGCTTTGTTGTTCTTCTCTGCACATGTTCCAGTATCTCAACATCTCTCTTGAAGTGAGGAGCCCAGAACTGGACACAGCACTCATGGTGTGACTCTAAGTCACATCTGCTCTTGTTATCAAACAAAAAATAGACAACACCTCTATTCCTTGCATGCTTTCCCACATCATTCTCCTGGAGAATCAAGGAAGTAGCATGCAGCAGTGTGGGGTTGCTTAAAAAGAGGTCAAGCTTATAGTAAAGCTTCTTGCATTGGGATGACAGCAGGCAAAACAGAGAATCATAGAAACATTTAGGTTAGAAAATACCTCTAGGATCATCATGGGCAACTATCAACCTACTTGAATTGAGGAGCCCAGAACTGGACACAGTACTCAAGGTGTGGCCTGACCAGTGCTGAGTACAGGGGCAGAGTAACCTCCCTTGTCCTACTGGTCACACTGTTCCTGATCCAGGCCAGGATGCCCTTGTTAGTGCAGTCCAGAGCAGGTAGCAAAAGTGTGAGTGTTAAAGAGGTACTGATGGGGGTAGGAGCTCACAGGCAAGGTTGAAAATGAATGTGAGGACAGTAGCCACATTTAAGAACACATATCTATCTTTTGTTTCATCCAAGTACCACATTAGCACCATATATTTGGCAAACAAAGCAAAATGACTTGCGTGGAGCTTTTTGTTCTTTCAAAATTGAGTTCCTTCAACATCTCACAGAAACACAGAGTTGCCTAGATTGGAAGAGACCTTTAAGGTCACCAAGTGCATTCATTAGCCTAACAGTGACAAATCCTCAACTAAACCACATCTTAAGTACTACATCTACACTGCTGGTCTGCCTCTCAAGGATGTTGACTCCAGCACCTCCCCTTGGTAGCCTGTTCCAGCGTTTGAGAACTTTTTCAATGAAAATATTCTTCTCATGTCCAACCTAAACTTCCTTTGGCTCAATTTAAGGCCTCTTGTCCTGCTGTTATTTGGCAGAGGAGGACTGTCCCCCACCTCACTACAACCTTCCTTTAGAGAGTTGTAGAGAGCAAGAAGGTCTCCTCCGAGCCTTCTTTTCTCCAGGCTAAACAATCTCACTTCCCTCAGAAGGTCCTCACAAGACCTATTGTCTAGAGCCTTCACCAGCTTTATTGCCTTTCTCTACACCTGCTCCAGCACCTCAGTGTCCTTCTCATACTGAGGTCCTCCTAGCACTGTAATGAACAAGTTCATTGTGTCCTACAAGTTGGATGCCTTGGAAATCCATGGATTTCATCACTTTGCCAAGGCCACAGGCTGTACTTAGATCATCTGTGGGTACCTGTTTATCACTTTGGGAGGGGACATAATGGCCCAAGCCTTTGTTTTCCTCCTGCCCTTGCTTCCCCCATCAGCAGAAGGGTGGGGCAAGCCAGGACATCTAATAGAATCATAGACTAGAATCAACCAGGTTGGAAGAGACCTCCTAGTATCCATCCAAGACAATGTGTGCCTGTGTGATTTTTAGGTGAAACTGCCTTGGCAGCAGAGTTGGACTTAATGATCTCCAGAGGACTTTTCCAGCCCATGTCATTTTGTGATTCTGTGAAATCCAAAGACATTTGCTTGGTATCAGATCTTTTCCTGGCAGTAAATAATTAATAGGCAATTGTTACTAAGAAAAGACTGTGGAAAGAAGCTAAAAGCTGTTCAGTTTAAACTCAAATCTCTCTCTCTTTTTCTTATTCTGGGGATTTAATACATATTTTAAAACACCTGTCTTTAAAATAAAGTTAATTTTCATGCCCAGCTGAATTGGCTCCACGTTGGGAAAGAGCCTTTCCAAGAACATCTGAAACACAGCAGCTATCATGACAATTTCCAATCAATCATCCCTGCCTGGGAGTCTCAGAGGAAGAGAAACTAAATGATGATTGAATTATCCTTTTATCTCTAAAAATGATCTTTCTGAATCAGGACGGAGGCACTTGGAGGAAATAGGTTTGGAGCACTTCTATTTCTGTTGCCACGATTCCCCCCCTGTTCTCTGAAGAGCCAGTGTCCCAAATTTCAACCTCACAGATGAGATTACATAGGGCAGAGGTAGAAAATGGCCACTGACTCGATGAGGGAGTTGATGTACAGGGTAGTAGCAGCCTTACACCAGCCAAATTCCTGTTGTAGAAATGCTGGACATGTAGGAATGTAGCTAGGTGAAAAAACACCCACTGTCCCCAGCCTGTAGTGCTGCTTGAGGTTGTTGTGGCCAAAGTGCAGAACCCTGCACTTGGCCTTGTTCAATCTCATCCCATTGGCTTCTGCCCACCCATCCAGCCTATCCAGGTCCCTCTGCAGGGCTCTCCTACCTTCCAACAGATCCACACCTGCTCCTAGCTTGGTGTCATCTGCAAACTTACTGATGCTGGACTTAATGCCCTCATCCAGATCATCAATAAAGATGTTGAACAGGACTTGCAACACTTATGCTGTGCTTCCTTTTCCTAGATGTGCCAGGAACTAATGGGCTCCGAGTTAATAAATTCTATCATGTACATTTAATAACGTCAGCAGTGTGGGCAAATCTCTGTTCAGTGAAGACACAGAGTCACAAGTTTCTGTCTTATCTGCCAGAACAGCTGAAGAAATTCAGTGGATGTTGCACAGTTATTCAGCATGGAGACACCAACAGAGAATTTAAATAAAAGCAAAATGTTTGATGATACCAAGCTGGGAAGAGTGGCTGACACCCTGTCAGGCTGTGCTGATGTTCGGTGAGAGCTGGACAGACTGGAGAGTTAGGCAGAGGGGAAAATCATGACGTTCAGCAAGGACAAGTGTAGGGTCCTGCACGTGGGTGGAAGAAACACCTGCACCTGTACAGCTGAGGGGGTGACCTACTGGAAGGCAGCTGCAAGGGAAAGGATCTGGGAGTCCTGGTGGACAACAAGGTCACGAATATGCAATGTGCTCTTTTTGACAAGAAGGCTGGTGGTGTCCTGGTGTACACTAAGAAGGGTGTGACCAGCTGGCTGGAGGAGATTCTTCTCTCCCTCTGCTCTTCCCTAGTAAGGACACTTCTGGAGTCTTGTGTTCAGTCCTGGGCTCCCTAGCTCAAGAGAGACAAGGAACTATTGGAGAGAGTCCAGTGGAGGCTACAAAGATGCTGAGGGGACTAAAGCAGTGAAGAGTCTACAACTACCTGAGGGGTGGTTGTGGCCAGGAGGAGGTTGCTCTCTTCTCTCAGGTGACCAGCGCCAGAACGAGAGGACACAGCCTCAAGCTACGCCAGGGGAGATTTAGGCTGGAGGTGAGGAGAAAGTTCTTCACTGAGAGAGTCATTGGGCACTGGAATGGGCTGCCCGGGGAGGTGGTGGAGTCGCCGTCCCTGGAGCTGTTCAAGGCAGGATTGGACGTGGCACTTGGTGCCATGGTCTGGCCTTGAGCTCTGTGGTAAAGGGTTGGACTTGATGATCTGTGAGGTCTCTTCCAACCCTTATAATACTGTGATACTGTGGTTCTTGTGAGAGTACTGGAGCCCTGGACCAGGCTGCCCAGAGAGGTTGTGGACTCTCCTTCTCCAGAAAGACTCCTAACCTGTCTGGACATTGTCATCCTGGGCAACACGCTCCGAGTGACCCTGTTTCAGCAGAAATGTTGGACTAGCTCTCCAGAGGTCCCTTCCAATGCCTACCATTGATTTCCTGATTCATGCATGCTTTATGAAACAAGCTAATGCTAAACTGTTCAGGAGCAGGAAAACTCCCCTACAGACAGCCTGTCTCATCATTTTTTCCATCAGAGTGACTGTTTTGTTTGCCTGAAGCATCCAGAGCTGGCCAGGCTCCCACCGGGTCCCGTGAACAAGCCCCAGCCTGAGGCAACCAGCAGCAAGGTCTGTGTAAAAGTGAACTTGGGGTTTCTGATTTGCCTGGTGAAAAGAGTGGAGAATGCACCCAAGCTGGCAGTAAGGAGGGGAGTGTTGAGTGAAGCTCTGCTGTGCAATACAGGTGGCAGTGTTTTCAGCAGCACGGTCAAGTGGGGGTTAGCAAGAAAGGAGTTAGAGAGTTTTTCTTGCAGTTTTACAGTGCCATCCTGTGGGGGTTTTAAATGACTGCAGGATAAAACCGGGACAGCCTGGAGTTGATGGAAAATTTCACCATGGAGCAAGATTCTCGGAGTTGCACAAAATAGAAGAGGTCTTAGAAGCGAAATCACAGTCACTGCCATAACTGGTTGGTTCTTTTTTTCAATAACAATAACCCTGAGGTACAGGAAGAAGACTGTGGCCAGCAGCTCATCCTCCCTCTTTGTTCTGCCCTGTGAGGTCATGTCTAAAGCACTGGGTCCAGTTCTGGACTTCTCAGTTCAAGAGATACAGGGAGCTACTGGAGAGAGCCCAGCAGAAGCTACAAAGATGCTGAGGGGCCTGGAACATCTCTGTGAGGAGGAAAGGCTGAGAGCCCTGGGGATGTTGAGCCTGGAGAAGAGAAGCCTGAGAGGGGATCTTTGCAGTGCTCAGGAAGACCTAAACACTGTGGGTCAAGACAGTGAAGCCAGAGTCTTTTCAGCGGTGACCAGGGACAGGACAAAGGGAAATCCAGGAGGTTCCATCTGAGCGTGAGGAGGAACTTCTTTGATGTGAGGATGCTGGAGCCCTGCAGTAGGCTGCTCAGAGAGGTTGTAGAATCTCTGTCTCTGGAGAGTTTCTAAAGCCAGCTGGACATTGTGATCTTGTGCACCTGCTGTGGGCAATCCTGCTTTAGCAGAGGGGTTGGACTAGATAATCTCCAGAGGTCTCTTCCAACCCCCACCAAGCTGGGATTCTGTGATGTTTTGATTCCAAGAGTGATAAATCCAGCAGCACAGTGTGGCCGCAGATGGCCAATTGACTAAAGTTTAGTAATGTTTTCATTTGTTTAAGCTCAGTCGTTTCTTGATTGAAGTCAGCACTCACCTGCTAAGCTCTGCCCTCATTAAACTGATTGGCTTTGTGTCTCGTTCTCCAAAACACGCCTCTAATTAGCAAGAGAGTTTACACAGAAACAACTACTTTAGCAAGCAGAGCCTGATGATCCACCCATCACATTTATATTTACGTAGACACAGTCGTCTCCTCTCACTAAGCAATTCAGATTAGAAGTGTTTCCAGTCTTTCATCATTTTTTAATTGCAATTCTTTTTCAAGCACAGTGGATGCCTCCCTAGATCTTCAAAAGCCTTCTTTGCTGATGAGCATTTGTGTGCACAGCACAGAAGAGACCCCAAGTGCAACTACTGGGATCGGTAGCAGTTAGCACTGACTTTGCACTGTGGATCACTTCGTCAGGAGAGAGGGAATCAGAAAAGAATTTGTAATTATTTAAATTGAAATTGAGAACAATTAAAATGATACTGCCCTTTGAACTTTCCCCTTGTGTAGGCTGGATGTTAGGAGGAAGTTCTTCCCAGAGAGAGTGATTTGCCATTGGAATGGGCTGCCCAGAGAGGTGGTGGAGTCACCATCCCTGGAGGTGTTGAAGAAAAGCCTGGCTGAAGCACTTAGTGCCATGGTCTGGTTGATTGGCTAGGGCTGGGTGCTAGGTTGGCCTGGATGATCATGGAGCTGCTCTCTGCTCTCTAACAAGGCAACCCCTGGCATGTACTGATGCCTGCTGTTGTTCCTTCCCAGAGACAGGACCCTGAACATGTCCTTATTGAATTTCCTGAGGTTTGCCTTCATCCAATTCTCCAGCCTGACCAGATCTTGTTGGATGGTAGCACAGCCTGACAGGGTGTCAGCCACACTTGAGAAAGTTCATTTGAAATCCATCAGGTAAGCTCATTCACCTGCTTTCACAGACAGCGAGAGTTAGTGCTGCTTTCAAAACTGCACTTTGTGGATTCACAGGACACTCCCTACTGTTCCTCATGTTCAGAACCTGACATCATTTTTTTCTGGATATTTTTTTTCCATGGCTCATGGTTTCAGTCTCAGACAGGACTAATTCCTTGAAAACTGAAAGGGACAAATAATTCAGTCAGCTAATAATGGCTTCCCAGAGAGGTGTAAGGAACTTCCTTACAATGGCAGGAATGGCAGTTGAGATGGAAAACCAGCTCACGGTATGCACATATTTCCTCCCACGTTAATAAAGTTAAATTGCTTCTTGAATTACATTCTAGGGCAAATTTCCATAGCAGCAGCTTAAAACTGACATCAAATTCATGTTGAACTATATAAATAAATTACTTCATTGTCAAAGCTGCAGAAGACAGCTGGAGATGTTCGCTGTTCTGTAAGTTGGACTGAGGTTGTGTATTTAAGCTCTTGGCTTTCACCTTCTGCTTTCTCAAGGCTTTGTTTCTTACCTGATCAGTAGATATTTTGTAAGGAAAAGCAGATGCCACCTTGCTAACCTCACAGGAAAATGCCTTCTTTTAAGATAGACTTGCAGTAGGCAGGTATAGAGAATCACAGAGCTGTTTTGGTTGGATAGAACTTTAGGATCAGTTTAATCTTCATAGAATCATAGAATGGTTTAAGTTGTGTCGTGGTGGGCTCAAACAGGCCAAAATAAGCTCATACATGTCTTAGCTTGCCCAGGCATGTTTTTCTGCTCTCCCTCCTTCTGTTTTGGGGAGAAGCATCTGTGGGAAAGAGGACAAAGAACCTAGAGCCACTGAGTCCAAGGACTCTGCTCTGCCCAGACTTGTTTGCATCCTGTGGTAAACAAGGTACACATTCTTAGCTTGTGCTTGCCTTATGCAAGACCTATGCTTTCCCAAAATTTGGGCAAACCAAGCCTATGGCTTCACCTAATATGGTCAGGCTTGGACAACTGCCATTCTGATTGGCTATTCTGTGTCCAAAGGCCCATTAGTCTCAGGCTGTATTGATAAAAAGAGGCGAGCAGGTAACTCAACATGCTCAGCCATTGTATTCGTGTCTGCTGTTGCCTGTTGCTATTGCTCTCTGCTTCTGGCAGCTCTCTGCCTTATTGCATCCTGAACTGCCTGGAAACTCCACTGCCTTGAGTTTGCCAGGAGCAGGCTCTAAATGTCTCCATGCAATCGGCCCGCTTAGCCAGCATGACATTGTGCTGAGACTGCACATTGCAAGACATCTTGCCTACACCTGAAAGTCTGCTGTCAAGATTGGAAGTCCTGGAGATACAGAGATCATCCAGAGGAGCCAGGACCAGATCAGAGATTGTCTGCCTCCTTTCCCCAGCACCCTGTGAAGCCTGGGAAGAATCAGAAGCCTCAGTGGGTGACAAGACCAACAGAATTCCCTGAAAGCATTTGGGTACTGTCTGAAGCTGTAGCTAACCCCACAAGTCAGAAGATAATACTTGTGAGTAAATACTTAAAGCCTCTTGTAATTCACCATTGCCTTCTGCCATAAGGGAAGAGAAAGCTCCGAGGTGACCTTCTTGTGGTCTTCCAGTATCTGAAGGAGGCCTACAAAAAAGCTGGGGAGGGACTTTTTAGACTACGAGGGAGTGACAGGACTAGGGGGAATGAAGCAAAGCTGGAGGTGGGGAGATTCAGCCTGGATGTGAAGAAGAAGTTGTTGTAAATGAGAGTGGTGAGAACCTGGAATGGGTTGCCCAGGGAGGTGGTTGAGGCCCCATCCCTGGAGGTATTTAAGGCCAGGATGGATGAGGCTCTAGACAGCTTGATCTAGGGTACAGTGTCCCTGGCCATGTCAGGGGGGTTGGAACTGGATGGTCCTTGTGGTCTCTTCCCACTCTGATTGATTCTATGATTCTATAAGCAGAAAGGAGCTCCTCGAGTCCATCTAGTGGTCAAGCAGTATATTGACCACAGGAACCTTCTCTTCCAGTTCAATTAATGTTTATATATTTTTGCAAGTTATTTCTAGATCTAGTTATTTCTCTGTACAACGTTTCCATGACCATGCAAAGAACCCATTAGTATTAAAATGTAGTGGTCAGAGGATGGTGAGAATTCTGAATATCAAAATTAATAAACAATATGAATTTTGTTAAAATATCATCTCACATAACAGGTTGGAAGGAACCTCAAAGATCATCTAATTCCAATCCCCTGCCATAGGCAGAGACACACAAAGCCTCATCAAACCCAGCCTTGAACACTTTCAGAGAGGGAGCATCCACAGCCTCCTTGGGCAACCTGTGCCAGTGTCTCACCACCTTTACTGTAAATAACTTCTTCCTAACATCTAGTTTCAATGTCTCTTCTGCCAGTTTAAACCCTTTACTCCTCATCCTGTCATTACAAGACCTTGTAAATAGACCCCTCCCCCAAGCCTTGTTGTAGGCCTCCTTAAGATACAGAAAGGCTACTACAAGGTCTCCTTGAAGCCTTCTCTTCTCCAGGCTGAAGATTCCCAACTGTCCTAGCCTGTCCTCATAGGAGAGGTGCTCCAGCCCTCTGAGCATCTTTAACCCAGCACTGCCAGGTCACAGCTAAACCATGTTCCTCAGCACCACATCTACAAGGCTTTCAATTCCCCCAAGGACAGTGACCTTACCACTGCCCTAGGCAGTCAATTCCAGCCCTTGACAACTTTTCCAGGGAAGATGTTTTTTCTAATGTCCAGCTTAAACCTCTCTTGGTGCAGCCTGAGGCCATTTTCTCTTGTTCTGTTACTTGTTACCTGGGAGAAGAAATCAAACCCTACCTGGCTTGAACCTTCATTCAGGGAAATGTAGAGTGCTAGAAGGTCTCCCCTCAGCCTCCTTTACTGAGGCTAAACAACCTCAGTTCCCTCAGCCATAGCTAGACCCTTCATCAGCTTCACTGATCTTTAGACGTCTTTCAGCATCTCAGTGTCCTTCTCGGAGTGAATGTCCCAAAACTGAACACAGTGTTGGAGGTGTGGCCTCAGTGGTGCTGAGTACAGAGAGGCAATCACTGTTCTACTTCTGCTGAAGTTCACACTATTGCTGATGCAAGCCAGGATGCTGCTGACCTTCTTGACCACCTGGACATTCATTTGCTCATCTCCAGCTAGCAGTCAACCAACACCCCCAGCTCCTTTTCCACCAGGATTTTTTTCCAGACACTCTTTTCCAGGCCTGTAGCATTTGTAGGGGATTGTTACGACCCAAGTGCAGGATTCAGCACTTGGCCTTGTTGAACCTTTATGTCTTGGAGCAGCAATATCTCAGCACTCGCTGTTAAAAGCTCAACCACCAGAACACACAAGTCCTGCAGATCTTTTCACCACTTCACACCTGACTGCATTTGAGGAGAAATGTAAATTCCCTGAAGAAAAAAGATCAGAGGGCATTGATTAACTGATTCACTTCTATTAATTCTTTCTTTTTTCCCATAACAATAAGGAAGAAAAATTTGTCACAAACTTTAATCTGTGTTCAGTTCTGGGCCCCCCAGTTTAGGAGGGACATTGAAATGCTTGAGCGTGTCCAGAGAAGGGCAACGAGGCTGGGGAGAGGCCTTGAGCACAGCCCTACGAGGAGAGGCTGAGGGAGCTGGGATTGGTTAGCCTGGAGAAGAGGAGGCTCAGGGGTGACCTTATTGCTGTCTACAACTACCTGAGGGGTGGTTGTGGCCAGGAGGAGGTTGCTCTCTTCTCTCAGGTGGCCAGCACCAGAACAAGAGGACACAGCCTCAGGCTGTGCCAGGGGAGATTTAGGCTGGAGGTGAGGAGAAAGTTCTTCACTGAGAGAGTCATTGGACACTGGAATGGGCTGCCCGGGGAGGTGGTGGAGTCGCCGTCCCTGGAGCTGTTCAAGGCAGGATTGGACGTGGCACTTGGTGTCATGGTCTAGCCTTGAGCTCTGTGGTAAAGGGTTGGACTTGATCTGTGAGGTCTCTTCCAACCCTGATGATACTGTGATACTGTGATACTGTGATCTGATCTTACAAACTAGTTTAGAAATTCTCTACCCTCTCAGAACTACCTGAGATGTTAGGAGCACAAATTAAATACCATTGAGATTGCACATCTCAGCTTGTCAGTGTTGAGTTGGTGGCTTGACTTGATGATACAAAGGTCTTTTTCAACTTAAAAGATTTTTTTTGGTTGCATAAGTCACATTATTTCCTCTCCCTAATACAACTTTAGAAGTGATCTATTAGAGACCTTCAAGTCCCACAGGTCTTTCTCACAAGTTCAAGAACAGTTTGGAAACCATCAGTAGGATTCTTCCTGCTTCCTGCACTGAGAAGCAACTTCTGAAAGGTCTTTTCCAACTGAAACAACTTTATGATTCTATGATCTTCAACTAAATCAGGTTGCTCAGAGCCTCAAACAACCTGACCTGAACCATTGTTTAAGGGCTGGGGCTTCTGCGAGCTGTCTGGGCAGCCTGGACCAGACCTTCAGTGTTTTGCCACTTTGATACTAAAATTTGCTTCCTTCTCTGTAGTCTGAATCTCTCTCTTATAGTTGAAAACCATTACTCCTTGTCCTGTCACAACCTACTCTGATAAAAAAATATTGTTCCTATCTTTCTTCTGGGCCCATATAAGCACTGAAAAGCCACAAGAAATTCTCCCTGAGGCACTCTCTTCTCCAGGTTGAAGAACCCCCAACTCTCTCAGCTTGTCCCCACAGGAGAGGGCTTTCATCTCTCTGATTGTTTTTATGTCCTTCTCTGGCCCTACCCCAACAGGTCCATGTCTCTCCTGTACTGAGGACTCCAGACCTGGACCTGGCACTGTAGATCCTGACCCTGATCTGCAGTGCCAGGTCCAGGTCTGGAGTCCTCAGCAGAGGATCAAAGGGTTTGCAATCTGGAACATGACTGATTCCAAGCTGTGAGCACATTTCTGGCTCACGTCCAGCTTTTCCCTCACCAGCACCCCCATGTCCTTCTGCACAGTCCTTTGTTGTCAAAGCAGAGTGTCAGGCTACAAGCCGAGGAACAGCAGGAGGGACATGGGAGATGCCCTGCTCTACATCTTTTTGCTTTGGTCACATTCCCAGCCTGTCAAGCGGCAGAGGTGGTGTGTTTGTTGAGAGGAAGCTGTGGGCAGGCTGTGCTGTGAAGGATCCTTTGCTTTGAGTTTGCTTCTCTTTTTAGTAGTTAACAGCTCAAATTTGTCAACCTCTGGACGTTCTTCTGTGAAGGAAGGAGAGAGAAAAGGACTTGAAGGGTTCTGGGGAACAACTAAAGCATTATCTAAACCAGCTTTCAGCAGTGAATGAGTGTTTATTACAGGCAGGCAGGCAGTTTACTGGATAGTTTTCCCCTTCTGATTACAAGTGAAAATTATCTCCAGAGAGCTTTTTCAGAACACTTGGGTGGTGCTTATGAGATAATGAAGCAGAGAGGCAGAATGAAGAACAAATGTGTGCAGAAATTCACCACCACCCCCTACTCCCTGTCTAAAAATTACAGACCCTTTGTTGTACAGTAGAGATGCTGATAAAAACCTTATTTAGCCATTAAGTGCAGTTCTGGGTGGGATTACAGAATCACAGAGTCATTCAGGTTGGCAATGACCCACAGGATCACCAAGTCTAACCAATATCCCTACTCGACAAGGTTCACCAAAAACCATATCCCCAAATACCACATCCAAAGGGCTTTTAAACACATTCAGGGTTGGTAACTCCACCACCTCCCTGGGCAGCCCATTCCAATGCATTATTGATTTTTGTATCAATGTTCTGTTCCAAATCCCTTACCCTTGTTCCATCAGATGTCCCATCAATGGTGTTCACATTGTAGAAACCCTAGAATCATAGCATTGTTTTATTTGGAAGAGACCTTTCAGATCCTCAAGTCCAATCATGAAGCCAGCACAGCCAGGTCACCATTAAGCCATGTCTTTCAGCACCACATCTTCACAGCTTCCAAATTCTACCAGCAATGGGGGCTCCACTACTTCCCTGAGCAGCTTCTTCCAGGGCTTGGCAACCCTTTTGGGGAAGAAATTGTTTTTCATATCTGACCTAAAACTCCACTGATGCAACTTAAGGCCATTTCCTCTTGTCCTATCACTTGTATATAGGAAGAAGAGACTGATCCTCACCTTGCTGCAACCTCCTTTCAGGGAGTTAGAGAGAGCAATAAAGTTTCCTCTCAGCCTCCTTTTCACAGAGGTGAACAACTCCAATTCCCTCAGACACCACTTGCAGAACTTATTCTCCAGATCTTTCACCAACTTGTTTGCCCTTCCCAGGACATGCTCCAGCACTTCAGTGTCCTTCTTGTAGAGACAGGACAAAATCCTCCAATATGCAGTGAGGAGAAAGGACAATTGAGAGTTCAGTCAGTGGTAAATTGGGATGGTGGAACGTGCAAGTTATTAAATGCTGTGGGTGAGGAAAAGCACATCACCCCTGACAGCTCTGCATGCCCCTGCTGCCCTCTGGGGTCAAAGGTGACCTCAAGCTCCCGAGGGGCCTGGAGGGAACTTGCCATCAACACAATAGCTCTGCCTTAAGCACAGAGACACAGACAAAAGCTGAAAAAACATATTTGGTGTTGACTCGGAGTTTACTTAGGTGCAGGGCAGCAGAGTGGTTCCATTCAGACTCTGCATATTTGGGCTTTCTCCAGTTAGGATTCTCTGTTTTAGGCAAAGGCAATGTTGTTTTGCAGAGGTTGTTAGCCACAGAGGGCTAGATTAGCTACTCACTTTGTGCTATACCATCCTCATTATTAGGATTTTCCATTCCTTTGCCATCGAGACACAAACTCCTCAAGGCAATTGTAAATGATGGAAGTTGGTGAGAGAGAAAAGAAGACTTTAAGACGTTTCCTGTACCCACACCTTTGTGTATTTTGTGGGTGGAATTATTACATAGTGCCCTGACTTGAAGTAGGAATCATTTCCATTGCCTGGTACTCTGTAAAACTGATGAACTGCAGAAGAAGGAATGACAGAAAACACAATAACATTCCTCTCCATGAAGGTACAAACTCCAATGAAGCTGGAGAAGAATAACTTTTCTTAGGGAGTGGTTACAACGGACTCTGAAAGACTGTGATCACAGAATCCCAGCCTGGTGGGGATGGGAAGGGACCTCTGGAGATAAGATCATCTAGTTCAACTGCCTACTGAAGAAGAGTCACCCACAGCTGGTTACCCCAGATCACAGTGTTCAGGTGGATTTGGAATTTCTCCAGAGAAAGGAGACTCCACTATCTCTCTGGGCAGCCGACTGCAGCACTTTGCTGCTGCACTACTCCAGCACCTTTACAGGAGAGGAATTCTTCCTTATGGTGGGCTGTAGCCCCACAGACAAACTCACCACATATATTTCACTTATGAGTTGTGTAGGGGTGTTTAGTTAAACTCTAATCATTGAGTCAGATGATAAAGCCCAGAGCTAGATCTCCACATACATTCTGCATCTCTTGTGGAACGTCCTGGTGTGGACAAATGTGTGCAGTAGCAAACGTTGTGTGGATGTACCACAGTGCTCTCCAGCTCGCTGAAGAAACAGTTAAACTCATTGCCAAGCTGTAAGCCAGCAGGATTTTCTGCTGCACAGATGCTGCCTCTTCCTTTTTCCTTTGTACTTGACTCCCAGCTGATACTCATGATCCCTCACAGAGGATTCCTTAACCCAACCTCAATGATTTTAGACCAAATGACACTTTGGCTTTTGAAACGTGTTGACTTTTCTGTCCACAGATGTTTTGGTTTTCCTCCCCCTTGCTTTGCCCTGAAATTTAAGAAGTTCCTGGTGTGAGCAAAGGGCAGAGCTGCTGGAAGGGGAAGATGTGGAGGACTATTTATTTGCAGCCTTGAAGGACTTCAATAAGGTCTTAGGGCAGAATTTTTTCATCTTTTACCTCCTTGGCCCTTAATTCTTAATTCCTCTTTGTTTTGAATATAAATGTTGCTTTGCCCTCAGGCATAACTCATAACTCCAAGTTATATGATAAGAAATTACTTTATTTTTTGTAAAAAAGGTAAAATGCTCTTCTTTTCCTGGATTTCTTTGTCATGATCAATAATAACAACCAACCAACAACTTGGCATTGGAAAGGACCTTCAAAGGTACCCATCTCAATCCCCCTGCCATCAGCAGGGACATCTTCAACCAGAGCAGACTGCTCAGAGCCCCAAACACCCTGAACTGGAACGGTTCAAGGCAAGGAGCTTCTTCCACCACTCTGGACAATGTGGTCCTGTGCCTCACCTTCTTACTGCAAAAAAAAAATGTCTTCTATTTAGTCCAAACCTTCCTCTTTCAGTTGAAAATCATCACCCCTTGTCCTGTCAGAACAGCTCCTGATAAAAAGTCTGTCTCTGTTTTCCTTCCAGGCTCTGAAACCCAAGCAGCATGTGTTGCCAGTGTAGGATTTGCCTTTGAGAGACTGAAATCCCCTCCATTTATTTTAGGAATGAATGTTTTTTTTTTTTCCCAGGAAAATGTTGTTGCCTGCTGCAACTGACTTGAAATATTCATTAAGGAGAACTGTAGGTACAAGCTCTGAGGCCTGACAAAACTTAAACCAGGAATAAGCTTCCACAAAATGGCAAAGAAATGTCTCCATCTTTAGGAATTTCTACAAACAGTTCATTGAGGTTTCACAGAATCACAGAGGCATCCAAATTGGAAAAGACCCTCAGGATCAGCAAGTCCATCCTATCATAGAGCCAACCAGGTTGGAAGAGACTTCCAAGATCATCCAGGCCAACCTAGCACCCACCTTATCCAATCAACTAGACCATGGCACTAAGTGCCTCAGCCAGGCTTTTCTTCAACACCTTCAGGGACGATGACTCCACCACCTCCCTGGGCAGCCCATTCCAATGCCAATCTCTCTCTCTGCCAACAACTTCCTCCTAACATCCAGCCTATACTTCCCCCAACACAACTTGAGACTATGTCCCCTTGTTCTGTTGCTGGTTGCCTGGTAGAAGAGACCAACCCCACCTGGCTACAGCCTCCCTTCAAGTAGTTGTAGAGAGCAATGAGGTCTGTTCTGAGCCTCCTCTTCTGCAGGCTGCACACCCCCAGCTCCCTCAGCCTCTCCTCACAGGGCTGTGCTCCAGGCCCCTCACCAGCTTTGTTGCCCTTCTCTGGACACATTCCAGTATCTCAACATCTCTCTTGAATTGAGGGGCCCAGAACTGGACACAGGACTCAAGGTGTGGCCTGAGCAAGTGTTGAGTACAGGGGCAGAATAACCTCCCTTGTCCTACTGGCCACACTGTTCCTGATCCAAACCAGGATGCCACTGGCTCTCTTGGCCACCTAGACACACTGCTGGCTCATGTTCAGCCTACTATCTATAACTCTACTTTACAAGATTTACCTTAAACCATATCCCTGAGCACCTCATCCAAATGACCTTCACCACCTCCCTGGGCAGCTCATTCCAGTGCCTGACCACTCTCTCTGTGAAAAATGTTTTCCTAATGTCTGGTGTAAACCTACCCAGTTTCAGCTTGAGGCCATTCCCTCCTTCTCTGGAGACTTTCAAGGCCTGTCTGGATGTGTTTCTCTGTGATCTGTGCCAAATTGTGTGCTCTTGCTCCGGCAGGGGGGTTGGACTCGATGATCTCCTTGAGTCCCTTCCAACCCCTAACATCCTGTGGTCCTCTTGTTCTGCCTCAAATTACCTGTGAGTTTCATGTTAGTTTCAAGAGGTAGCTGATCAGTAAAGAGCTGCAAAGACTTCCTAGGGGATAAAAGTCATCAAGTTGTTAATGAACAGATGTGATTGATAGATCTGCTGGTGCGAATCCAGAGGAGGGCCACAAAGGTGGCTAGTGGTCTGGAGCACTCCTTCTGTGAGAACAGGCTGAAGAATTGGGGTCTTTCAGCCTGAAGAAGAGAAGACTCCAGCAAGACCTTATAACTAGACTTTGGTATGTGAAGGGGAGCTACAGCAAGGTTGGGGAAGAACTGGTTAGAAGAACTTGTGCAGTCAGATGAGGGGCAATGGCTCGAAACCAGAGCAGGGTAGGTTTAGGTTGGACATAAGGAGGAAGTTCTTTACAATGACAGCCATTAAATACTCTGGCCACAGATGAGATCGAGGCTCTGTCCCTGGAGATATTCAAGATCAGACTTGGCATAGCCCTGGACAACCTGATGAAGTTGGAGGTGTCCCTGCTGACTGCAGAGGGGCTGGGCAAGATGACCTTTGAAGGTCCCTTACAACCCAACACAATTTGTTAATCTGTGAATCAGTGAATCTGTTTAAGCGGAGTGGAGGCTTGAGGGGTTCCCAGCAGAAGAAAGAGGTCCTGGTTCATTAACTGCAGCTTTCCAGGGAATTTCAGGGTTGCACATGTCAAGTAGCTGAGCCTGCTGTGCATCATCTGGGGACACGAGTGCTTTGGGGGGGGGGGGTTTGTAGAGATGGGCACAAGTGGCGTGCGGCACAGGGTTCCTGAGCACGCGAGGGGCAAGGTGTGGGAGCGTGAGGGTCACATGTGGGGATATGCATGTGTGAGGCTGGGTGTGTGAAGGGAGGGTGGGTGTCAAGGGGGCTTTGTGAGAGTATGTGTGGGAGGATGTGCATGAGTAGGGGTGTGAGGATATGCACCTGTGAGTGTGTGTGTGAGGATGTAAACGTGGGTGCACAGAGGGGGTTGTAAGGGGATGCACGTGAGGGAGGTGTGTATGAGGGAATGCATCTGTGCGTGTACATGTATGGGAGTGTGTGTGAGGGTGTGCATGTGTGAAGTGCATGTGGGGCTGTCTGCAGAGATGTGCACGTGGGTGCACATGTGTGTGTGAGGGCAGTGCGTGTCAGCATGTCTGAGGGGATGTGTGCCAAGGGGATGTGAGTGTGAAGTGCATGTGGGGCTGCCTGCAGAGCTGTGCATGTGGGTGCACATGTGTGTGTGAGGGCAGTGCGTGTCAGCATGTCTGAGGGGATGTGTGCCAAGGGGATGTGAGTGTGAAGTGCATGTGGGGCTGCCTGCAGAGCTGTGCATGTGGGTGCACATGTGTGTGTGAGGGCAGCGTGTGTCAGCATGTCTGAGGGGATGTGTGCCAAGGGGATGTGAGTGTGAAGTGCATGTGGGGCTGCCTGCAGAGCTGTGCATGTGGGTGCACATGTGTGTGTGAGGGCAGTGCGTGTCAGCATGTCTGAGGGGATGTGTGCCAAGGGGATGTGAGTGTGAAGTGCATGTGGGGCTGCCTGCAGAGCTGTGCATGTGGGTGCACATGTGTGTGTGAGGGCAGTGCGTGTCAGCATGTCTGAGGGGATGTGTGCCAAGGGGATGTGAGTGTGAAGTGCATGTGGGGCTGCCTGCAGAGCTGTGCATGTGGGTGCACATGTGTGTGTGAGGGCAGTGCGTGTCAGCATGTCTGAGGGGATGTGTGCCAAGGGGATGTGTGAGTGTGAAGTGCATGTGGGGCTGCCAGCAGAGCTGTGCACATGGGTGCACATGTGTGTGTGAGGGCAGTGCGTGTCAGCATGTCTGAGGGGATGTGTGCCAAGGGGGTGAGTGTGAAGTGCATGTGGGGCTGCCTGCAGAGCTGTGCATGTGGGTGCACATGTGTGTGTGAGGGCAGTGCGTGTCAGCATGTCTGAGGGGATGTGTGCCAAGGGGGTGAGTGTGAAGTGCATGTGGGGCTGTCTGCAGAGCTGTGCATGTGGGTGCACATGTGTGTGTGAGGGCAGTGCGTGTCAGCATGTCTGAGGGGATGTGTGCCAAGGGGGTGAGTGTGAAGTGCATGTGGGGCTGCCTGCAGAGCTGTGCATGTGGGTGCACATGTGTGTGTGAGGGCAGTGCGTGTCAGCATGTCTGAGGGGATGTGTGCCAAGGGGGTGAGTGTGAAGTGCATGTGGGGCTGCCTGCAGAGCTGTGCATGTGGGTGCACATGTGTGTGTGAGGGCAGTGCGTGTCAGCATGTCTGAGGGGATGTGTGAGTGTGAAGTGCATGTGGGGCTGTCTGCAGAGCTGTGCATGTGGGTGCACATGTGTGTGTGAGGGCAGTGCGTGTCAGCATGTCTGAGGGGATGTGTGCCAAGGGGATGTGAGTGTGACGTGCATGTGGGGCTGTCTGCAGAGCTGTGCATGTGGGTGCACATGTGTGTGTGAGGGCAGCGTGTGTCAGCATGTCTGAGGGGATGTGTGAGTGTGAAGTGCATGTGGGGCTGTCTGCAGAGCTGTGCATGTGGGTGCACATGTGTGTGTGAGGGCAGTGCGTGTCAGCATGTCTGAGGGGATGTGTGAGTGTGAAGTGCATGTGGGGCTGTCTGCAGAGCTGTGCATGTGGGTGCACATGTGTGTGTGAGGGCAGCGTGTGTCAGCATGTCTGAGGGGATGTGTGAGTGTGAAGTGCATGTGGGGCTGCCTGCAGAGCTGTGCATGTGGGTGCACATGTGTGTGTGAGGGCAGTGCGTGTCAGCATGTGTGAGGGGATGTGTGCCAAGGGGATGTGTGAGTGTGAAGTGCATGTGGGGCTGCCTGCAGAGCTGTGCATGTGGGTGCACATGTGTGTGTGAGGGCAGCGTGTGTCAGCATGTCTGAGGGGATGTGTGCCAAGGGGGTGTGAGTGTGAAGTGCATGTGGGGCTGTCTGCAGAGCTGTGCATGTGGGTGCACATGTGTGTGTGAGGGCAGCGCGTGTCAGCATGTCTGAGGGGATGTGTGCCAAGGGGATGTGAGTGTGAAGTGCATGTGGGGCTGTCTGCAGAGCTGTGCATGTGGGTGCACATGTGTGTGTGAGGGCAGTGCGTGTCAGCATGTCTGAGGGGATGTGTGCCAAGGGGATGTGAGTGTGAAGTGCATGTGGGGCTGTCTGCAGAGCTGTGCATGTGGGTGCACATGTGTGTGTGAGGGCAGCGTGTGTCAGCATGTGTGAGGGGATGTGTGCCAAGGGGATGTGAGTGTGAGGGTGTCCTGGAGTCCTGTGCACCCCCAGATCCCTCTCGCCCCGCGGTTCGAACGGCAGCGGAAGGGCAGGGGCAGCCCTGGTGTTCCTCTCCCGCCCCGCAGGTGTGAGGGGGCAGCACGGGGCCCTGCCAGCACGAGCGGTGCCCCGTGCCGAGCCCGCGCTAGGATCGTGCTGGGGACTGGCTGCGGGGTTCGCGCCCAGGCAGTAGTAGCTCTGCCCTTTGTCTAGGGAGGGTATAAATATTGGGGGACCTCCTGCCTTGGGGTTCCTGCCTTAGAGATCGCCCTCACCTGAGAGTTCCTGCCGCCTGGCAGTTCTGCCCTGCCTGGATAGATTCTGCAGAAGGAGCCCCTGGCGCTCTGCTCTGAAGACGGCTCCCTGCCATTAGCGCCCTTTATGCAGGCTCAATAGGCCTTAACGACCAGCTGGAGCGCCCCTCCTTCCAGCCAGCCCCCTCACCTGTGAGTAGCTTTTGGCTCAGCTTGATTGTTAAGTGGGAAACGCTGTTCATTTAGTAGCTCAAGCCTTTCCCAGCTTCTGACTGCCAAAATAGTCCAATTGCCTGTGGTATCCTTGTAGACCTTCTCAACTGAACTGCATCTGCTAATTAAACGACATTCATTTCTGTGTATAGTTTGGGGGTGGCTTTGGGGAACTGAAATAACTCTGGTTTTAGATAAAATTCCTGACTTGGCCACATTAATTCCCTGCCTCCACAGCAGAGGGCATGTGTGAGAGTGTGTCTGTGTGGGCAATTATGAGCGTGTGCGTGAGGGGAGTGGGTGTCAGGGTGTAATGTGTGTGTGCCCGTGTGAGAAGGTGCGTGTGTGTGTGCCCACGTGTGAAGGTGAGTGTGAGAAGGTGCATGTGTGTGTGCCCACCTGAGAAGGTGAGTGTGAGAAGGTGCATGTGTGTGTGCCCACCTGAGAAGGTGCGTGTGAGAAGGTGCATGTGTGTGTGCCCACGTGTGAAGGTGAGTGTGAGAAGGTGCATGTGAGAAGGTGCGTGTGTGTGTGCCCACGTGTGAAGGTGAGTGTGAGAAGGTGCATGTGTGTGTGCCCACCTGAGAAGGTGAGTGTGAGAAGGTGCATGTGTGTGTGCCCACCTGAGAAGGTGCGTGTGAGAAGGTGCATGTGTGTGTGCCCACGTGTGAAGGTGAGTGTGAGAAGGTGCATGTGAGAAGGTGCGTGTGTGTGTGCCCACGTGTGAAGGTGAGTGTGAGAAGGTGCATGTGTGTGTGCCCACCTGAGAAGGTGAGTGTGAGAAGGTGTATGTGTGTGTGCCCACCTGAGAAGGTGAGTGTGAGAAGGTGCATGTGTGTGTGCCCACCTGAGAAGGTGCATGTGAGAAGGTGCATGTGTGTGTGCCCACGTGAGAAGGTGAGTGTGAGAAGGTGCATGTGTGTGTGCCCACGTGAGAAGGTGCGTGTGAGAAGGTGCATGTGTGTGCCCACGTGAGAAGGTGAGTGTGAGAAGGTGCATGTGTGTGCCCACGTGAGAAGGTGAGTGTGAGAAGGTGCATGTGAGAAGGTGCATGTGTGTGTGCCCACGTGAGAAGGTGAGTGTGAGAAGGTGCATGTGTGTGTGCCCACCTGAGAAGGTGCATGTGAGAAGGTGCATGTGTGTGTGCCCACGTGAGAAGGTGAGTGTGAGAAGGTGCATGTGTGTGTGCCCACCTGAGAAGGTGCATGTGAGAAGGTGCATGTGTGTGTGCCCACGTGTGAAGGTGAGTGTGAGAAGGTGCATGTGAGAAGGTGCATGTGTGTGTGCCCACGTGAGAAGGTGAGTGTGAGAAGGTGCATGTGTGTGTGCCCACGTGTGAAGGTGTGTGTGAGAAGGTGCATGTGAGAAGGTGCATGTGTGTGTGCCCACGTGAGAAGGTGAGTGTGAGAAGGTGCATGTGAGAAGGTGCATGTGTGTGTGCCCACGTGTGAAGGTGTGTGTGAGAAGGTGCATGTGAGAAGGTGCATGTGTGTGTGCCCATGTATGAAGGTGTGTGTGTGCCCACGTGTGAAGGTGAGTGTGAGAAGGGGTGTGTGTGTGTGTGTCTCTCTACGTGTGAAGGTGCGTGGGGGGGGCGGCAGAATGGGTGGGTGGGCGGGTGCAGGGGCGGGATAGGGCGGGCAGAGGGTAGATATAAGGCAAGCTGTGGGACCGTAACCTCCTTCCTTCTCTCTTTTCGTGCCGCTGGCGGCGGCGGCAGCAGCAGCGATGGGCAGCGGCGGGCGGTGGTGGCTTCTGCTGTGCCTGAGTTGGCTGCTGTGGGTGCCCGGAGCGGGCCAGCCCCGAGGTGAGTGCGGGGCTTTGGGGGTGCGGGTGCAGCGGGGACGGACCTGTGTAGGGCTCCGCTCTGCGCTGCCGGAGCTGGAGTCTCCACGCTCCCATCTCCTTTATCGTTCCTCTCCCCTCAACCCCGCGCTTTGCAGCCTCTCGTTCCCCCTCCCCTCCTTTCCCGGAGCCTTTTCTTCTCCCTCAGCGGCGGGGGCCACTGCTGGGGCCGCCCAGGCCCTTTGTGGGAGCCGAGAGCCGCAGTGGAGCGGCTGGAGCCCGGGGGAAGGGGCTGCTCGGCTCCCCGGGGCAGGGGGGAGCAGCGCTAGGGGCGGCGCGGGCCCCCCAGGGCAGCCCCGGAGCAAGGAGAGGAGCAGGCGGACCTTGAGGATTTACCTCAGGGTAATTTAAACCAGATTCAACTCAAGGAGTTGAGCTCGAACGCCCTTCGCAGGCTACCGAGCTAGAGCATGAAGGTGGGAGTAATTTACCGCAGTTTTCTCTTTTTCACACGTGGGTTTGGGCGGTACACGGCGGCCGGGGTCCAGCGAGTTCTTGCTTCGCCGGTAACTTCATCCCACGCATCCTCTTTGTTCCTAGCGCCCTAGCTTGGCTTTTCCCGGTCAGCCTGGAGTTAGCAGCGGCATTTCCCTGGCCGTGCAGGGTCGTGCGGGACGGGCACCGCATGCTCTTACTTTTGTTCAGCTCCCGGTAGGGTCACCAGCGCGATTCCTGCTGCTTCTCCTTACTCCCTGGTCCTCAGGCGCCTGTGTTAAAAAGTTTGGGATGGGAAATGGTTGGAAGGCATGTGTCGAGCAGATGTGTGACTTTGGTGTTCAAGAGGGGTGTAGTGTGCGAGATTAGCATCTGAATGTGTTTATTGCTATCAGCGTGTGTACAAAACTTCATTCTCTAGGTATGGAGAGCAAAATCAAGCTTGAGTAAACTACTGAGTCTGTATATTTCAGCCTGTAAATAAATACAGTGTACCTTGGTTGTGAAAACTGAGTCTTGGAAGTCAAAAGCTGGACAAAATTAAGCAACGTTTCCTTTTTAGTGCTTTTTGTTTGGTAGGTAAAGTATCATTGGAGAGCATGTCTCATGAGAAGAGGCTGTGAGGGAGCTGGAGTTGTTCAGCCTGAAGGCGAAGCGGCAGGGAGACCTTACTGCTCTCTCCAGCTACCTGAAAGGAGGTTGCAGTGAGAGGGGGTCAGTCTCTTCTCCAAAGTAACTACAGGGCAAGAGAAAATGGCCTCGAGTGGTGCCAGGGGAAGTTTAGATTGGGTGTTAGAAGCAGCTGCTTTACTGAAAGGGTGGTGGGGCAGCTGAGGCTTGTTTAGCCTGACGAGGAGGAGGCTTAAGGGTGATCTCACTGCTGTCTGCACCTGAAGAGAGGCTGTAGCCAGGTGGGGCTTGGTCTCTTCTGCCAGGCAACCAGCAACAGAACAAGGAGACAGTCTCAAGTTGTGCTGGAGGAGGTCTAGGCTGGATGTTAGGAGGAAGCTGCTGGCAGAGAGAGTGAGTGGCATTGGAATGGGCTGCCCAGGGAGGTGGTGGAGTCGCTGTCCCTGAAGATGTTGAAGAAAAGCCTGGCTGAGGCACTTAGTGCCATGGTCTGGTTGACTGGCTAGGGCTGGGTGATAGATTGGACTTGCTGATCCCGAGGGTCTTTTCCAACCCGCTTGATTCTATGAATAGGCTGTGCAGGGAGATAGTGGAGTCATCATCCTTCGAGGTGTTTAAAAAAATTGAGTAAATGTGGTGCTTTTGGGCATGGTGTAGTGGTGTTGGAGGTGCTGGAGAGAACACTGCACTTGATGGTCTTAGAGGCCTTTTCCAGCCTTAATGATTCTATGACCTTATGCCCACCAAATAACCTTAGTTCCCTACTGACTCCTATTTGACTATGTTAGCACACAGTTTTGAAGGGCAGGAATTCTCCCGATGCTGCTATAATATAGGTGACAAGAATAATTTTTTTTTTGCTTCAGTGAGCTTATTGCAGTCATCTGCTGCAGCATTTTAGTGCTAATATTCCAGCTTTTATATAGCAGCTCTCATTATTAAAGGCATCTTGATAGAATGCCTATTTTTTTCAGTCAGTGATTGAATATATCAGTGTATTTGATCGCTCTTAAGCCATCCTGCTGGGCTAATTTAAATTCATAATTGTATTTTCTAGTTGAACAATCAGGTCATGAGACCATTATTCCTTTTAGACTAAGTCAATAGACTTATTTTTTCTCAGCCTGAGAGCACAGATCATCTGAGGAAGCAGTGAACAGCAAACACTTCTAGTGGGTGACTGCCTTGAAAAAAACAGGACTCAAGATAACTGATCCTAAAACAATGTGTGGAATGTGATGCAGATTAGAATAGCTCTGTTGCTTTTGTGGAAAGTAAACAGATGAAGCTCAGACTTGTATGGTGATGATGCAAATGTATGGTTTGTGCTGAGGCTAGAAAGATTTCTTGAGCTGTTGTATTGGAGTAGTTTGGGGGAAAGGATCATGGCGTGTCCATGAAGAGTACCTCGGCAGAAGTCTCAGCATTTCTTGTTCTCAAAGAATCAGAGGGTGGGGGAGGTTGGAAAGGACCTCTGGAGTTCCCACAGGAGGTTGCCCAGGATCACAATGTCCAGGTGGGTTTGGAATCTCTCTAGAGGAGACTCCACAACCTCTCTGAGCAGTCTGCTCCCAGGGTTCCAACACCCTCATAAAGGAAGTCAAATGGAACCTCCTGGCTTCCAGTTTGTGCTCATTGCTCTTTGTCCTGTGGCTGGGCACCAGTGAAAAGAATCTGGCTCCATCCTCTTGCCCCCTGCCCTTTAGCTATTGATGAGCAGTGAGAAGATCCCCTCTCAGTCTGCTCTTCTCCAGTCTAAACAGTTAGTCCTCCTTTTTTTCTTCTCCATTCCTGCATTTGTCCTGTCAGCAGATGAGGAAACTAGAGTGTAGGATGGTTGCAAGGGTCTGTCAGAATGTGCTGAAGTACACTACAGTGCAGCACAGAACAATCAAGTCACTGCACTGAATAACTTTGAAGGTTAATGATTGGTTCTTTCAGCCTACAGATTAATATCTGCAGATCTATAAAATGTAGTCAGTATTTTAGTTGCAGATGTACTGCTAAAGTTTCCCCAACATGTTGAGATGTTGGGCTTGTTTTTTTCAGGTAGAGACCTTTAGAGTCATTTTGTTTGGAAGGGACCTTTCATATGAAGTCCAACCATTAATCCAGTACTAGAAGCTGAGTCTTTTATATGAACTAATAGAATAGCTCTTCATGAAACATAGAATCATAGAGTTGTTTTGCCTGGAAAAGACCTCTAAGATCATTGAGTCCAACCATTAACCTAACACTGCCAAGTCCACTGCTGAACCACGTCCCTCAGCACATTGTCTGTGTGTCTTTTAAACACCCCAAGAATGATTCAGTTGCTTCCCAGGGCAGCTTGTTCCAGGACTTGACAATCCTTTCAGGGAAGTTTTTTCTTTTTCCCCCTAATATCAGACCTAAACCTCCCTTGGTGCACTTAAGACCATTCCCTTTTGTCCTGCACTTGTTCCCTGGGAGAGCAGAAGATCCAGTTGACAGCCAGTCACTAGTGCTGTCCCCCACGGATCAGTGCTGGGTCCAGTCCTGTTCAATATCTTTATTGTTGATCTGGACCAGGGGATTGAGTCCAGCATCAGTAAGTTTGCAAATGACACCAAGCTAGGAACAGGTGGGGATCTGTTGGAGGGTAGGAGGGTCTTGCAGAGGGGCCTTGCTGGGCTGCATGGGTGGGCAGAGGGCAGTGGGATGAGATTTAACAAGGCCGAGTGCAGGGTTCTGCACTTTGGCCACAACAACCCAAGCAGCACTACAGGCTGGGGACAGAGTGGCTGGAGAGCAGCCAGGCAGAAAGGGACCTGAGTGTGCTGTTAGATAACAGCTGATCGTGAGCCAGCAGTGTACCCAGGAAAGCCAATGGCATCCTGGCCTGGATCAGGAAGTGTGGCCAGTAGGACAAGGGAGGTTATTCTGCCCCTGTACTCAACACTGGTCAGGCCACACCTTGAGTGCTGTGTCCAGTTCTGGGCCCCTCAATTCAAGAGAGATGTTGAGATACTGGAACGTGTCCAGAGAAGGGCAACAAAGCTGGTGAGGGGCCTGGAACACAAACCCTATGAGGAGTGGCTGAGGGAGCTGGGGGTGTATAGCCTGGAGAAGAGGAGGCTCAGGGGGGACCTCACTGCTGTCTACAACTACCTGAAGGGAGGTTGTAGCCGGGTGGGGGTTGGTCTCTTCTGGCAGGCAAGCAGCAACAGAACAAGGGGACACAGTGTCAAGCTGTGCTGGGGGAAGTATAGGCTGGATGTTAGGAGGAAGTTGTTGGCAGAGAGAGTGATTTGCATTGGAATGGGCTGCCCAAGGAGGTGGTGGAGTCTCCATCCCTGGTGGTGTTGAGGAAAAGCCTGGCTGAGGCACTTAGTGCCATGGTCTAGTTAATTGGCTAGGGCTGGTTGCTAGGTTGGCCTGGCTGATCTTGGAGGTCTCTTCCAACCTGGTTGGTTCTATGATGAGCACCCATCTCCATACAACGTCCTTTCAGGTAGTTGTAGAGAGTGAGAAGTTCTCTCAGCATGTATCACTAGTGTCAGGATCTTGATGAGTTATCTTACAACCTCAGAAGCAAAGAGTTTTTGAGGCTTATGTAACAGCTTTGCTCCTCTGGAATGTGCTTTAATTACACTGAGTTTTGGAATTGATAGCCTTTAAGTGCTGATGCTTAGGGGTCTGAGTAGCCTAGGAAGGTGCCTGAGGTGCTGGGCAGATCTGAGCATGGCTAATTCTCACCCTTAGCACCATTTGGTTTCACTCTTATTTTGCTTGAAGAATCTGGTTTACTAAGTGTGCTTGGGCTATGACTAACACAAATTAAGACCTTCTGGGCAGCAGTCACATTTCTGGGTGAAACATAAGTGAGATGCTTTGCTTCGGAATCAGATTGTTCCAGTGCTTGCCCAGGAAGTGGGAGATTAATCTAAATCTCCTTAGTTTGAGATGGTTTGAACTCACATCTCCAGTTTCTGAATACAGTGCTTTATTACTGAGCTGCCATGGCAGGTAATGCAGGGCAGGGGGAGGTCTGTGTGTGCAATCTCTCCAAACCTCTTTGAAACACCTACTGTGCAGCCAAGAATAAGAGGTTAATGGGTGCAGAAGGAGAATGGGCAAGAGAAGAAGCTGATGATGTAGTTAGGTCTTTGGAATGCACAAAAATGGAAGGACAACCAAATGCAGACCTTCCTCCTTTTGCAGTCAGGTGCCTGGATTCAGCAGAAAACCTTTTTTTTTATGTTTCACCTCTTCCTGCTGGGCTCTTCACTGGATTGCTCAACCCTGGGCATACTCAGCAGGATGACTTTCTGGAGAAGGACTTTCAGGGTGGTAAGTTCATGTCAGAGGTGATGTGCTTTGTAGAATCCTAGAGTAGTTTAGGTTGGAAGAGATCTCAAAAGATCATCTAGTTCCAATCCCCTGCTATAGGCAGAGACACTTCCCACTAGAACAGGTCACTAGAGGCCTCATCCAACCTGGCCTTGAACACCTTTAGGGAGGGAGCATCTGCAACCTCCCTGAGCAACCTGTGCCAGTGTTTCACCACCCTCACTGTAAACACCTCCTTTTAACATCTAGTTTAAATCTCCTCTCTGCCATTTTAAACTCACTGTTCCTTGTCCTGTCATTATAAGACCTTTAAATAGTCCCTCCCTAAAATTGTAACTGTGGTTCCTATTATCAGGAGGATACTGGAGATCTGGTCTTCAGAAGCCTGGATAGATAACTCTTACACTCTTCATTACCCTGCTACAGCCAGACTTCAAGAGTACACTTGGATGTGCCAGTTCTGTGGCCAAGAAAGTTTTGGTCTTCAAAGAAGAAAGTCTTCTGATGCCTTGAGGCTGAGGGAGCTGTGGTTGTTTAGCCTAGAGAGGAGGAGGCTCGGGGTGACCACATTGCTGTCTACAACTACCTCAAGGGAGGCTGTAGCCAGGTGGGGGGTGGCCTCTTCTCCCAGGCAACCAGGAATAGAACAAGGGGACACAGTCTCAAGTTGTGCTGGGGAAAGTCTAGGCTGGATGTTAGGAGGAAGTTGTTGGCAGAGAGAGTGATTGGCATTGGAATGGGCTGCCCAGGGAGATGGTGGAGTCACTGTCCCTGGAGGTGTTGAAGCAAAACCTTGCTGAGGCACTCAGTGCCATGGTCTAGTTGAGTGGCTAGGGATGGGTGCTAGGTTGGACTGGCTGATCTTCGAGGTCTCTTCCAACCTGGTTGATTCTACAATTCTATGATTCTATTTTTCATCCTAAAATGCTATTCATATAAGGTGGAAAAGAAAAGTCATAGGTGGCTTGCCATACTGCATCATAAGTTGGTGTATGCCAATGACTTCTTTCTATCAGTCTCTTTCTGGGGTCAGCAACGCAGACCTAAGTGATGGGGAAATGGGAAGGCTTCTGTCCCATCCCTGGAAAGAGGTTGTAGCAAAGTGGAGATCAGTCTCTTCTCTGAAGTAACAAGTGAGAATGAGAGGTTCAGGTTGGGTATTAGAAGGAGTTTCTTAATGAAAGTGTTCTGAAGCACTGGAAGAAAGCTCATGGAGGTGGTTGAATCCCCATCCATGGAGGTGTTTAGAAGATGCAGATATCTGGTGCTGGAGGACATGGCTTAGCACCAGACTGGTAGAGTTAAATAGTAGGTTGGACTTTATGGTCTTAAAGGTCTTTTCAAACCAAAACAATTCTATGATGCTTGAGGAAGCAGGAGATCAAAACCAGCTACTGGAGGTCTAGGGGCCAACCAGGACATTTGTCTTCAAGTACCTGTGTCTGCATTAGGCAACTGGGATGAGAAGACCCAGGGCCAGTTATGAGGCAGAGGTTGGCTGAGTATCCTGGCTAGTAACTGGAGACATCCATAGTGGGTATGTGTTGGGTACAATGGAGGTGGACCTTTCTACTTTTGGGTTTTCATCCTGATCAGTTGGAGCAGGAAACAGAATGAGACTCTTGGTGGTGGTGGCTGCATTTGTGTGGCTCTATCTTTGATCAGTGTGACTGGCCATATGCATGTGTGCTGTTATATATATGCCTGCTGGGAATATAGGCTCAGCTTTACTCCCATCCTGAGAACCTGGAGCTGCAGCAGCTGCTTCTTACTTGGGCTCCAGGACTTGGCATTCCCCAGCAAAGCTCTGTGGAAGAACAGATGTGATTCTGGAGCTCAGGGCTCTTGCTTCCTCTGACACAGTTTAGTGGTTGAAGCCTTAGTATGACAGACTTGGTTCTGTATAGTATCTACAAAAGTCAGTTTTAGGTGATGGACTCATCTCCAGGAGGGGCCACATAGCACACCCCTGGGAATGTGGACTTTGGGGCTACCACTGTGTTAAAAGAAGGTTCATTCAGTTCATAATGAGCAGCATAAATGTATTTTGAAAACATTATTAAATGAAAATGGAGCTCAACCATGTTAAAATGAATTTATAGTGTGAAAAAAGCCAATGTAAAAGGTCATCTATCTCTGTTAGGTGCAGGTTTTGGTGTTTGAGGCTGGACTGGAGGATGGGAGAGAAGAAAACCACAAGAAACTTTTCTGGTAGTGTGTAAAGACTACTTTGGATATTCTGTGGGGAAAGTGGTGTGCTTGGTCTTGACTAGAAAGTCCTGAATGTCCTTTTTTACTCTCTTATTTTAAAAGAATCAGCATCAACAAGCCACAGACTGTTTTCTTTTCTCAGACTACTAAGGTATGTAGCAGAGAAAAATCCCATGAAAGCATTCTGAGTGGACCAAAGATCAAGATTAAAAAGAAACCCAAAACATTTGTCTGTCATAAATATTTTCTCCTTTCCCTGAGGGCTTAGAAAATGCATCTGTAGAAATTCAGGGCTATCAGCATGTACTGATCAGTTGTTGGTATTTACAGCAGTCTGCCACAGGATCTTCAGGTGGAATTTGCTGCCTTGTATATCTTTTTGCTGTCCTCCAGGCATCCCTTGATAACCCAACAGCAATAGTGTGTTGGAGAAGCTTGGTGAGGTTGGTTAGATCAGCTTGAGTTGTTGTGATTTGTTGGCATAAATCTTAGGCGCACATCAATCAAACTTCCTCTCATGCATGTATATGGAGGTTTTCAAGGCCAGGCTGGATGGGGCTCCAAGTAACCTGGTCTAGTGTGAGCTATCCCTGCCCATGACAGCAGGGTTGGAACTAGATTATCCCTGTGGTCCCTTCCAGCCCTGACAATTCTATGATTCTGTGGTTTTGGATGCAGAAGTAATAACTCGGAAGCTGTGTTTCTGGGCACTAGGATGTGGATACAGCTCTCTTTAAGGACAGTGGTGGAGTCCTCATCCCTGGAGGGGTTGAAGAGCTGTGTAGATGCAGTGGTGAGGGACAGGGTTTAGTGGTGACCTGGCAATGCTGGGTTATCAGTTGCACTTGATGATCTGAAAGGTCTTTTCCAAATGTAATGATTTTGTGATTCCAAAATCACTGCTGCTTTAATGCCTATGAGCTCAGAGGGCTGTTGGAAGGAGGGGGAGCTGCAGGCAGCCTTACCTAATACCCTTCCTAAAGTGGTCCAGCCTTGCTGGCTGTGTGGAGCAGCAACTAATGTGGGTTGATGCACTTGGGTTGGTTTGTACTGGCTTTTCCTTCCAGGCAAGGCCATGCTGATCCCACTGCTACTTTGTGTAGGCAGAGTATGTTTCAGCCTTTAGCAATTCCTTCTGGTTTATCATCTAACTTGATAAGTTTTTGATGATTTTTAACTGTCATTTAATATCTCTGACCCTGTCAGAGATATTCCCCAACCGATTCTTTTTGATTCAAGTTTCAAATCTGGAAGCTGTTTTGCAAGCATAATGCAATTCCTTGCTGTGAGTTCATTGTGGAGGGATCCATCCCCTGCCTCTTGATTCCTGTATGAGAATAGAGGTTAAAAAGCTCTTCAAAAATATTCTTCCTGAAGTGGAAACTTTATTTTCCTCTTAGCTCTGCTTGCATTTTTACTGCTGTTTTGCTCCAAAATGACTTTGAAAGTAGGTGTGTGTCCACAGCCTCTTACCATCTTAGTATAAGCTTTAAGAGGATCATTCAGAACTCGTATGGGTAATTCAAAACATCTTCTACAGTCTTGAGTTAATGGCTGGATTATACTTTCTTGTGGTCCTGATGAAGCAAGAAGTCTTTAATAGCAAGAACATAGCTCTTAGAATCATAGCATGCATTGGGTTGGAAGGCACCTGCAGAGTTCTAGTCCACACCCCACCCCTGCAATAAGCAGGGACAACCCCAACCAGATCAGTGGAGGATGTGCCTCTTCACAAGGCACAAGTGCTGCTGAGCATAATAAACCTTGAAGTACAACCATTTAAGCTCCATTAAGCATAAATTGAAGGCAGCACTGATGTTCTCTTAGATGGCTATTGGTAGTTTTTTATTCTGTTTCCTGAAAGCACAGGAGGCATTTTGTCTTCTGTCACAAATCATCTAATCAAGAGCTGTTTGGGTGGGAAGGACAATAAAACTCAGTAGTGGCTGGTGCTTCCAGTGCAGTCTGACTGTGGCCCAGTGCTGCCTAGCCAGGGAAGATTGGAGCACAGACCTGAGTTGTCTCTCAGGGATGCCAGCAAGATAAGCTTTTCAGTCACAGCCCAAGGTGGTGAGTAAGCTGTGTGCCTGTACAGGTACAGAATTGAACCTCTCACAGGCTGGAGGTGTTCAAGAGAAGACTGGATCAGGCACTTGGTGCCATGGTCTAGTTGACTGGATAGGGCTAGGTGCTAGGTTGGACTGGATGATCTTGGAGGTCTCTTCCAACCTGGTTGATTCTATGATGTTGAAGTGCTGATGTATGCCCAAAGAAGGCAACAAAGCTGCTGAGAAGCCTGGAACACAGCCCTGTGAGGAGAGGCTGAGTGAGCTGGGGTTGTCTAGTCTGGAGAAGAGGAGGTTCAGAGGGGACCTCATTGCTGTCTACAACTACTTGAAGGGAGTCTGTAGCCAGGTGGAGATTGGTGTCTTCTACCAGGCAACCAGCAATAGAACAAGGGGACACAGTCTCAAGTTGTGCTGAGGTAGGTCTAGGCTGGATGTTAGGAGGAAGTTGTTGGCAGAGAGAGTGTTTGGCATTGGAATGGGCTGCCCAAGGAGGTGGTGGAGTCACTGTCCCTGGAGGTGTTCAAGCAAAGCCTGGCTGAGGCACTTAGTGCCATGGTCTAGTTGAGTGGCTAGGGCTGGGTGCTAGGTTGGCCTTGGATGATCTTGGAGATCTCTCCCAGTCTGGCTGATTCTATGATTAAGTGGAATAAAGCTGTTGAAGGGTCTGGAGAACTGGTCTTGTGAGGAACAGCTGAGAGAACTGGGGTTGTTTAGGTTGGAAAAAAGGAGGCTTAAGAGAGACTTCCTGGTTCTCTACAACTGCCTAAAAGGAGGCTGGAGCCAGGAAGGGATTAGTCTCTTCTCCCAAGGAACAAGCAGTAAGGCAAGAGGAAACAGCCTCAAGTTGCTCCAGGGGAGGTTTACATTGGGCATTAGACAGAGCCTCTTCCCCAAAAAGGTTATTGAAATGTGGAACAGGCTGCCCATGGCAGAGCCTTCACCCCTGGAGGGGGATGTGGAAAAGAGAAGAGGGTAAAAAACCCACCAAAAAGCACAATACCCCAACCAAAATAAAAAAAGAAAGCTAAAACAAACAACCAAAATTCCCTCAACACCACCAAACCAAACAAGCATCCAAACAAAAACCCCAAACAAAGAAACTCAAACAAAAAACCCCACACCACCAAAACCTAAACATGTAGCTGTGGTACTGAAGAGCACGGTTTAGTGGTGGATGTAGTAGTGTTGGGTTAATGATAGGCCTTGGTGATCTTAAAGGTCTCTTTCAGCTAAGACAGTGTTTTGTGTGGGGGTTGGATGCCCTGGATGGATGGCAGGGTGAGGAGCCTCACTTGAACCACATGGTGCTCTTCCACCACTCCCTTCCCAGAGCAGAGCTGCTGCCAGGCTGGATGGAGTCTGGCAGTCTTCACTGACTTCTCAGGCTTATTCCAGATCCAACTGGGAGTATCTAGACAGTGAATCCATGAAAGTCCAGCACTAGCTTTAGCTTGTACAGTCTCTAAAATATGTTTATGGGATTTTTTTTTTTTTTAATATTAAGAATAAACCTCACTAAGAGTTGACCACAACTTTTGGAAGCGCTAAATTTTTCTTGCTGGTGCACAGCTGTGAGCTGGCTCCTGAAGTGGACTTTAGGAGTAAACATGAGTTTTAAACTAAAGCTTGCAGGAATAAATCCTTCAAAGCCCTGTCCCAATTTATATTCCTCAAAGCAGGCTTACATTGTGTTTGCCAATGTCCTTCAGAGCAAGTTTATGACTGCTTAAAGGCATGCAGTGAATGCAAATACTAGTCAAATGGATGGCCACTGAAGAGTGGTCACCTAAGGGACCTCTTAGTTTCATTGCTTGTTTGATAATAATGCAGTGGGGACACTTCTAACTGAAGAAATGATTCTGCAAAGCATGGTGCAGGTTTTCTGTGAAGTGCAGGAGGCTGATCTTGGTTTGTGGGTTTGTTTTTTTTTTTTCCCAAGCAATGAGTAATAGTTGTCTGTGACGGGACAGGGAACTTGAAGGTGAATTTTGTGATGACTGGAGGAGTGTAGATCTTTCCATAGCAATGAATATGGTCTGAAGATGGTAATGAAGCAGCAGATACAACTCATGATTGCTGGTGGACAGCTTGGTGTGGGTCAGAGATTACCACACTGATGCTTAGCTCCAGTGATACAGAATCAGAGTTGTTTTGGTTGGAAAAGACCTTTGGGATGATTGATTTGAACCATTAACCCAGCCTTGTCAAGTTAATGCTAAACTATGTCCCTCAGCACATCATCTGTGTGGCTCTTGTCCCTCTAGGGATAGAGACTCCACTTCTGAGCAGCTCGTTCCACTACTGGATTGCTCAGAAGCTTCTTTCTGCTGGTGGGTATGTGATGCAAGCAATCTGCTACTGCTGTCCTGCCATGACTGATGGTTGTAATGGACAAATCCAAGCTTCAGTATCTTTGGAAGGATGAAAATCCTGCTGTTGTGGTAGGAAAAGAGGGTAAGAAAGAGCTTCTCAGTGGTGTAGTGGCAGAGAAGAGTACAAGATGCTTGTCCCAGAGGAGAAAAACATGTATATATGTGTGTGTGTGTATGTATATATATACACACACCACATAGTACCAACTAGAGGATAGAGAATCCTAGCATGATGGGAATTGGAAGGGACCTCCAGGGTTCATCTAGTCCAACTGCCCTGCTAAAGCAAGGTCATCTAGAGAGCAGGTTGGCCAGGATCACATCCAGATGGGTTTTGAAGGTCTCCAGAGAAGGAGACTCCACAACCTCTCTGGGCAGCCTGCTCCAGGGCTCCAGCACTCTCACAGCACAGTTGTTTTTCCTCACAAAAAAAGAGATGATACAATCTAGCTCTAAAACTTGAGCAGCTCCTCCTTACCTTTTCTTATCCTTCAGGACGATGAGAAGTTGTCATACAAAAATTAAGAGATTTCAGGGTAGGATCCAAAGTCCTCCTCATTTCTTTTCCTATTCTTAAGGGCAATGAGACATGTCCTTAAACAAAAAGATGTCTTAAGGTAGGATCCAAAAGATGTCCCTCTCAGGGTTTTTTTGGTGGGAAGGTTGGCTTATTCTTTGTGGGATTCTTTTGGTGTGGGTGTTTTGTTTTGGTAGTTCTTCCTTTGGTGTGGTGGGTGAGTTTTTGTTGTTGTTTTTGTGTTTTTCCTGGTCGGTGGCTGTTTTTTCTTTGTGGTTGGTGGTGTGGGGTTGTTTGGTGTTGATGGTTGTTTTATTTGAGGGTCTGGTGTGCTTTTTTAAGGGTATTTTTGTTGGTTTTGGGATGGATTTTTTTTTTTTGTCAGCTGTAGCATTGCTAAATTTGATAATAAATTACTTGAATCCTGGTCTGTTAAAATTTGCCCTTTGGGCTGAAATGCATCATTCTTGTTTTCAGGCCAAAGGCAAAATACTTTCAAGACACTCGATTAAAATTCCAGGCTGCTGCCTGAGGTATTGAGCAGTGATGGGCAATATACAAGAGAACTTCTAATAAGGTTTGCAGTAATGATTTGGGGATTTGTTCCTCCCTCTGTTTATTTTTATGGCCTTAAAAATCACACTTCTTCAGGACTTTCCCTTAGGACACAAATGCCTTTGGCTTTCATGAATCATAGAATCAGGGTTGGAAGGGATCACAAGGATCATCTAGCTCCAGCTTCCCTGCCATGTGCAGGGACACCCTACCCTAGATCAAGTTGATCAGAGCCTGGCCTTAAACACCTCCAGGGATGGGGTCTCAACCACCTCCCTGGACAACCCATTCCAGGCTCTCACCACTCTCATGCTCAACAACTTCCTCTTTACATCCACTCTGAATCTCCCCACCTCCAGCTTTGTTCCATTCCCCCTAGTCCTGTCACTCCCTCATAGTCTAAAAAGTCCCTCCCCAGTTTTTTTTGTAGCCCCCCTTCAGATACTGAAAGGCCACAACAAGGTGACCTAGGAGCCTCCTCTTCTCCAGGCTGAACAGCCTCAACTCTTTCAGTCTGTCCTCATAGCAGAGCTGCTGCAGCCCTCTGAGTGCTGTCAAACAGAGCAGAAAAACTCTACAGAGGTTGCTTCCCAATTAACCATTGAAATCAGATTGCAAAATCTTGTCAGCAGAGATAAGGGAATGATCAGGTTTTGCATGTCTTTGGTGTACACAGTTGCAAATCCTTTCAGCTCCATTCAAGCTGGAGGAAATGTGCTCCCTCCTCCCTAGGGAGATCTGGCAGTGATACAGGGTTGTGTGTGCCCTAATAATGGCTTTGTGCCTGCTGGAACAAGAGCATTTTTCTGCTGTGTCTGGAAAAAAAATGATGTAAAATGGGAGAGCTGGTAGCTTTATTGTGCCAAAAACTCTTCAGCATTGGTGCATTAATGGAAAGATTCCACTTATTTTAAATATAAATTGAACTTCACTTAAGGCAGCTGCAGTTTGTGATATTTAGACAGTTCATTTGTATTAGCAAAGTGGGGGAAAATCAGGTTTTGGAACTGGGGAAGCAAAATAACTTTTGATTTGGTGTTTAAAAGAGGTGTAGCTGTGATGCTGAGGGATATGGTTTAGTGGTGAACTTGGTAGTGCAGGGTTAATATCTGGACTTAGAATCATAGAATTGTTTAGATTGGTAAACTCCTTTAAGATTATTGAGTTCAACTGTTAGCCCAGCATTGTGTCTACCATGAAGCCCTGTCCCACAGCATGACAGCTACAAAGCTTTTAAATACCTCCAGGGATAAGGACTCCACCACTGCCCTGGGCAGCCTGCTCCAGGTTTTTGACATCCCCTTTGGGTTGTGCCTAATGTTTAACCTCCCCTGCAGCAACTTCACAGAATGGTCACAGAACTTGAGGCTGTTTCCTCTTGTTCTATTGCTTGTTCCTTGAGAGGAGAGCCCAAGCCCTGCCTGGCTATGACCTCCTTTCGGGGAGCACTGGATAGCAAGAAGGTCTTCCCTGAGCCTCCTTTACTCCAGACAGAACAACCCCATTTCCCTCAACTGCTCCTCAAAGAACTTGTGGTTTAGACCCTTGACCAGCTTTGTTGCCCTCCTCTGGACCCACTTCAGCACCTAAATGTCTGTCTTGTAGTAAGAACTTGATTTTAAAGGTCTTTTCCAACCTAAGCACTTGTATGATTCCATTGTATGGCTTGTGAATAACGAGCTTGAATGAATCAAATGAAAAAATGCATTTCAGAGTTCCTTTGTAGGGCAGCTATTGCTGTAATGCTTAATTTATGATCTCCAGTTGATGCTGGTTGTCTCAAGAGGCTCTTTATATTTACATGGGAAAATCAAGTTTTGGTTGGGAAAAGAACATTTTTGTTTGGTTATGATACTGAGTTGTACTACAGGAGTTACTTAAGCCACTAAACCTTTACAATTCTTTTCAAGTTCAGGATATAAGATGTTAGAGGTTGAAAGGGACCTCTAGAGATCATCTGGTCCAACCTGCCTGCTAAAGCAGGGTTGCTCAGAGCAGCTCACCCAGGCTCACAATGTCTAGGTGGGTTTGGAATGTCTCCAGAGAAGGAGACTTGAATGAAACCTCCTGGGTTCTAGTTTATACCTTGTCCTGTCACTGGGACCACTGAGAACAGCTCAGCCCCATCCTCATGCTCCTACCCATTAGGGGGTGAGGGAATCTTAACTAAGAAGAACAACCCCCAAACCAACAAACACCACAATGTAGGCTCTTCAACATGGGCAAAAAAACATTTGGGTGAACAAGAAAGACCTAATTTCATGGTCTGGCAGGTTTGCTGTTCCTTGGCAGTCTGCCCATCTCTCAACTTGTGCCTCCTTGCTTTGGTGTGACAATTTTGAAGTGAATTCTTGAACAGACCAACACTGGATGAAAAAAAAATCGATCATTGGAAGAAATGATTTGATGGAAAAGATACACAGACCTCATTCTCAATACAGGCAGGGGGTGAGGTGATGGAAAGCAGCCCTGCAGCAAAGGACTTGAGAGTTCTGGTGGATGAGAAGTTGGACATGATCCAACAGTGTGCACTTGCAGCCTGGAAGGCCATTGGCATCCTGGGCTGCATCAAATGCATCATGGCCAGCAGATTGAGAGGGGCAATTCTGCCACTTTATTCCAGTGAGACCTCACCTGGAGTACTGCATCCAGCTCTGGTGCTCTCAATATAGGAAGGCTGTGGACCTGTTGGAGTGGGTCCAGAGGAGGGCCATGAAGATGATTAGGGGGTTGGGACACCTGTTACAAGGACAGGCTGAGGGAAGTTGGGGTTGTTTGATCTTGATGTGAAGGCTCCAAGGAGACCTAGTAGTGATCTGGTACCTGAAGGGGTGCTAGAAGGAGTACAAAGCTGCAGAAGGCCTGTTCACAAAGGCCTGCAATGGCTTTAAATTGGAGAAGAGTAGATTTAGATTGACTGTTAGGAACAAGGTCTTTACTATGAGGGTAGTAGAACACTGGAACAGGTTGCCCAGGAAGGTAGCTGAAGCCCTATCCAAGTCAGACTCAACACAGCTCTGGGCAACCTGATCTAGTGGGAGGATTTCCCTGCTCACTACAAGAGGGGTTGGATTATATGACCTTTGGAGGTCACTTCCAACCCAACCCATTCTATGATTATACTTTGAAAAGGCATAAGAGAGTATTGAGGCTTTGAACAACCAAGTCTAGCTGAGAGGTATCCCTGTCCATGGCAGAGGGAGTTGGAAAGGATGATCTCTGAGGCCACTTACAACCTAAGCTGTTCTGTGATTAACAAATTCCACACCTTTTGTATCAAGTTGTGCTGTCTGATTCTGAAAACTCATGTTCAAGTTCAGCTGAAGGCTGTCATGGCTCATGTGCACTCCTTTGGGAAGCAAGGTAGCTCACTTGTAGGAATCTCCAGATAAGGCTGAAAATCAGTTGCTCAGACTCCTTCAGTATTGGGCATTTGCGCACTGGCTCATGTCTTTGCATCCTTATCTTTGCTACTGTCAGCTTGAAAATGTGTCTTGTGACAGAATCATAACTATTAGGGCTTGGAAAGGACCTCTGGAGATTATCTAGACCGAACCCCCTGCTAAAGCAAAATCACCTAGAGTAGGTCACAGAGGAACACATCCAGGTGGGTTCTGAAATTCTCCAGAGGATACTTCACAAAGTCCCTGTGTGATCTGTGTTTGCAAGTTCTGAGGATGAGATGGACTTGGAGCCACAGAATCACAGAATGATGGGTTTGGAAGGGATCTCTGAGGGTGTCAGAGCCCTGGAGCAAACTGCCCAGAGTGGTTGTCAAGATTCCAAACCTGCCTGGACATTGTAATCCTGGGCATCCTGCCTGGGTGACCCTGCTTTAGCAGGGAGGTTTGACTAGATGATCTCCAGAGGTCACTTCCAACCCCCACCATGCTGGAATTCTCTGTTTGATGGAATTGTAAGAAATCAGAAGACAAAAACTGATGGGAAACAAAGAGAATATAATCTGAAGCAAGCCAAACACTGTGTCCAGAAGGTGACACAACATCTTCTGGTTTGTAGATCAGTGTACACCATCAAGAGTCCCAACTAGAATTCTGTGAGCAACTCAGAAACACTCAGCAAAGCAACAGCCTGGTTCTGCCCCTAAGTGTTTTGTTCACTGCTTTATTACATTCAGCACACACACACAAAGCCAATGTAGATGTGATTTCAAACATAAAGAGCTGATGTGTGCAGCAACAATGAGCTTTCTGTGGCATTTCTCAGAACACAGAAATACTTGAAAGGGCCTGAAAAAAAAATGATGAGGCTCTCAGTGGTTCCCAACAAGCAGGGAAGTTTGCTCACAAGGAATAGATTCTCTGTGAGCTGAAAACATCTAGAGGACACAGTGACAGTTTTTCAGAGCAGATGGATGCACTTGAGGACAGTAAAAGGCTAAGGAGAGAACCTAATCTCATGTCACAGAGTATTACAAGGTGTAAAACATGAAATAGAGTTAACTAGAAGTAGTTGAGGTCATTTTCTTCAACGAGAGCCAGCAGTGTGCACTTGCAGCCTGGAGGGCCAACCAGATCCTGGGCTGCATCAGGAGAAGTGTGGCCAGCAGGTCGAGGGAGGTGATTCTCCCCCTCTGCTCTGGTGAGATCCCACCTGGAGTACTGCATCCAGCTCTGGAGCCCCCTTTACAACAAGGATGGATGTGCTGGAGTGTGTCCAGAGAAGGGCCACTGGGTGATCAGAGGGCTGGAGCAGCTCTGATGTGAGCACAGACTGAAAGAGTTGGGGCTGTTCAGTCTGGAGAAGAGGAGGCTCCCAGGTGACCTTCTTGTGGCCTTCCAGTATCTGAAGGGAGCCTACAGAAAATCTGGGGAGGGACTTTTTAGGTTCTCAGGTGGTGACAGGACTGGGGAAAATGGAGCAAAGCTGGAAGTGGGGAGACTGACTGGACGTGAGGAGGAAGTTGTTGAGCATGAGAGTGGTGAGAGCCTGGAATGGGTTGCCCAGAGAGGCAGTTGAGGCCTCATGCCTGGAGGTGTTTAAGGCCAGGCTGGATAGGGCTGTGGGCAGCCTGATCTAGGGTAGTGTGTCCCTGGGCATGGCAGGGGGGTTGGAACTAGATGATTCTTGTGGTCCCTTCCAACCCTGACTGATTCTATGATTCTTCACAATGCTCTCAGGCAGTTTTCAGCAGCACAGGCATGGGTTAGTTCTTCTGTTTTACACAAGGTTGGGATTAAATGAGTTTGCAAGTATCAGGCTTGGGTTCAGGTTCCTTCCCTGCTCAATAGATTTGCCCTCATGTTTCAACTTTGAGTGTCCCTATCTTAACCTTTTCTACACGCTTTCATCAACATCACAATGAAAAATCAGGTTGATTTCCCTCAAATGAAAGGGTTGGAATGGCTGAATTGTAACAGCAGCAATTAAAACACTAATGCCTTGTTCTTAGAGCAGCAAAAAAACTAGAATAGAGCCCTCAAACTGCCTGATAATCCACTTTGGGGAGACACTGCCTGAAAATACACAATAGCTGTTGCACAGACCCGTTTGAAAGCTTCCTGACTTTACAGAATGATTTTAGAACAAGCCAAGAATTAGGAATCATCTGGAGAACTGATTACATTTTTTTGTTTAGCACTACAGAGAGGAAAATATCTCCTAGCTCAGAGTTTAATGGTTTCATTAACAGAGCCGCTGCAAACTTCATCTGCAGTGTTCAGATGCAACTGCTTAAGATTAAACTGGAGCCTCTCTACCATAGCCTCACTTTGGAAATGACTCTTAAGACCAAGTCCAACCATTACTTAACTCTAAGTCTGGTGCTAAGCCATGTTGCTCCACACCATATCTCTGCATTCAAGCACCTCCAGGCATAGAGATTCAATCACCGCCCTGGGCAGCTTGTTCCAGTGTTTGAGAAGCCTTCTACTGATAAGTTTTATCTAATAGCCAAACTAAACTTGCAGTGGTGCAACTTGAAGCCAGCTCTCATCCTGTCAGTTGTTACTAGGAAAAAGAGACTAACTCCTACCTTGCTACAGCCTCCTCTCAAGGAGTTGTAGAGAGTGAGATCTTCCCTCAGCCTCCTCTTTTCCGAGCTAGACATCACCAGTTCCCTCCACCGTCTGCAGAAGACCTGCTGGGCAGCTTTCCACCCACTCTTTCCCATGCCTGGAGCATCGCATGAAGGTTATTGTGATGCAAATACATGGCTCAGTACTTGCCGCTTTGGTTATCTTCTAAAACCATCTCTGTTTCTCTCTTGCTGCCTAATATGTCAATCGCAAATACTGTCTGGGGAGTGGCGTTTAATTCAATCAGTTATCAATAAAAGAACCTATTCAGTTTGTCTCTTCCAAAGGCCTTCCACCGTAGAGTGCTCCTCAAAATCCATGGCAAGTCTCTGGTGCGTTGTCTCTTTACCAGTTACACCTTTTGAGTTTTCTCTACTGCATTCCTGATTTGTCCATCTTAATTGCAGCTTGATTACCTGAAAGGCTGTTAGCACACACCCTTTCTTGTCTCTTTTTCCAGACTAAGCAAACAACTCTTTCATTCTCTCCACAGTCCATTTTCTAAACCTCTTATCCCACCGAATTCTTGGCAGTTTGCATCTCTCCAACAGTGCAGCTCCTCAGACCTCATCAGCATCAACTTGAGTAGAATAATTTGTCATCATACTTGGCTGTTTTGTTAACACACTCGAGAATTAAGTTTAGCTTTCTTTTCAGGGCATTGCAGTGTGGTTCCCATCACATAGGTTAAAAAAAAACCCCAAACCTCAAAACAAGCAAACAATAACAACGAAAAACAACCTCCCCAAAACCCAAACAAACACCCACCCTCCCTTAAACGAGGTCCAGCACATGTTTTTCTGTTGTACTGCAGCCTAGACAGTCCTAAGAGAGAAGTCCATTCCATACCAGACCCCAAGATGAGTTCATGCTATCTATAAACCAGATTCCTTTTCCTGAAGGCTCACAGCCACTTGCTTTTAGGATGCCCTGCTGCTTATTTTACAGCTCTGCCAGGTTTTTGCAAATGAAACTTAAATCACAAGAAGAACCAAAAGAAAGAAGAAAAGTTCACTTTACAGTGGTTTATCACACAATGGTGAGAGTTGGAAAGGACCTCTGGACATCATCTAGTCCAGTCCTCCTGCTGAAGAGGAGGGTCACTCCCCATCGCAGGCTGCCCAGATCACTGTGTCTTAGAATGGTAGAATCAATCAGGTTGGCAGAGACCTCCAAGATCATCCAGGCCAACCTAGCACCCAGTCCTGTCCAATCAACTAGACCATGGCACTAAGTGCCTCATCCAGACTTTTCTTCAACACCTCCAGGGATGGAGACTCCACCACCTCCCTGGGCAGCCCATTCCAATGCCAATCACTCTCTCTGCCAACAACTTCCTCCTAACATCCAGCCTAGACCTCCCCCAGCACAACTTGAGACTGTGTCCCCTTGTTCTGTTGCTGGTTGCCTGGCAGAAGGCACCAACCCCCACCTGGCTTCAGCCTCCCTTCAGGTAGTTGTAGACAGCAATGAGATCCCCCCTGAGCCTCCTCTTCTCCAGGCTAGACAACCCCAGCTCCCTCAGCCTCTCCTCACAGGGCTGTGTTCCAGGCCCCCCACCAGCTTTTCTCTGGACACATTCCAGTATCTCAACATCTCTCTTAAATTGAGGAGCCCAGAACTGGTGACATGTCTGGGTGGGTATGGAGTTTCTCCAGAGAAGGAACCTCCACAACCTCTCTGGGCAGCCTGCCCCAGGGCTCTGGCAGCCTCACAGCAAAGACTTTTTTCCTCAAATTTAAGTGAAACCTACGAAGTTCCAGTTTGTGCCTGTTGTCCCTTGTCCTATCAGTGAGCAGCACTGAAAAGAGTCTGCCTCGTTCTCTTCACCCCCACCCTTTAGCTCTTGCTGAACATTGAGAAGATCCCCTCTCAGGCTGCTTTTCTTTAAGCTAAACAGCCCCAGGTCTTTCAGCCTTTCCTCCTCACAGAGGTGCTTCTGTCCCCTCTGTGTTTTGTAGACTCTCTCCAGTAGTTCCCTGTCTCGAACTGTGGAGCTCAGAACTGGAGCCACAACTCCAGGAATTCTACTCCTTTTAGAAAATCCTAAGGATTCACAGTCCAATAACACAAATCTTGAGACTTGTTTCATTACTTCAGTCCACAAGAGCAACACCTTTTGGAAAGAACCACAGAGTGTTTGTGTAAAGAGGCATAAATGGTCAGGAAGATGTCCTCTAGACTTTACACAGCCTGCTGAAAGCCTCAAGTGAAAGTTTGAAGTGCAGTCCTTAACACTTGTGAGTCAGAAGTGTATTATGTGATGATGTTGCTGCTGTTGCAGAGAGCTCCTGTTAAATGCTGTTTTCCATACCAGCTGGCTGTGTTCTGTGTGGTTCCTCCTGGCTTCAGGGAATGGGACAGTTGTCCTCCTGCTTCGGATCAAGTACCAGTGTGAAGTGTGGGACTGAGTGTGCCCTCAGCATGTTTGCAGGTGCTGCTAAATCAGGCAGTGTTATGGATATACCTGAGGGCAGTATGCACCTGGACAGGCTGCAGAAGTGGACCTGTGTGAACCTCATGAGGTTCAACGAGACCAAATGCAAGGTCCTGCACATGGGTGGGGGAGATTCCCAGTACAGGCTGGGAGCTGAAGGGGGATGAAGAGCAGCCCTGTGAAGAAGAGCTTAAGTGTAATGGTGGGTGAAAAGCTGGACATGAGCCAGCTGCTGATGCTTGCAGCCCAGAAACCAGCTGTGTCCTAGGCAGCAGGTGGAGGGAAGGAATTCTGCCCCTCTGCAGTGCTAGGCCTGGTTCTGGAGTCCTTGGCACAGTAGAGAGGTGGACCTGTTGAAGAAGGGCCAGAGGAGAACATAAAAATGATCAGAGGCCTGGAAGCCCTCTGCTGTGAGGATAGGCTGAGAGAGTTTGGGTTGTTCAGCCTAGAGAACAGAGGGCTCCAGGGAGACCTTTTGTGGCCTTTCAGTGCTTAAAGGGGCCTAGGTGGGGACAATCTTTTAGCAGAATCCGTTGTGACAGGATGAGAGGTGATGGTTTTCAACTAAAAGAGGGAGATTCAGACTAGATAGAAGGAAGAAAAGGAAGAAAATGTTGATACTGAGGGTGGTAAAATGCTGGCCCAGGCTGCCCAGAGGAGCAGTAGATCCCCCATTGCCAGAACCAGACCAGGTGAGGGTGTTTGGGGCTCTGAACAACATGATCTAGCTGAAGATGTTCCTGCTCACTGCAGGGGAGTTTGGAGTACACAAGCTTCAAAGGTCCATTCCAACCTAAACCATTCTGTAATTCTTGTTTCTCAGCAGTAAAGAACACAGAGGTGGAGTGAAATAGCAGGTCTATTTTTAGCCCAACTGCAGCATCCCTTAGACAGGGGCTGTTGTGCTTGGAAGGGCTGAGATGAGGCAGTGAACAAGGTAGGGAGGACCCCAGTGAGGTGAAGCAGAGTCCTGGGCTTTGAGCAGGGACAGAGAGTGCTGCTGTAGTGCCCTGGAGCTGTGTCAGTTGATGTGCTGATGTGGTATGATAGTATTGTGTGTTCAGACATCTGCATGTCACACCCGTGCCTGTATTTTGCATGCCTTGTGATGGGGCTGCTGCTGTTTTATCTCCTCCAAGGCCTGTTCCCTGCCATTTTGAACCTGGCCAGCAATGCCCACATCTCCACCAATGCCACCTGTGGGGAGAAGGGACCAGAGATGTTCTGCAAACTGGTGGAGCACGTCCCGGGACGACCCCTACGCAATGCCCAGTGCCGTGTCTGCGACCACCGCAGTCCCAATCCCAAAGGCAAGTCTCACTTGTTGGTTTTGTTTGATTGTTGGTTTGTGTCATTCTTTTTTACCATTCCTCTTGAATATGGGGTCTCCTGGGCCCAAATACTGTTAGCTTTTAGTCTGTCTCATGTATGAGTGAAACCGAGCAAAGAGCTGACAGAAAGCCCCTTCAACTACTGTTGAAGCACCACGACGTCCAGTCAGTGACTTTATCAACTCCAACCTTCTTGTCTGAAGGCAAATTTCAGTTTTTAGTTCTTTATTGCCAGAAGAAATTGTTCCCAGTGTGAAATAAACCTCCTGGATCTGAGAAAACACAGCATTTTCACAAGATGCTTATCTTTCCTTGCTTTAAAACAGAGCATCACCCAATTTCCAGTGCCATCGATGGTACCAATAACTGGTGGCAAAGTCCCAGCATTCAGAATGGGAGGCAGTACCACTGGGTCACCATTACCTTGGATTTAAGGCAGGTGAGTATCCTTTATTGTGTGTGGCATATAAATTGATACAATTGATCTCAGTTCTTCTGTGGTAGGGGATTTAGGAGTCAACCACTTAGCAGCACGTAGTTAAATTTGAGTAGTTAAAGCCACTGTGAATGGCTTTTTAAATGGATGTATTTTTCAGTCATTATTCAAGAGCATCTTAGAGATTTCACTTTGTCCTGGTCTGACCTAGAACAGAACCAATTCTGGTCAGGGATGTGACTTCTCAACTCAGTGTCTGCTCAGCAAGGGCACTTTGTGAAGTTCAGGGTAGGTTTGCACAGCCAGTGGCTGCTTCTAGCAGTGAGAATGCTGATAGAGGGAGAATTACTGCCAAGGGCTGGGCTGCAGAAAGGCTCTGGCTTAGACTTGCTCCTGTGTAGACCAAGAGCACTCTCACATCTTGAACCTCGCCTTGAGGAGCAGGAAGTCAGAGGTGACACCTGCAGGGAGAAGCAGACCAGACAAGGGACCTTCAACTGACCAACAAGGAATTCCATCTTTAGGATCGAGCTGAGGGATCACCAGGATCAAGCATCTTCTTCAATGGCTGGTGCCCTAGGAGGACACTGTCCATCCTGCTTTTGATTCTGATCCATGTGTTGCTGAATCTGGTTCCCATGTCCTGCTGAGTCAAGTCTGGCACTTCCACTTCCCCAGTGCCTGCTCCCAGCATCAGTGGTGACAATGATGATGCCATTGCCATCAGGGGTTGAGTTCTGTATTGGTTTCTGGTTAGAGATGTGACTTCTCAGCTCAGTGAGGGCACTTTCTGAAGTTCAGGGCGGTTTTGTACAGCCAGGGGCTGCCTCTAGCAATGAGAATGCTGTTGGGGAGAGTTACTGCCAAGGGCTGGGCTGCAGAAAGTCTCTGGCTTAGACTTGCTCCTCTGTAGACCAAAGGCACTGCCACATCTTTTGCCCCATCTTGCAGGGGGGCAGGAAGTCACAAGTGGCACCTGCAGGGAGGAGTGGACAGGGCAGATGACCCTCAACTGACAGCAAGGGATTCTGTCCCATGCATGGCATCTGCAGGATCAAGCTCAGGGATCACCAGGGTGTAGTCTCTTCCCCAGTGGCTGGTGTCTCACAAGGATTCTGTCCATTCTGGCTTTGATCCTGATTGCAGTGTTCTTGGCTGAATCTTGCCACTGAGTCCAGTCTGGGACATCCCTGGTGCTTGCTCCCAGCATCAGTGGTGTCTGTGTGATATCATTACCTTCAGGGATTGGGTTCCATATTGGTTTGTATCTCTATCTATTTCATTGGATTGTCCTTCTTTCCATTCCAATTGGTTTAGTTTGTTTCCCAACCCATCAGTCCTTCCCTTTGTCTTCCCTTTGGGAAGGCAGAGAGGTTCATAAAGAGCCTGTGTCATTCATATAGTGGCTGGCCCAAGGAGCACAGGATTGTCCAAGAATCAGAGGATTTCCCTAGTAACCACTAGCACACCTACACAGGAGATTAAGAACTTTTATCAGCTGGAATGAGGTCATGTTAACCACTCAGCCTAACTAAAGGAGTATTATGACATTTTTATCTAAAGTGTCTCCTGTTCTACAAGCAAAGACAAAATGGAGAGGAGAACTGATTAGAGATGTGCTGTATGTGTGCAATCAAAAATTAAAGATGTGAGCACTTACTTAGAATCACAAATCATAGAATCAAGCAGGTTGGAAGAGACCTCCAAGATCATCCAGGCCAACCTAGCACCCAGCCCTAGCCACTCAACTAGACCATGGCACTAAGTGCCTCGTGCAGGCTTTGCTTGAACACCTCCAGGGACAGCGACTCCATCACCTCACTGGGCAGCCCATTCCAATGCCAATCACTCTCTCTGCCAACAACTTCCTCCTACCATCCAGCCTAGACCTACCCTGGCACAACTTGAGACTGTGTCCCCTTGTTCTGTTGCTGGTTGCCTGAGAGAAGAGGCCACCCCCCACTTGGCTCCAGCCTCCCTTCAGGTAGTTGTAGGCAGCAGTGACTGTCAGCAATGACTGATTTCTATCAGACTGGAGCACAAGGGAAACTCTTCTGTTCACATTTCTCACTATTGTGCACATTTGTACTAAATATACAAAGCTGCTAATGCAAAATATTGATGGGATTAAAGCATAAAGTGTCAGAAAGTTCATTTGCAGGATCTTCTGAACCCTGCAAAGAGACTTTCTTCAGTTCAGGGATAAGAAAATTGCACCAAAAAATGGGGTAAAATCAGTGTTGCTGGAAAAAAAGATTTGCCACTTTCTGTGCTTCTGACTGATTCTGATCATGATGTCTCTGGAAAAGAGCACTGGGAAGAAATGTTCTGTATTACATCTCCTGTGAATTTCTGTTCTCAGTTCTGAATATTGAGGGATTACATCTCTAAACCAGTGACTTCTGACTCTGGACAGGCTGAAACTGTCTGGGCAGAAGTTCACTCCTCTGTCTTAGGAGGGTTTCATCATCCTTATGCTGGAGAGTGCTAAGCTGTTCAAAATATTTGCTGATTTATTGTCTATTTGTCGTGGAAGAATTGGAAGTCTCTGCTCCAAGAAAAGTCAAAAGATCATAGAGTGATAGAATCAGTCAGGGTTGGAAGGGACCATAAGGATCATCTAGTTCCAACTCCCCTGCCATGGGCACAGAAACCCTACCCTAAATCAATCTGGCCAAAGCCTCAGCCAGCCTGGCCTTAAACACCTCCAGGGATGGGGCCTCAACCACCTCCCTGGGCAACCCATTCCAGGCTGTCACCACTCTCATGCTGAACAACTTCCTCTTCGCATCCAGGCTGAATCTCCCCACCTCCAGCTCTGCTCCATTCCTCCCAGTCCTGTCACTCCCTGAGAGCCTAAAAAGTCCCTCCTCGGCTTTTTTGTAGGTCCCCTTCAGATACTGAAAGGCCACAATGAGGTCACCTCACAGCCTCTCCTACTCCAGCCTGCACAGCCCCAACTCTTTCAGTCTGTCCTCATAGCAGAACTACTCCAGCCCTCTGATCATCCCCATGGCTCTTCCCTGGACATGCTCCAGCATATCCACATCCTTCTTGTTATGGGGGCTCCAGAACTGGATGCAGTGTCTATGTGTTGATCAAGAATGTTTGAAAATCATAGCCCAGCATTCCATTATTGATATGGGGATGCTTCTAAGCTCTGGAAGAAGCTGTTATTGCTGAAGAATACTTGGTGTGTAGTTTGTAGCAAGGTTTTTGCAAGATCTCTGGACCCTGCTTTGAAGTTCTTTTGCATATTAAATCAGAAGGTTTAAGCTAAATGAAACACAAGTTAAATGAGCCTGTAAATTCCTCTTTAATTAGAAAGCAGAAGTGATAAGGAAATAATCACAGGGAATCTTTCTCTAGGCATGGAAGGTTAGGACAGAAATTAAGAGTAGTTTGGTTTGTAAATGGACAAACAGGAAGGAGAAATGGAGGAGGAGAGGTTTAGCTTTTATCTTGGCGCATTCTCACTTTGGAGACACCAGCTGAGCTGCACTCTAGCTCTTTTCTTCTCCAGCCTTACAGCGCTGCTGATGTATCACCAAGTAATGTATCCTTCCTCCCCTGACCCATGCTCAGTTTCACTAATTCAATTTGAAAAGTTCCCCCCACCCCTAAGAGGCCTTTCTTCTGTGTTTTCCTTGGAGTTCCAGAGGAAAGGCATGGAAGGCTATGCAAACTGAATGCAAATTGCTGTGCTGTGAGAAAGGATTTGGTTAATAGAGACCGCTTCAAGTCAATGAGTTATTAGAGCTGACTTGGTGTGCTGACTTCCAGCCAGTCAGCATAAGTAATGAAAACAAAAGGAAAGCCTCTGGAGGACCTCAGTGATTTTAGTAACTGTTTACTTCATAAACACCCTTGAAAATTAGTTGAAATACTCTCTAGGACCTTTACACTTCTTTCTGGAAGTCAGTACCCACAGTGTACCTTTAGTATTGGTGTTCTGTTTGAGTTTCAAGTTCTGTGCATGACACCTGTCAAGGACTTGAATAAAGATGTTTGGTTTTTTTAGCTTTCCTTGCCAGAAAATAGACCTTATCTGCACCCTTTTGTAATGTGAAGTATGACCATCTGGTCATCATTTAGGAGTTTGGGGCTTTTTTTGAGTTATTAGCAGAATCACTGAATTATTTAGGTTGGAATGGATCTTTATAGGTCATCTAGTCCAGCCCTCCTGCAGTGAGCAGGAACATCTGCAAATTAGAGCAGTTCTTTCATCAACTTCTTTATGAGTCTAAAGTAGTGCAGACATTAAAATAAGGTTAGATAAGCATAGAATCACAGAATGGTTTGGGTTGGAATTGGTCTTTAAAGGGCACCTAGTCCAAACTCCCAGCAGTGAGTAGGGACATTCTCAAAGAGATCAACTTGCTCAGAGTCCTGTCCAACCTGACCTAGAGTCTTTCCAAGAATGAGGCATCTCCCATCTCTCTGGGCAACATGGGACAGTGTCTCACCACTCTCAACATGAAACAGTTCTTCCTTCTCCCTAGTTTGAATCTCTCTCTTTTAGCTCAAAACCATCCCTCCCTGCCTTGCTAAAAAGTCTATCTGCAGCTTTCTTATTGGCTCTTCAGTACTGAAAGGCCACCAGAAGGTCTCTCTGAAGCCTTCTCCAGGCTGAGCAATCACAGCTCTCTCATCCTGTCCTTGCAGCAGAGGACTTCCATCTCTCAGATCATTTTTGTGGCCTTGTCTGGATCCTCTCCAACAAATCCATGACTTTCTAACAGTAAAAAGAATGGATTATTGCTTGAAATTTTAACCAGTGTGGAGTTAAGAGATATAATCCAGCAGTTGGGTAGGTGGTTGCTGGAACAGAGCCTTGGTTGGCAAATCTGGGGAAGATTTCCTTAGCTAGGGAAAACTGGCTCCACTCCAATTTACCCCAGGTGAATTTCTGTCCACAGTGTGTCCTCTGTTTGACTGTATTCATTCCCTCAGCTCAAAGATGAAAGGAGAAAAGGATATTCTTGTAGCTAATATTCTACCTTGCATTTAGTTTATTTGCTCTGAAAGCAGCTGGAGTGAGGAGCAGTATGATGGAATCTGACTGGCCAAGAAAAATCTGTTTTGAAGTTGCTGTTTTGATTGTTTTCCTTGACAGATTCTATGCTACTTATTCTAAGCATTTTGTTGGAGTAGCCAGTGGGTAGAATCATAGAATCAGCCAGGTTGGAAGAGACCTCCAAGATCATTCAGGCCTACCTATCAACCAGCCCTATCCAGTCAACTAGACCATGGCACTAAGTGCCTCAGCCAGGCTTTGCTTCAACACCTCCAGGGACAGTGACTCCACCACCTCCCTGGGCAGCCCATTCCAATGCCAATCACTCTCTCTGCCAACAACTTCCTTCTAACATCCAGCCTAGACCTCCCCTGGCACAACTTGAGAATGTGTCCCCTTGTTCTGTTGCTGGTTGCCTGTCAGAAGAGACCAACCCCCACCTGGCTACAGCCTCCCTTCAGGGAGTTGTAGACAGCAATGAGGTCACCCCTGAGCCTCCTCTTCTCCAGGCTGCACACCCCCAGCTCCCTCAGCCTCTCCTCATAGGGTTTGTGTTCCAGGCCCCTCACCAGCCTTGCTGCCCTTCTCTGGACACGTTGCAGCACCTCAACATTGCTCTTGAATTGAGGAGCCCAGAACTGGACACAGCACTCAAGGTGTGACCGGTTTTTTACAGAGAGAGTGATCAGGCACTGGAATGAGCTGCCCAGGGAGATGGTGGAGTCACCTACCCTGGATGTGTTTAAGGGTCATTTGGATGTGGTGCTTAGGGATGTGGTTTGAGGTGAAACTTGTAGAGTAGGGTTATAGGTTGGACATGGTGATCCTCAAGGTCTTTTCCAACGTGGATGTTTCTGTGATTCTGTGAGGAAGACTTTCCTCACTTTTATTACTATGCTTCAGAGTTTTAAAGGCATTTAAGGACACCTTGTACCAGACATTGCAGAAAGATGAGAGCCTGTGTATCACAAAGTCATAGGTTGTAAAACAAGAGCAGTTCTTGCAACATCCACAGTATTGGATTGAGACAGTATCTCCACTTCTGATTGAATTGCAGCTCATGAATATTTCATAAGTAGTGGATTACCACTTAGAGGCTGATGTAAGAGTGATTTGTAGAGACCTCACCATGGCCTTTTGGTATTTAAAGGGGACCTATCAGAAATCTGAGGACAGACTTTTTAACAGGGTGTGTTGTGACAGGGCAAGGGGTGATGGCTTTCAATTGAAAGAGGGAGATTTAGATTGGGAAAAAATTCTTCCTGTTTAATGAGGTTGGTGATGAAACACTGGCTCAGGTTGGCCAGAGAGGTGGCAGATGCCCCAACCCTGGAACTATTCCAGAGCAGATTGTTTGGGTCTCTGAGAAACATGATCTAGTTGAAGATGTCCCTGCTCACTGCTGCAAGTTTGGACTGAATAACCTTTAAATATCCTTTCCAGCCCAAACCAGCCTGATTCATGGTTCTGTGATTGCTGCTATAAAGAAGTGATCCTTCCATACGTGTTTGTTTGGTTGATCTTTACAGTTAGGGTTGAAATACCTGTGAAATGACACTGTTAATGTATGGCTACTTGGGAATTGCTAACTGGCTTTGACTTCACCTTTTTACCCTTGCAGCTCAATAAGGAAATGAGTTCTGGGAAAGCTCCACAGTCAAATTAAAGTGTGGAAATCATTAGCTCTTGGCACACAGCTCAAGTTTATCATGTGGCTGGGTGGTGGACAGTGAAAAAGATGTACATCTGTATTCAGCACTGGTGAGGCCACACCTCAAATATTTGGAATCATTTTTGGGCCCTTTACTCCAAGAATGAGATTGAGGTGCTGCAGTGGGTCCAGAGAAGAGCAATGAGACTGGTGAAGGGTCTAGAGCACAAGTCTTGTGAGGAGCAGCTAAGGGAACTGGGATTGTTAAGTCTTCAGAGAAGGAGGCTGAGGGGAGACCCTCTTACTCAGTACAGCTGTCTGAAAGGAGGCTAGAACTATGTGCTAGTTGGTTACTTCCCTCAAGGAACAAGCAGTAGGAGAAAATGCCCTAAGCTACACCAAGGGAGGTTTAAGTTGGACATGAAGAAGAATTTGTCCCCCAAATCTGAAAACTCTCTTCCAACTTAAACTATTCCCTGCTTTTGAAGCAATTGTTTTCTCCTCTATGCATACTTAAATATTTATAGAGCCATTCACTGATTTTTGAATGCCTTGTTTGGGTCCTCAGTGTCACTTATTTCAGTCATTGCTGATCTGCATGCACACAGGAAAAATCAATCCTTATATGTCTTCAGTCCCAAACGTGACTGCTGCCTTCCTGGGGAATAAGCTGACTTGAAAAGATTTAATGCATTCAATGGTACATGAAATATTTTTACCTTTAACTGTGGGGTTCTTTTTCCCTTCACAAAGGAACTTGATATTTAGGAGGGATTTGACGTACATACTCTCATGGTTATCTTCTATTTTTGCAGCAGTAGCTGCAGTTAGTTTGTGATGAAGGGTAGCTCATTGTTACTAGTTGAAACTGGATTTAAAACCAGCTACATCAGCTGCAGACTTGAATGGGTCTTGGAAAAAAACCCTCAATGTAATCAAAAGTAGATCAGTTGTTGTTCAGTCGGCTGTGTAATAAGCAGGGAAGTAGTTTAGTTGATGACAGCAAGTGGGGAGGAAAAAGAAAGAAATAAAAGACATAGAAGGGTGTTTAAGGAGACTTTTCTACCATGGCATGGGAAAAAAAGTTGAGATTCTAGTTTTGCATCTAGTAGGTATTGATGTGGAGCTTGGAGGTGTGTAGCAGTTCTTAAGTTCAGTCAATAAAACTGGAATCAGGGAAGTACTTTTTTACTCTTGTCACCTACAAGTGTCTTCAGGTTAGGGGTGCAGAAATGGTAATGCCTCTGATTCTGCTTGTGCATAACCCAGTGTGAAACAGGAACAGAACTCAGCTGGAGGGCTGCAAATATGCTGAAGGAACTGGAGCATCTCTGAGAAGGAAAGGCTAAGAGACCTGAGGCTGATTAACCTAGGGGAGAGTGGCCTCAGAGGGGATCTGATCAATGCTCATCAAGAGCTGAATGGAGGGGAGCAAGAGGATGGGGCCAGACTCTTTTTAGTGGTGTCAGTGATAGGACGAGGAGCAACAGGCACAAACTGCAACCCAGGAACTTCCATCCAAACATGAGTAGCATCTCCCTTACTGTGAGGGTGCTGGAACAGGCTGCCCAGAGAGTTTGTGGAGTCTTCTCTGAACAGATTCCAAACCTATCTGGACGTCATGATCCTGGGGAACCTGCTCTGGATGAACCTGTTTTTAGCAGGTTGGTTGGACTAGGTGATCTCCAGAGGTCCCTTCCAACCCCCCACCATGCTGGTGTACTATGGTCCCACATACCACTCCCTTATAGAAACGTTCCCAATCTTTAAAGACAGCCTTTTAAAGTGAAGTGATGTAATAGCTGTTAGGTAAGGAGGAAGGCAGCAGTTTTGTATTAAGAGCACTTCAGTGTCTTAATACTGTAGCTTGTTATCCTGCTGCCACCACAAAGTCATTTAGAAAGAGATACAAAGTTAATTACCTCCCTACTCACAGAAGTGTTGGACAATGGATGAGGATTTCACTTTGGGCCCAGGGTTGTTAAAATTAGTGGTGATAACTGCTAGGGAGCACATATCTTAAGAGATACTATTCTTAAATAGCTTCCTTGTGCTTGTGTTTTTCACATTCATCTTATTTTGTGCTTACAGCAGCATCTCTAAATGACCTTCTGCTTAAATAACTTTAACACAGAATGGAATGCCCAGAGATTATTTTAATGTGGAGTGTAAAAAGCTTATCAGAAATGCTGTTACTGAGAGGATTAAACTCCCGGCTAAAACGTGGAACAAAGACTTGTTTGGGCTGTAGCTGCTTTGAGAAGGGGAACAAAGGAAAAAAAACAGAAGCAGAGAACCCAGTTCTTTGGAGCCCTCAGTGATTCAGAGCAGCTAAATGCCACATTTCCCATACAAAGAATGTTATTCCCACGTAGTTCTTCGATGTGCACTATGGATATAGATTTCAGCTACTGCATTCACTTAGAATCATAGAATGATTTGGATTGGAAGGGACCTTTAAAGGTCATCTAGCCCAGCCCTCCCTTTGGGGACATCTTTAAATGATGCACTGACTACATTTACTCTTTTATTGTTATTTATTATTATTCTTAGGGGTCTTAGTGGATGGGAGGTTGACCATGAGCCAGCAGTGTGATCTTGTGGCCAGGAGGGCCAATGCCATTCTTGGGTATATTAGAAGGGCTGTGGCTAGTAGGACAAGAGAGGTTATCCTCTGCCCTGCTGAGTCTGCATCTGGAGTACTGTGTCCAGTTCTGGGCTCTCCAGTGCAAGAAGGACGTAGAAGTGCTTGAGAGAGTCCAGCACAGAGCCACAAAGGTGATTAAGGGAGTGGAACATTTCTCTCATGAGGAGAGCCTGAGGGAGCTGGGGCTGTGCTGCTTGGAGGAGATTGAAAGGTGACCTCATGCATGTTCATAAGTATGTAAAGGTGAGTGCCAGGAGGCTGGAGCCAGGCACTGCTGGGTGATGCCCAGTGACAGGACAAGGGGCAAAGGGTGGAAGCTGAGGCATAGGAAGCTTCATGTAAACACAAGGAGGAGTTTTTTTCCCTGTGAAGGTGACAGAACACTGGAGTCTTCCTCTCTGGAGATACTCAAAACCCATCTGGATATGTTCCTGTGTGATCTGATCTAGGCGATCCTGCTCTGGCAGGGGGGCTGGACCAGAATAACTTTCGAGGTCCCTTCCAGCCCCTGACATTCTGTGATTCTGTGATTATAATTATTATAGTTTTGTGTATTTTGATTTGTTGCAATGTTCAGAGTTTTGACAAGAAATGCTGGTAAAATGCTGTCCTTTTTTATGCCAGAATTTTACCCACATCAGCCAAATTTTACCCTTAACCCCAGGCAAACCATTTACATACTACATTTAACCCTGGAATTTAGTACCCAGTTAGCTTCTAGTGGTCTTTCACAGCATAATGAAGTGTTACATTCTTCTTCTTGCCTTTTCTTTTTTAGGTCTTTCAAGTTGCATATGTCATCATCAAAGCTGCTAATGCTCCACGACCTGGAAACTGGATTTTGGAACGCTCCATAGATGGCACCGAGTTCAGACCGTGGCAGTACTATGCAATTAGCGATACTGAGTGTTTAACTCGTTATAACATAACACCAAGAATTGGGCCACCAACTTACAAGAGAGATGATGAAGTGATCTGCACCTCCTACTACTCCAGATTAGTTCCCTTAGAACATGGAGAGGTAGGTTTGGCTTTGCACTTTTGGGGTCTGTAAGAGCGTGGATTGATAGCGATTGGAAAATCATTATGCAAACAATTTTAGGTTACAGGTAGAGTTTATCCCCTTCAGCACTACCAGATCATCTGGTAGAGTTTATCCCCTTCAGCACTACCAGATCATCTGGTAGAGTTTATCCCCTTCAGCACTACCAGATCATCTGGTAGAGTTTACCCCCTTCAGCACTACCAGATCATCTAGTAGAGTTTATCCCCTTCAGCACTACCAGATCATCTGGTAGAGTTTATCCCCTTCAGCACTACCAGATAATCTATTTCTCCTCTTTGAGGATATGATCTTTATATCATCTACCAATATAACTAACAGTTAAACCTTGGGATGAAACATGTCTTTGGCTCTACATACTCCTGTTACTAAACTCTTTGTTCTCTCTCTCCTCATAATTTAACAGCAGCTATTAACTGTGAATTATTAGCTGCTTTATCCCAAAAGACTCTTAAGAGAGGCTCTGTTTTGCCAGATTTTTGATGTGCTAAAGAACCCCCCCCACTTCCCAATGTTGGGAACACCTGGTTGTGTGAGATAAAGCTGCAAACACTGTGGAAGTGCTGGGCACAGCTGGTACTCCTAAACAAGTCTTGGCATTGTTTCAGGGATGGAGCATAATTAAAAGAGCTACGAGTTGTGGAGGCTCTCTGTGCATTGTGCTTTCTTTTAAGCAATTCTCTATTCATGGTACTTGTGTAATTTATTGCTCAGAGGCAGCCACATAATGAAATGATACATTAAAAGCAGTGGTTATTCTACTCTGAATGCTGTGAAGTGAGACTGTGATAATGAATGCAATGGTATCTCATGCTGTTAACACTTAGCTTAATAGAAACCAATATATTTTTATTCCTTGGTGGGGAAAAAAAAGGACCAGAATGGGTGCAGCTAAATGTGTCAAACCTTCACATGAACTTATACATTTCAGCAAGCAAATACCAATTAAATTCCATAATATCAAGCCCCATGCCCTTCAATCAAGTGTTTATTGTGGTGATGTAAGAACATGCCCCGCAGATCAGATGGAAGAGACAGAGAAACTTGGCTCTCCATATAAGGCAGAAAAACATTAGGCTGACTTGGATTTCAGGGCTGAGGCCAGCTGTATCCTAGGCTGCATTCCCAGCAGCGTGGGCAGCAGGAAGAGGGAGGAGATTTTGCTCCTGTGCTCCCCTCTGCTGCGACCCCACCTGCAGTGCTGGATTCGGCTCTGGAGTCCTCAGCACAGTAGACATGGACCTGTTGGAGCAAAGCCAGGGAAAGTCACAGCAATGATGGGAAGACTCTGCTATGACAGAGGATGGGCTGAGAGAGTTGGGGTTATTCATCCTGGAGAAGAGAAGGCTCCAGGGAGACCTTCTTGTGGCATTTCAGTGCTTCAAAAGACTGAGCAGAAAGAAGGGAGACAGACCTTATATCAGGCTCTGTTGTGATAGTCATGATGGGTTTAACCAACAAGAGGGAGATTGACACTGGAGAGAAGGAAGTAAGTTTTTTTCTGCTGATGGTGGTGAGACACTGTCTCCCCTTGCCCAGAGAAGTGGTAGATGCCCCATTAATGTAACCATTGCAGGTCAAGTTGATTTGGGCTCTGAGCAACCTGCTCTAGTTGAGGATGTCCCTGCTGACTGCATGGGGGTTGGACTCCTAAAGAAAAGTTGAAGGAAAAACCTCTGCTTATGGACAGAACTATGTGTTCCATCTCAACAAGACAGAGGAGGGAAGACCACAGGAATTAAGGACAAACTTTTGATACTGTTTTTCTCTTTATGCAATCCCCTCCTAAGTCTGTTAGACTTGAGGCTATGATGAGCCAGGAGTGTTGGCTTCCAAACTGTGAGTCAGGAAGCAAAAATTCTGCCTGCAGGTAAAGGATAGGCAAAAGAAAAGAGTTGCAGCTAGTTTATGGTAGAATGCTTTGGATTGGAAGGGACCTTCCAAAGTCATCTAATCCAACTCCCCTGCAGTCAGCAGGAACATTGCATCTAGATGAGATGTTAGCTGGTATCTCCCTATGCTGAGTTGTAGGAAAACAATATGAAGTTCTGTGGGTTTTATTCTCGCACTAAGATGCTTGCTGTTGGAAATGAACCATGATTATCACTGGATATTAGGAGGAAGTTCTTCACAGAGAGAGTGATCTCCCATTGGAATGGGCTGCCCGGGGAGGTGGTGGAGTCACCGTCCCTGGAGGCCTTCAAGAAAAGCCTGGATGAGGCACTTAGTGCCATGGTCTGGTTGACTGGACAGGGCTGGGTGCTAGGTTGGACTGGATGATCTTAAAGGTCTCTCCCAACCTGGTTGCTTCTATGATTCTATGATAATATTAGGGGTTGGAAGGGACCTCAAAAGATCATCCAGTCCAATGCCCCTGCCATGGCAGAATTACCAAGAATAGGTCACACAGAAGTGTGTCCAGTTGGATCTTGAATGTCTCCAGTGAAGGAGATTGCACACCCTCTCTGGGAAACTTGTTCCAGTCTTTTGTCACCCTTGCAATGAAAAAGTTTTCCTTAGGTTCATGTGGAACCTCCTATGCTCCGGCTTGCACCCATTACCCCTTGGATTATCATTGGGTATAATTGAGAATAGCCTTGCTCTGCCCTCCCAATGCTTGACCTTCACATATTGGTAGACATGAGGTCACCTCTCAGTCTCCTTCTCTCCTAGCTAAAGAGCCCCAGCTCCCTCAGCCTTTCCTCAGCAGGGAGGTCTTCCACTCCTTTCATTATCTTTGTGGCTCTGTGCTGGACTCTTTCAAGCAATTCCCTGAGGTCCTTCTTGAACTGAGTGGCCCAGAACTGGACACATTGTTCCAGATATGGCCTCACCAGGGCAGAGTAGAGGGGGGGGAGACCCTCTCTCAACCTACTAACCACTCCCATTCTAATACACCTCAGGATGCCATTTACCTTCTTAGCCACAAGGGCACATTGCTGGCTCATGGTCATCCCTCTAACCACCAGGACCCTCAGGTTCCTCTCCTGTGCCTTGCTCTCCAACAGGTCAGACCCCAGCCTGTACTGTTTTTGATGAAGTCACTCTCTCTCTCTAGATTCACACATCACTGATCAATGGCAGGCCTAGTGCTGATGATCCTTCACAGAAGCTTCTGGAGTTTACTTCTGCACGATACATTCGCCTGCGGCTGCAGCGCATTCGAACTCTTAACGCTGACCTCATGACTCTCAGCCACAATGATCCCAAAGAGCTAGACCCCATCGTCACCAGAAGGGTAAGTGGGTTCTTCACAAGTGATATTTGGTGTCATACTTTATCAGGAACAGCTGCAAGCAAATGCTTTTTAGAGATGGTTTTGTCATTTGCCTTTTGGTTTATTTGCTTCTGTACATTGCTTATGCTGTTTGTGATGCTTTGCCATCCAAATGAACCCAGTTTGGCTGTTGGAAATATCACTTGAGGTTGCTCTTGATTCAACTGCTCTACCCTTTCTGGTGTATCAAAGGTTTCAGGACCCAGTGCTCTGATTCATAAAAATAACTATTTGGCAACTATGCCATTCTGAACGTTGGTGTTTGATGAGTTTTGACACCTCGAGTTGCACGGGGAAAGGTTTAGGTTGGATAGCAGAAGAAAATCCTTCATTGAAAGGGTTCTCAAAGACTAGAGAGTCTCTCCGGGGCAGGTGGTTGAATCTCCACCCCTGGATGTGTTTCAAAGAGGCAGAGATGTGGTGCTGAGGGATGTGGTTTAGCACTGGAGTGGGTAAATGTGATGGTTTGGGTGTTCTCTGCCCCCACACTTTGGAAATCACCCAGACTAGACTCAGCCAGCTCTGGGAATTGAATGCAGCTTATATTTACAGCTTAGCTCAGTATACAAGCAGATATTTACAGTATATACAGTTATAGACAGAGATATACAAGGTAAAAGGTAATACAGAAACACAACAGCCCTCCCAGAAACCTGAGTCCCCAGAAGGGGCTCCCAACCACCCCTTCACCTTCCCCTTACTCCTCTCAACCTTACCCCAGGCCCAAGGAAGAATGGAGGTTTGGCCAGGGAGGTGAGGAAGCAAAGTGGATTAGTCAGAAAAACAGCAGAGAAACAAAGGGTGAGGTTAGAGAGAGAGAGAGAGACAGCTTGGAACTCCCAAGCAGGAGTAGTACTTTATGTTTTGATTCTTATTCTTCTACATCTCAGCAAGCCAGTGAGTGAGGCAGACATCATCCTTATTTTCCTTCCACAGCCTATAATCTAGTTCTTCTCATCAATACATTGTAGCTAGGCTCAAACTAGCACAGTAAAGTTAGGTAATGGCTGGACTTGATGACCTTAAAGATCTCTCCTGCCCACTGAGATCCATACAAACACTTGATGTGGTGACCTTGCTGCTATGATTTCTGATGTCTTATGACTTCTCTTTTTTTTTGTTATTGCTGTTGCTTTCGTTTATTAAGGCTGTTGTAGTCAGTTGTTTTAAAGCCCATAAATGAACACAGACCAGTCAAGCTAATATTTTGAGAGCATTAATTGATCTTTACTTGTGCTAGTTTGAAGCTAGCTAGAATGTTTTGGTGAGGAGAATTAGATTGTAGGCTGTGAAAAGGAAACAATGATGGTGACTACTTCACTCATAGGCTTGCCGAGATGTAGAAGAACAAGAACAGATAATAGTCTCTGGGCTTTGGGTTGCACTTTTCTCTCCAACCTAATCTGCCATCTCTGTGACTAATCCATCTGCTTCCTAACCCCTCTGGCCGACCCTTCAAGCTACCTTCAGCATGAGGCAAAGTCTTGGGTAAGGTAGAGGGGTGGAAGGGTGGTTGTGAGCCTCTCCTGGGAACTCAGGTTTCTGGGAGGGCTGTTGTGTTTCTGTATTACTTTCTAACTTGTGTATTTCTGTATGTGTGGTAAATAGCTGCTTGTATATTGTGCTAAGCTGTAAATATAAAGCTTCATTCAATTTCCAGAGCCACTGAGTCTAGTCTGGGTGCTTTTCCAAAGTGTGTGTGGGGGGTGGGGAACAGCCAAACCATCACATTACTTGTTGGGTTTTTAAACTGAGGAAACTGAGGCACTAAGCACCTAGACTGACTTCTTCAAACTCTCAGAGAAATGTGGTGGTGGAGCTCCTAATACCATCACCAACCAAGATTGAAGTACTCTGAGGTATTTTTACTTTGTTTTGCTGTCTTTGCCCTCTTCTTCATTTACCTGAGACTCCTAGGTTACAGACATCAGTGCTTTCAAGTTTCTCTCTGAAGGCAGAGTTTTCTGGTGATGACAGAAGAATATGAGAAGTGTTCCCTCTTCACCTTCCTTTGCAGCTCTTTTTCTTAAAGAACATCTACAGCCAACTCTTTGCTCAACAACAGGACTCTTGCACTTTGTAGCTTCTCTGATAGGTGTGATCCTTGTGTGTTGACACTGCTTCTGTGAGGTCTGATAACTGGGAACAGAAGGGAGTAAGGAACTTGAATTTGGTCTGGGTTTGCTGGGCTAGGCTTGGTCATAGAAGTGCCCATTCAGCTGCAGCATATGGATGTTCTGCTTGTTCTGCATGCACCATGTGGGACTTGCTTAGTACTATTCCACCAAGCACTACTTAGTTCAGTTTTGCATGAAAAGCTGCACATCTTCACCTTCAAGATGTGAGTTTTATTGGTCAGGGCTCCCAAATCCTAATACCTCACCTTGTATCTTGCTGTGCAATCATCTGCAACCAAGCTCATCACAGACCAGCTTTCTAGGTTGTGTTTTGAAGACTTCATGTCTAGTTTCTTGTACATAGCCTTGTAAAAGGGCTGCTGCAGAACTTTTCTACCTCACCTTGTGTCTTGTTGTGTGATCATCTGCAACCAAGCTCATCACAGTCCAGCTTTCTAGTTGTGTTTTGAAGACTTCATGTCTAGTTTCTTGTACATAGCCTTGTAAAAGGGCTGCTGCAGAACTTTTCTACCTCACCTTGTGTCTTGTTGTGTGATCATCTGCAACCAAGCTCATCACAGTCCAGATTTCTAGTTGTGTTTTGAAGACTTCATGTCTAGTTTCTTGTACGTAGCCTTGTAAAAGGGCTGCTGCACAACTTTTCTGCCTCACCTTGTGTCTTCTTTGCAATCATCTACAACCAAGCTCATCACATTCCAGCTTTCTAGGTTGTATTTTGAAGACTTCATGCCTAGTTTCTTGCACATAGCCTTGTAAAAGGGCTGGTGCAGAACTTTCCTAGCAGCACCTTTGTTTCTGTCTTCTGTTTATTTAGTTCTGTCTGAAGCATTTGCTTCGGGTTGACCTCTCATTCAGCTCCAAGCTGCATGCAGCTGCTCTGTGGCAGACTGAGTTTTAAGAAAACAAAAGAGGGGAAGCAGGGAACACAGAAACTGAGCTCTACTTTTGTCCTACTTTTCTCAGTCTTTGCCTCCTTCTCCATAGTTAAGGACCTTCTGCTCCAAAGTCTCCGAATGATGCAAGCTCATAACATAAAAATGAAATAATACTAAAGTATTAAATAATAAATTTTAAGGCCTAAAAAAAACCCAGCATGAAATCAAAGAGGATAGATTGGTCCAGCTCCAAGATCCTTCAAAGAAATAACAGCCCAGGAGGCAGCATGTCTGACCACCCAGGGCCATCTCTTCTCCCTGAACCAGATGACTGTAGGGTTATTAGGTCTGAGAGGGTCTTGAACTCTTTCTTGAGAAGTATCCTCAAAAAGTGTTTCTTTTTCATCTCCCTGTAGTGTAGATACTTCCCAGGACACCCAACAGGCCAACCATGTTGATACTGCAGCTGTAACTGAACCCAGATGGTCATTTCCTGCCTCTTCCTTGCTTTGAAAGCTAAATCCTTTCCTTATGTGTGTTGCTTTTGCTCACCACCTGGATTCTACTCTGCTGTATCACTGATTCTGTAAGCAAAGAATTTGGATAGAATAACACACTGATGGCAAAGAGCTGACCTGGAAGTGAGTGCACAAACTGGTTTTAAGGGAAGGAAGAGTTCTCATTTTAGGGAAACAAAATGTTACTCTTCAGGCTGAAATTAGAACATAACAAAGAATTATGCTTCATGGTGTCTCAGAGGGTGAAGAAAAGGATTTTTCTACAAGTAAATTTTGGCTGAGGCCACACTTGGTGGCCTTTCCTGAAGCTGAGGTATTGTGCCTGCTTGCTTCAAAGTCAGTTCTGTACAAGTGAGTTCAAAACAGGAGAGGGAAAAACCCCACAACATAAAAATCACAAACTGGAAGTTTTCCCCAAGTGGCAGAAATTCAAAGCTGCTTTTGTTTTCAAGTGTTTCTTAGATACTTTTAAGACACAGAATAGTCACATGCTGGTATTTAGCTCTCCAGAGGAAGTAGGAGGATGTAAATTCATGTAAATGTCTTTTATTCATCCACTTTCCAACTTTCTTTTTTCCTGTAGTACTACTATTCAATAAAGGACATCTCTGTTGGTGGCATGTGTATTTGTTATGGCCATGCTCGAAGCTGCCCTCTGGATGAAGTCACAAAGGTATCCTTCAATTTAATTCATTTGGTTTCACTAAGCAACTTTTTTAATTGAGAAAAAGAAAAGGGAAAAAAAAAAAAAAGATTTTGCCAAAGGAGGATAAGACAGAGGAGGCTAAAAGTTATTTTACAATGTGGTTGGCTCAGTTTTGGGTCCTTCGCTTCAAGGAGGACATTGAGGTGGTGGAGCAGGTTTAGAGAAGCTGGTGAAGGGTCTGGAGAGCAATTCCTGTGAGGAGCAGTTGAGGGAATGGGGCTTGTTTAGCCTGGAAAAAAAGAGGCTGAGGGGAGACTTTCTGGTGATCTACAGCTCCCTTAGAAGAGACAAGCAGGGGTCAGTCTGTTCTCACAAGTGTCTGGAACACAAACCCTATAAGGAGAGACTGAGGGAGCTGGGGGTGTGCAGCCTGGAGAAAAGAAGGCTCAGGGCTGACCTTATTGCTGTCTACAACTACCTGAAGGGAGGTTGTAGCCGGGGGGGGTTGGTCTCTTCTCCCAGGCAACCAGCACTAGAACAAGGGGACACAGCCTCAAGTTGTGCCTGGGGAAGTATAGGCTGGATGTTAGGAGGAAGTTCTTCACAGAGAGAGTGATTGGCATTGGAATGCGCTGCCCAGGGAGGTGGTGGAGTCACCATCCCTGGAGGTGTTCAAGCAAAGTCTGGCTGAGGCACTTGGTGCCATGGTCTGGTTGACTGGCTAGGGCTGGGTGCTAGGTTGGCCTGGATGATCTTGGAGGTCTCTTCCAACCTGGCTGATTCTATGATTGGCACAGGCTCCCTATGGAGGTGGTTGGATCCCTATCCCTGGTGCTATTTGAAAACCAGAGAGTAACAAGTAACAGGACAAGAGGAAGTGCCCTCAAGTTGCACTAAGGGGAGGTTGACACTGGACATTAGAAGACATTCTTTTGCTGAAAGGTTCTCCACCACTGGCACAGGCTCCTTATGGAGGTTGTTGAATCCCTATCACTGGTGGTATTTGCAAACCAGAGAGATGTGGTGTTGAGGGGCATGGTTAGCACCAGACTTGCTAACATTGGACAGTGATTTGACTCAATGATCCTCAAAGTCTTTTCCAGCCAAAAAGATTCTATGATAAGTTGTTTGCTATAGTTCTCTTCCCTTTCTGTGCAGTCTTACTTGGGTCTCTGGCAACACAACTTTCTTGAAGTCATTTGTTCCTGTTTGGCATGAAATGGAAGCAAACTAAGGGACACAACAAGTAACATTCTCTCTTGCAACCCAGGAGACTTGTCCCTTCTTCTGTGGAAAGGCTGCTCCCCAAGAGATGATACAAAATGGTTGAGCCATCTGATGCTAGCTGTGGGATAGTTGTGATTCTTGATGCTTCTTTGGAGGCAGACCTTTGGCAACATGCATCAAAATATTTTTTTAATGGATAATTTAAGGAAGCTAATTCTTTATCTTGTTAGAAATTGCAATGCCAGTGTGAACACAACACATGTGGAGAGAGCTGCAACAAATGCTGTCCGGGCTACCACCAGAAACCCTGGAGACCAGGAACCATTTCTGCTGGCAACAAATGTGAGAGTAAGTGTCTGCAGAGGATTAGATGTTTCAAAAAGACTCTTATTTTCTTGCTTGAGGTTGCTTTCCATCAGATCTGTACTGATACCAACTTTAAAAAACCCAAAGATCTATACTAAAAGCAAAGGCAAATCTACAAACTGTTAAGTGTCTTCTTGAGATAGGAAGTAGGGAAACCTACTTCTCATTATAATTGTGTAGATCATTTCAAGCAGGTATTAATTTTCAGCATCTCTCTTTTTTTCAAAGATATTTGGGGGCTGATTTTAGTCCTGTAAAAAATAACCAGATTTGGATCAGTGCTTCTATTAGCTCTTTTGTTCTGATAACAAGTGGTGTGAAAGAGACTCCTTATCAGCCACTTAGATTCTAGGTTATCTGAAAGGTCAATTTAACTTCTGTGATTCCTGAGGTACATAAAGAAGAGTGTGGCCAGCAGGTCTAGGGAAGTTCTTCTTCCCCTCTACTCTGTCCTGCTGAGACCATACCTGGAGTACTGTGTCTAGTTTTTGGCTTCCCAGTTCAAGAGAGACAGGGACCTGCTGGAGAGAGTCCAGCAGAGAGCCACGAGGGTGATTTGGGGACTTGAGCATCTGCCTTATGAAGAGAGACTGAGAAATGTGGGGCTGTTTAGTCTGGAGAAGAGAAGACTGAGAGGAGATCTGATCAATGTCTATAAATATCTGAGGGGTGGGTGTCGAGTGGTTGGGCTAATCACTTCTCACTGGCCAGCAGCAAGAAGACAAGGAACAGCTACAAATTGTAACATAGAGGGTTTCAGCTCACCATGAGGAGAAACTTCTTTCCATTGAAGATGACAGTGCAGGAACAGTTTGCCTAGAGCCTACCCTCCTGGATGCATTCCTGTGCAAAATATCCTTGGGGATCCTGCCTTGGCAAGGAGGTTGGACTCGATGATCTCTGTTGGTCCCTTCCAACCTCTAAAGTTCTGAAGGTGTTTCTAGGTAGGCCTAGTCCTTTCTCTTTGTGTTGCTGATGCACAAGCTGTAGAGAGTTGAGAACCTAACATGATGAAATCTGCTGTTCCAAATGCAGAAGTGTTCCTTTTGGTTGAGATCTTGACACAAGACTTAATGTCTGGAAGATGTTTTGTGTCCAAGGAAGGACAACAAATCTGGTGAAGGGTCCAGAGCAGGACTCCCATGAGGAGCAATTGAGGGAAGTGGGGTTGTACAGCTTGGAGAAAAGAAGGCTGAGAGGAGACCTTCTCACTCTACAATTCTCTGAAAGGAGTCTGGAGCAAGGTGGGTGTTGATCTCTTCACCCACATGACAAGAGAAGAGGTAAACACCTTAGTTTGTGCCAAGGGAGTTTCAGGTTGGACATGAAGAAAAAAATCATCCTCCCAAGGGTTTGCCAAGCTCTTGAACAGACTGCAAAGGGCAGTAGTGGAGTCCCCACTCCTGGAGGGATTGAAGAGCTGTCTAGATGTGGTGCTGAGGGGCATGGTTTAGTGATGACTTGGCAGTGCTGGGTTAACAGTTGGACTTGATCTTAAAGGTCTCTTCCCACCTAAGTGATTCTATGATTCTGTGTCACTCTTTGGAAAGTAGATGTTTACAACTATCTGGGCAGAAGTATCCCCTTAATCTAAATCAATGTCACATTTGTGTCCTGGCATAGCTGACTGCTCAGGTTTTTGTCTATAATACAGCAAAGGGAAGAGTTAAGCAGATTTTCTTTAACACAGAGGACAGAAAATTCAAGAATAATTGGTGCTAAAATCTCCTATCACTATTGACATCAAGCCTGACAGGATTGCCTTAGGTCTGCAGAACACTGGTACAGTGAGAGAGGTTTTGAATTGTGCTTACTTGCTAAAAAATTAAATGTGCCAAGACTGCCAAGTCCTATAGCATGGTTAAAGGGGAACAAAAAGGCACATTTTGAGATGAATTGATAGGCTCTCCTGCTTGTTTTTGCCACTCTGAGGGATGTTAGTGTTACAGGAATTGCTATTCAGTGTAAATAATAGCAAACACAAGCAGCTCTGCTATGAGGACAGGCTATGAGAGTTGGGGCTCTGCAGTCTGGAGAAGAGAAGCATTCAAGGAGACCTTATAGTGGCCTTCCAGCATCTGAAGGGCTCTACAGGAAGGCTGGGGAGGGACTATTGACAAGGTCTTGCAATGACAGGACGAGGACAAGGAATAATGTGTTTAAACTGGCAGATCGAAACTAGATGTTAGGAGGAAGTTCTTTACAATGAGGATGGTCAGACACTGGCACAGGTTGCCCAGGGAGGTTGTGGCTGCTCCCTCCCTGGAGGTGTTTAAGGCCAGGTTGGATGCAGCCTTGAGCGACCTGCTCTAGTGGGAGGTGTCCCTGCCTACGGCGGGGGATTGGAGTGGGATGATCCTTGAGGTCCCTTCCAACCTAGACCATTCTATGATTACTCTACTAATAATGATAATAACCTGGTTTATTTTCCATTCTTCCTCAGAGTGCAACTGTCATAACAAAGCAGAAGATTGTTATTACAACCAGAGCATTGCAGAGCAAAAAAGGAGCCTGGACATTCATGGGCAGTACACAGGAGGTGGTGTGTGCTTGAACTGTACTCAGCATACTGCTGGGATCAACTGTGAAACATGTGCTGATGGATATTTTAGACCACACAAAGTAAGACCTGGAAAATGTCCTTCTGATGTTGTGGTGAATGGCAGCGTGGTGTGATGATGTGTATTTCAGTGCATTGTGGTTAATATTGACCTTTTTATCAGTTGTAGAGTAGTTCTTTGGGTTTTTTTCATAGATGACACTGCCAGAACTCTCAGAGAAAAGCAAACTGCTTGTCCAGTTTCATGGGAGAGGTAGGTCAAGGGATTGGAGAAGAAAAGAATGATACGAAACATGGAAGTCTAGTGTGGAAGTGTAGATGTACAAGGAAAAGGGTGATGCTTTTAAACTAAAAAAGAGGAGATTTAGGCTAGATACAAGGAACAATTTTGTGCTGAGGGTGATGAAACCCTGGCCCAAGTTGCCCACGGGGGTGATAGAAGCTCCATCCTTGGAAACATTCCAGGTCAGGTGGGACTTCTGTTGGCTGTGTGTCATCTTTTCCAGTCTTCATTCTTTAGTTCATAGTGTCCTAGAATGGTTTGGGTTAAAAAGGACCTTTAAAGGTCACCTGGTGCAACCCCCCTGCAGCGAGCAGGGACATCTGCAACTAGAGCAGGTTGCTCACAGACCGATCCAATCTGACCTGGAATGTTTCTAGGGATGGGGCTACTACCACCTCTCTTGGGCAAGGGTTTCATCGCCCTCACTGTAAACAGTTCTTCATTCTCTCCCATCTAAATCTCCCTCTTTTAGTTGAAAGTCATCACCTCTTGTCCTGCCACAACAGGCCCTGATAAAAAATACATCCCCATCTTTCTGATCTGCCCCCGTTGAGTGCTGACAGGCCACAAGATGCCCCTGGAGCCTTCTCCCAGATAAAGAACTTTCTTTTCCTGTCCTTATAGGAGAAGTGTTAAACTGTTGATGCCAAACAAGAAGCAGATGTTGCTTTACTTTTCCCAGTTAAGAGTTTGAGGCTTTGACAGAGAACATTGGTGTTGCAGGTTTCTCCCTACGATGACCATCCCTGCTATCCCTGTGGCTGCGACCCCTTCGGCTCTGTGAGCTCTGACTGCGTTAAGGACAAGCACCACTCTGACTCACAGCGTGGTAAGGGAGTGGGAAGATCTTGTCCTCTAAGCTCCATATCTGGGTGAAGTGGGTTAGGAACTTATCCCCCCTCCTGCTGTTTTGAAATTTACCAGACCAGCTCAGATGTCTTGGAAATAGCTGAAGCTGTATTTACAGCATGGCCCAATTGATGAGCATGTATACACAGTGCTTACAATTATTTACAGCTATATACCAAGTAGAAATTATACAGAGATCCAAAGTCCCTCCAGACAAAGAAACTGCCCAGAAGGGCTCAAAGCTACCTCCCTTCTTCTCTCTCACTCTGTTTCCCTTCCCAGCCAGAAACCAAAACAAGCAAGGCAAGAAAGCTCACGTGTTAGTTGTTAGTGGAGAGATTAGAGTGGAGATCTTAGAGCAGGTCAAAGGAGAAACAAATAGGGCAACAGCCCAAGAAAAAGTGAGGAAAGATTGTTTGCATTATAGCTTTTTAACCCTCTCAGCAAACCAATGAATGATACAGACATCATCATGTTCTTTTCACAACCACTGATCTAATTTCATTCATTAAATGTTCTGATTAGCCTCGAACCAGCATACTGGGTATAGTTGTAGCCGTTGTGATGGTTTGGGTGTTCCCTGCCCCCCACACTTAAGAAAAATCACCCAGACTAGGCTCAGTTGATCTGGAAACTGAATGAAGCTTTATATTTACAGCTTAGCACAATATACAGGCAGATAGCTACAATATAGACAGAAGTATACAAAAGTAATACAGAAACACAGCAGCCCTCCCAGAAACCAGAGTCCCCAGGGGGGGCACTCAACCACCCTTCCACCTTCTCCCCACCCCTCTACCTTACCCCAGACTTTGCCTTACGCTTCAAGGTGAGTTTAGAAGGTCAGCCAGGGGGAGTTAGGAAGCAAAAAGATTAGTCAGGCAGCAAGTTAGGGAGAGAAGTGCAGCCCAAAAAGCCCAGAGAGAGACTCTGTTATCTATATTTAAGTTCTTGCTTTTATACATCTCAGCAAGCCTATGAGTGAAGTAGCCATCACCATTGTTTACTTTTCACAGCCTACAATCTAATTCTTCTCACCAAAATATCCCAGCTAGGCTCAAACCTAGGCACTAGGTACTAAGGGTTTGAGCTAGGCTCAAACTAGCACAGGCACTAAGGGTTGAGGGAACACTCTTTGCTTGTGAGTGGCTGCCAGTTAGGTACTACTACAAAACAATATTAAGGAAAAAGAGATGAGCCATAGCATACTTCTGGAAATTGAAGGTATGTTAGACTCCTTAGGATGTTCTTGGTGTGGGAGGGATGGTGGGCTCTGAGTGTGTGAAACAATGTGAAGGATTAATACTCACTGGTTATGAGTAGGGAAGGACTAAGGCAGTGATTGTCACTCTGTACTGGGCACTGGTGAGGTCACACCCAAAATACTGAGTTCAGTTTTGGGTCTCTCTAAGAAGAATGTTGAGGTGCTGGAGCAGGCCCAAAGAAAAGCAACAGAGAATCACAGAATGTGTCTCTTTGGAAGAGACCTCCAAGATCATCCAGTCCACCCCTGGACTTAGTACTGAAGAATCAACACCAAACCAAGTCCCTAAGCACCAGGGGCAAACATTGCTTAAACAATTCCAGGGACAGTGACTCCACCACTGCCCTGGATAGACCATTCCAATGTTTGACAACCCTTTCAGTGAAGAAATATTTCTTAACGTTCAGCCTAAACCTCCCCTGGTGTAGCTTGAAACCAGTTCCTCTAGTCTTGTTTCTTAACACCAAGGAAAAGAGACTGCTCCTACCCCACTCCAAAGCTGGTTGAAGAGTCTAGAGCACAAGTCTGAGATGCAACTGAAGGGTCTGGAGAAAAGGAGGATGAGGGGAGACCTCCTCTCTGCAACTCCCTGAAAGGGGATTGGAATGAGATGGAGTTAGTCACTTCTTCCAGCCTCAGGTTGCACCAGAGGAAGTTTAAGTTGGATGTGAGGAAAAATTTCTTCTGCAAAAGTGTTGTCAAACCCTGGAAGAAGCTGCCCAGGGCAGTGATGGAGCCCCCATCCCTGGAGGGATTTAAAAGCCATATAGATATAGTGCTGAGGGATGTAGTTTAGTGATGGACTTGGGAACACCAGCAGTTGGATTTGATGATCTTCAAGGTCTTTTCCAACCAAAACAACTCTGTGGTTCTATGAATGCTGTTAAAGTTGTCACAAAATCCATTTTGCTGCAGTTTCCATACATCTGGCACTCAAAACATGAAGAAGAAGTAGATAGAATCATTTAGGTTGGCAAAGACCTTTAAGATGATGAAGTAGAACCATTAACCCTACTCTACCAAATCCACTTAGCCGTAAAGATGGTGAGACCTTATGCCATGTGTTTGGATGGAATGTAACATGGAGTGTAATAAAAAAGGAACCCTAAATTACCTTGAATTCATCCTACTGCCTTCTCCTTTTTTCCATTTGTATCTCTGTTTTTATTTTTCAAGGGATTTGGCCAGGTCAGTGTAAGTGCAGAGAAGGTTTTGCAGGAGAAAAATGTGATCGTTGCGCGTTTGGGTATCGAGGCTTTCCAAACTGCTTGCCTTGTAACTGCAGCCTGGTTGGGAGCATTAATGAAGATCCATGCACAGAGCCTTGTCTTTGCAAAGTGAGTATTGAACTGTCACTTTTAGGTCAAATAGAATCTGTGTATTGGTCTGTGACCTTTATAGGGAAATTACTTTGTTAGCTAAAGAGATCATTTCTTTCATAGCAAGTAGCATAGCATAACTGTGCACCTGGCAGTCTACAACTTCAGATTAACTATTTGCTGTGTTAAAAAGCATGATAACTTGCTCCTGCCTCCTTGCTCCTGCCTCCTTGCTCCTGCCTCCTTGCTCCTGCCTCCTTGCTCCTGCCTCCTTGCTCCTGCCTCCTTGCTCCTGCCTCCTTGCTCCTGCCTCCTTGCTCCTGCCTCCTTGCTCCTGCCTCCCTTGTGTTAGTATTTCTGTAAGGTACTGATAGATTATTTTCTAAAATAATGGGCCACACTGGCATTAAAAAGACCTGGACAGGCTGGAGAGTTGGGCAGAGGGGAAGCTCATGAAGTTCACTCAACAAGGGCAAGTGTAGATTCTGCTCCTGGGAAGGAATAAGCCCCTGCACCTGTACAAGTAAAGGGGTGATCTGCTGGAAAGTATCTCCATGGAGAAGGATTTGGGAATGCTGATGGTCAGCAGGTTCACCAGCAGCCAGCAACATGCTCTTCTGGCCAGGAGGACAAATGATTTCCTGGGGTGCACAAAGAAGAAGGTGGAGGGTGGTTCTCCTCTCTCGCTACTCTGCGTTATGGGATGGGGCCAGACTCCTTTCAGTGGTGCTTATGGATAGGACAAGGGACAAAAGGCACAAAGTGGAACACAGGAAATTTCACCTAAACATGAAGGAGAACTTTTAGTCTGTGAGAATGACAAAGCCCTGGAGCAGGCTACCCAGAGAGATTGTGGAGTCTTCCTTCTCTGGAGAGATTCCAAACCCACCAGGGCATTGTTGTGCCAGGCATCCTGCTGTGGGTGCCCCTTCTTTAGCAGAGATGTTGGACTAGATAATTCCCAGATGTGTCCCTTCCAACCCTCACCTTGCTGAGATTCTGTGAAAGGATGCATTTTTAGCATCTGCTTTGCACAAAGAAGCAGCATGCATTTGGAGAGACCTGTTAGAACTGCTGCATTAGAGGTATGTGTGTGAAATACGACCTCATAATTTGACTACAAAAGGCAAGATTGAAGAAATGTTTAATTGAGGACATTTTTGTAGCCTTCTTTTAACTTTGGTAAATATCCAAATGCCTTGAAACTTCTTGCAGCTGTAGATTGTGCTGAACTTGATCACAAAGCTGCGTGTCAGTATTTAAAGCAGTCAAGAGTTGGTTTTCTGAGCCAAATGGTTAGGTAGTATTTATGCACTGGTTGCCAAATGTGGCAATAAGCAGGAGCCAAAAAAAACCCAAACCCATCCCTGGTTTGTTTGACAATTTTTCTGACATTTCTTAGGACTTTTGCATAATTTATCTGGTCCAAAATATCAGACCTATAAATAAGTTGAATCTGGAAGAAAGCAAGTGCTCAGAATGACAGAACAGTGGGGGTTAGAAGAGACCTCTGGAGATCATCCAGTCCAGAAGGGTCCTTCAAGCCCCACCATGCTGCTATTCTGTGGAGCACTGTTTCTTTGAAGCTAACTGTGATTGCTCCAGGAGCCTGGCCTTAAAAGTGAGCTGTGCTGTTTGTAGACCATCTGGTTTTAGTAAACGTGGGAACTTTTCTCCAGAGCAGTCTACACATTCCAGGTTATCAGGAGAGCAGACTGGCAAGCTAGCAGAACTTTTTCAACCCCTGCCCATGTGCTGGAGTCTCACTGCATTGAAGGCTTTGCCATCTTGATGAGCTGGCAAATTCTGATGAATTTTTCCAGTCAGTTTTAGTTTAAAGCTCTGAGCCTTATTCAGTAATCCTGCTGTGCTGAAATCTGTTTTCTTTTATTACCTTCTGAGTGTTGTTATGCCTAAATCCTGTCTAATCCACTGCATTTGTTACCATAATAACGCTGATGTGAACCAAATGTTGGATGCCATTGACAGGAAAACGCAGAGGGTGAAAACTGTGATCTCTGTAAACCAGGATTCTACAATTTACAAGAAAGAAATCCCCAGGGCTGCACAGAGTGTTTCTGCTTTGGGGTGTCTGATGTCTGTGACAGCTTAACGTGGCCCATCACTCAGGTATGTCCTTGACCTTACAGTCTTTCCTCAGGCAACTGCAAAATGCCCCATAGTTCTCTTTGAGTGAGATGTGTCCAACTTCAAGTTCTGGCATGTCTCCTAACAGAGAAATGGGTTTTCTCTGTCCTTCAGCACAGTCACTGTGGTCAGCAGGAGCAGGGAGGTCATTCTGCCCCTGTACTCTGCACTGGTTAGACCACACCTTGAGCACTGTGTTCAGTTCTGGGCCCCCCAGTTTAGGAGGGACATTGAGATGCTTGAGCGTGTCCAGAGAAGGGTGACAAGGCTGGTGAGAGGCCTTGAGCACAGCCCTACGAGGAGAGGCTGAGGGAGCTGGGATTGGTTAGCCTGGAGAAGAGGAGGCTCAGGGGTGACCTTATTGCTGTCTACAACTACCTGAGGGGTGGTTGTGGCCAGGAGGAGGTTGCTCTCTTCTCTCAGGTGGCCAGCGCCAGAACAAGAGGACACAGCCTCAAGCTACATCAGGGGAAATTTAGGCTGGAGGTGAGGAGAAAGTTCTTCACTGAGAGAGTCATTGGACACTGGAATGGGCTGCCCGGGGAGGTGGTGGAGTCGCCATCCCTGGAGCTGTTCAAGGCAAGATTGGATGTGGCACTTGGTGCCATGGTCTAGCCTTGAGCTCTGTGGTAAAGGGTTGGACTTGATGATCTGTGAGTTCTCTTCCAACCCTGATGATACTGTGATTCCTGTGCAGCCTTTGGCTTTGGTTTGTAGTGGAGGCTGTGATAATGCACTGGAAAAAAAAAAGGGCATTTTTTCTGACCTTGTGCTGTTAACATCTTTGCATCGATGAGAGAAACCCAAACATGTTTCCTTGGTCTTGTACCTATTGGGAAAGGCCAGAGTGACCTGGCAGTCTTTCCAGTAGTGTTTTGGACAGCAGAGGGTGATTATAAATACCATTTTCTTCTGAATCTAAGCTTTTAAATTGCTTTCTTTGGAGAACTTTGGGGCTGCTATTTTCCCCCCAGATTTCTTTCATATCTTTGCAGAGCTAGTCAGACTTTAGTCTCCTGTTTCATGTGCTGGTAAAAAAGAGAGGAGCACTTCAAACTGACCAGAATTCTGAGGTGCTTCTATGAAACTGAGCGAGAAGAAAAATGTTTTCTCATCTTGCTCCTGCTTCTGGGTGCTCGGAGGGCTGGAGCAGCTTTACTATGAGGACAGGCTATGAGAGTTGGGGCTCTTCAGCCTGGAGAAGAGAAGGCATCGAGGAGACCTTGGAGTAGCCTTCAATATCTCAAGGGGGCCTACAGGAAGACTGGGGAGGGACTATTTACAAGGTCTTGTCATGACAGGATGAGGAGTAGTGGAATTAAACTGCCATAGGGGACATTTAAGCTAGATCTTAGGTAGAAGTTGTTTGCAGTGAGGGTGGTGAGACACTGGCACAGATTGCCCAGGGAGGTTGTGGATGCTTCTTCCCTGGAGGTGTTCAGGGCCAGGTTGGATGAGGCCTTGAGCAACCTGCTCTAGTGAGAGGTGTCCCTGCCTATGGCAGGGGGTTGGAACTGGATGATCTTTGAGGTCCCTTCCAACCTAAACTACTCTGTGATTCTAGAATTTAGCTTTCCTCTGGCTCAACCCTATCTATAAATGATGATGAGGAACCTCAAAGCCCTTGAAGTTGAGTAATTCTCAGAGGACTACGTAAGTACAATTTGAGTATGAAAATTAAACTTGTTGTCTTTTGTTCCCATCTAATACAGAGGTAGCCACAATCCAGTCCTGAAGTGCTTTAGTACTGGATGTCAGACTGAGCAGAGCCATCAGTTTGAGGATCTAACAAGAAGTGAAGAGTGGTGACTGCTTTCCCAGTGACACAAGCCCTGACTCCATTAATAATCCTCTTCCTTCCTTGCAGATATCAGACATGAATGGGTGGCTTGTTACTGATCTGTATCATGCAAGGAGTGTGCAGCCTCAGCGAAGCCAGTTTGATGGACCCCAGCAAATAAGCATCAACAACACTGAGGCTGTGAAAGTGCTGAAGCACACTTACTACTGGTCAGCACCTGAGACATACCTGGGAAATAAAGTAAGTTCTTAGCAAGAGTCCAGACTTTTCCTTCAGTGTTTTCATGATAATAGATTGCCCTAAATATGTAATCAAAATCCCAGTTTTACCAGACTTCATCTACAGTGCTCATAGTGTTCCTGGCCAGACATTGCCAGTGCCCTTCTCTTTCAGCTAATTTATCTCCCTGCTTCTCCCCCTGCCTGTTCTTGACACAATGTAATACCTTTTTCTGTTTGCTCTTGGCTGTTGCAAGTGTATATGCTCACTTGCCCCATACTCCTTGGCTCCAAAGCTTATGCCCTTCACACCTTGTCTAAAACAGTAGACAGGACTGTTAAAATTCTCTTACCTGCCTCTTGGCCACCTCCCATTTATCAGTTTCCAAGCACCTGGTCTTTACATTTTGCTCTTGTTACTACCTAAAGCTCTGTGTGTCCCATCTTTTATAGGAGAATCTCAGAATAGTTGAGTTTGAAGAAACCTCTAGAGGTCATCTAGTTGAGCCCTTTTGCTCAAGCAGGGTCACCCAGAGCCAGTTACCTAGGACCATGTCCAGATGACTTTCAGATATCTCCAGAGAAGGAAATTACACATCCTTCATGGGCAACCTGTGCAAATGCTCCATCACCCTCACAAGTGTTTTCTCATGTGCAAAGGCAACCTTCTGTGTTCCAGTTTGTGCCCACTGTCTCTTGTCCTGCCTTTGGGCACCACTGGAAAGAGCCTGGCTCCACTCTCTTTGCACCCTGCCTTCAGCTGTTGATACAAACTGATGAGATCTTCAGGCTGAACATTCCTGTACTCCCAATCTCTCCTCATATGGAAGATATTCCAGGCTCTTCATCATCTTAGTGTCCCTTTGCTGGGCTTTATCCAAGGTGTCCATCGTTTTTCTTGTAGTAGAAACCCAGAACTGGATTCAGAACTTCAGCAATGGACTTAACCAGTGCCAAGTAAAGAGAACCTTTCAGTTTTAGCTTCTAATTTCAGTCCAGTCTCTTTGCCTCTGTGGTTCCCTGTCTTAGAATGATGGCACAGAAAATGAAAGTGAACCAGTTGCAGGTGAATCTACTTGAGAAGGGGCTTAGATGACCTCCAGAGGTCCCTTACAACTCCCACCATGCTGTGCTTCCGTGAATGTAGCTCCAACATGCCATGCCTCTTGGTTAAGGCTGTTGCATGAACCTCTACTGCTTGTTGAAAGCCCTGTAGATGTTTCACTGAGTGAGGACATTGATCTGAATCATCTGGAGGGCTTTCAGTTACCTTTCCTCACCCACCCATCAGCAAGCCAGCTCTTGCCCTTGTGCTGATACGCACAGCACATGAAGTTCTTCCCTGGAAAGTGGTGTTTGTAAGCCATGTACTCCTATAATTTGGGCACTGGAATGTCTCACCTTCCCACTTCTTGTTGGCTGGAGCTTATTGTGTTGTTAAGCCTTTGCTCTTTGTCATTTCAGCTCACAGCTTTTGGTGGAGACCTGAAGTATTCGGTATCTTACGACATTCCTATGGAGAGCGTGGACAGTGATATAGTCTCCACTGTGGATGTCATCATTCAGGTGGATTTACTTGGTTAACTTTTTTCAGCTTCTATTCAACAGCCTGGAGGTTTTTTAAAGCCCTGAAGTTGTGGTGCTGAGGGACCACAACTCCAGGGTTGTGCACCAGACAGAGAAGATATGGTTGGACTCCAGCATCTCAAAAGTCCTTTCCAACCAAACCAATTCTATGATTCTATTCAGATGTTGTTAGGAATCTATGAAGGGGCTGGGAAAAAAAAGTGAGAATGAGATAATACTTTTTGCAAGTCCCTCTTGAAAAGTCATGACCAAGATTTTGTTACTGCTCGTTTCTCTGCTTTTTCTAATCCATTTGTGTGCAATTTTAGGTCTAAGAGATGAGTTTTAAATGACAGGTACCTAAATTTTAACCCAGCTTTAAAGAGTTGAGATGTTCATCACCAATCATTCAGAGTTCCATTTACTGAAAGAGCTACAATAAGCTGGAAGAGCTTTGATTTATAAAACAGAGGAATCTTCTTGCTGACTGCTTCTCTGGATTTATGGTGCAGTTGAAAAGTAAAGCTTTGCTCAGCAGAAGAACCTCCCAAAAAAAGCAATCTTATGTAAATATATACTTAGCAAAACAAAGGAGGAAAGAGATTGAATTTTGTAGAGGAGTTTGGGTTTTAAAATCCGATCTTCTTTTCCAAAACAAAATCAATTGTTTCTCCAGTCTCTGAAGGAAAAGAGAAATGAGACTGTGGTCTTCCTGAAGCCATGAAAAATATAGACCTTCTACTTCTTTTGTAGTGCAAGAAATCGAGTTTAAATACCTTTTTTCCTTTCCTCTGTGATTTGAATGTATAAAAAGACAGAAAAGACATTGAGATGCTGGAGCAGGGCCAGAGAATGGCAGCAAGGCTGATGAAGAGTCTAGAGCAGAATTCGTGGGAGGAACAGCTGAAGGAACTGGGGTTGTTGAACCTGAGGAAAAGGAGGCTCAGGGAAGACCTTCTCACTCTCTGCAACTCCCTAAAGGAGATTGAAGAGACTTGGGGGTTGGTCTCTTCTCCCAAGTAGCAAGTGACAGGACAAGAAGAAACAACCTCAGGTTGCACCAGGGCATGTTTAGGTTGGATATGAGGAACAATTTCTTCCTTTAAAGGGTTGTCAAGCCCTCGAACAGGTTGATCAAGGAAGTGGTGGATCTCCATCCCTGAAGGGGTTTATAAGCTGTGTAGATGTGGTGCTCTGATGGACATATTTTAGTGGTGACCTGGCAGTGCTGGGTTAAGAATTGAACTTGCTGGGTTAAGAATTGAACTGAGTGATCTTGAAGGTCTTTTCCAACCAAAAGGAGTCTGTCATTCTGTATCTAACACTAACTGTAATTACTAAGTAAAGTTTACATGGAAACATGGAAAATGCTTTTGTTTCTTTTGGATTTCAGGGAAATGGGCAGATTTTGAGTACCAGAGCAGCAGGCTTGTCCTTGCAGCCATATGAGGAGTACTTGAACGCCGTCAGACTCGTGCCGGAGAATTTCATAGACTTCAACACCAAAAAAGCTATAGACAGGGAGAGATTGATGACTGTTCTGGTAAATGTGACCCATCTGCTGATCAGGGCCACCTACAACGTTGCCAAAAGAGCTGTGTACAGGTGAGGGGAAGAAAAAGTTCAAGGTAATCTATATCATTCTGTTGGCCAAGAGATGTGCTTCAGTGGCGACCTGGCAGTACAGTCATTGATTGCAATTGGTGAGCTTAAAGATTCTTTTTTTTTCCCAGCCAAGAATATTTTATGATTATTTTTATGCACATGAAATGCAAATCAGTGGCAATACTCCTGCAGTTATATGTTAATACCTTAAAAAAAAACCAAACCAAACCCTTTTATATTGAGTTTTCACAAGAGCAGTCTTGTCCCCAACACACATTCACATGGAATGTTTGGAAAGTGTCTCTTATTTTAAAGATATCTGATAGCAGAGAGACTATTTTCTCCTTTAAAGGAATGCTACATAAAAGCCTTGTTACAGTGGCTGCTTTGTTTAGAGGGAAATGCCTCTGAAATTCTCAACAGTGTGCTGCTTTTGGTATGTGGCAAGTTAATCCATCCCTAACTATTGAAAACTTGCCAGTAAAGGCATTGGCTGTAATTTCATTTTGTCTCTGGTTGTAAATGTTACTGACACTCATCTCTAAGGGAGATGAGCAGTAGGAGAATTGGGCTGGGATGGATTAACTGCTCATTCCATAGTCTTCTCAGTATTAGCTGCATCTGCATCAGACCTTATGGGGCTATTTTACCTCTTCTCCAAGATATGTTGCTCTCAACAGAATCAGTTTCAGTGCTTCATCATTTATTTACTTGGTTCCCTCAGCCTCACCAATAGTCTTTCTTCCTCATTCCCTAATTTGGTATCACTTCTGTACAAGAAGGACTTTGAGGTGCTGCAGCTTGTCCAAAGACAGCTAATGAAGCTGGTGAAGGGCCTAGAACACAAATCTTCAGAGGAGTGGCTGAGGGAAATGGGGTTGTTTAGTGTGGAGAAGTCCCCAGGTGGAGCCTTCTTGCTATCTACAACTACTTGAAAGGAGGCTGGAGTGAGGTGTGGATTGGTCCCTTTCCCAAGTAACAAGTGGCAGAAGAGGAAGTGGCTTCAAGTTGCACCAAGGCAAGCTTAGGTTGGACATTAGGGAAAAAAAGTCACAGAAGAGATTGTCAAGCCCTGGAACAGTCTGCCCAGGACAGTGGTGGAGTTGCCATCCCTGCAGAGATGGAAAAGATGAGTAGATGCTGTACTCTGAGGGACACGGTGTAGTAGTGACTGGGCAGTGCTGCTGAATGGTTGGGCTCAATGGTCTTAGAATTTTTCTTCCTACCAAAAGAATTCTGTGATTCTATGATTTCATGTCAGTAACATTGGACTCAGTATGAAATCTACTTTGTGCCCTTTTGTGCCCTTGAGGAGTCGGTGATATTTCTGTCATAGGATCATAGAATCAAGCAGGTTGGAAGAGACCTCCATGATCATCTAGGCCAACCTAGCACCCAGCCCTATCCAATCAACTAGGCCATGGCACTAAGAGCGTCATCCAGTCTTTTCTTGAACATCTCCAGGGACAGCAGCTCCACCACCTCCAAAGTGCAGAACCCTGCACTTGGCCTTGTTAAATCTCATCCCATTGGCCTCTGCCCACTCATCCAGCCTGTCCAGGTCCCTCTGCAGGGCTCTCCTGCCCTCCAACAGATCCACACCTGCTCCTAGCTTGGTGTCATCTGCAGACTTACTGATGATGGACACAATGCCCTTGTCCAGATCATCAGTGAAGATACTGAACAGAACTGGGCCCAGGACTGATCCTTGGGGAACATCAGTAGAGACTGGCTGCCAACTGGATGAGGCACCATCTGGGGACATCATGCCCATCTATCTGGATTGCTTATAAAGATTTACATCAATTTGATTTAGAGGGAAGAGGGGTTTTGAAACCTCTACAAAGGAGAAATAAAGGTAGTAGCAATCATGATAACAAAAGGGCACCACATCTACTCTCAGAGTTGCAAATGTAGTGATAAGACTATGATCAAAGTCCTTTGCAGCAGACATCTGTGGCTATTCCTCAGCTGTCACTGCCAGGGAGCAGCACTCACAGTGGTGTTCCCCTAAAAGCAAACCCTCCTGTTCAAAATCCACTTTGGGGAAATAAATGATGTGATCTTTCCATGCTTGATCCTAGGCTGGATTCTGTGACCTTGGATACTGCAAGTGGGAATGTCATAGATATTTCTTCAGCGCCAGATGTGGAATACTGTGAATGTCCTCATGGTTACACAGGAATATCCTGTGAGGTAACTTCTTACAATGATTTATGTATGCAAAGCAATCTTCTGTCTGAAGGTAGTTGAAAGGCAAACTGTCTGAAATGATAACACCATGGGAGGAAGTTCTGAGGTGGAATGGTGCCTACTGTACACATTGCTATGAGTATTTTCTGCCAGGAACACTAATAGGGATTTTAAACTTTCTTGAATGCTGCTTGGTGATGCTAAAAGATGGTGACAGACTAAAGTGGTAAGTCAGTGGTGCAGAGGGAGTAGCTGCAAAAGCTCTCTGAAGTTTTGTGGAGCTTATCTTACTCATCAATAGCTAAAGGGTAGGGGGCAAGAGGATGGAGCCAGACTCTTTTCACTGGTGCCCAGCCACAAGACGACGAGCAGTGGAGTCGCCGTCCCTGGAGCTGTTCAAGGCAGGATTGGATGTGGCACTTGGTGCCATGGTCTAGCCTTGAACTCTGTGGTAAAGGGTTGGACTTGATGATCTATGAGGTCTCTTCCAACCTTGGTGATACTGTGATACTATGAATCCAAGAGGTTCCACATGAACGTGATGAGAAACTTCTTTGTTATTCGGATGCCAGAGCCCTAGAGTAGACTTTCTGGAGAGATTGTGGTCTCTGTAGAGGTTCAAAATCCACTTCCATATTGTGATGCTGGGCAACTGTTGTGGTTGACCCTACTTTTAGTAAGGAGGTTGGACTGGATGATCTTTAGGAAGAAGTTCTTTACAGTGAAGGTGGTGAAACACTGGAATGGGTTGCCTGGGGAGGTTATGTCTGCTCCCTCCCTGAAGGTGTTCGAGGCCAGGTTAGATCATGCCTTGAGAAACCTGTTCAAGTGGGAGGTGTCCCTGCCTATGGTGGAGGGGTTGGAACTAGATGATGTTTGAAGTCCCTTCCAACCTAAACCATTGTATGATTCTATCTCCCAGAGGACCTGTCCAACTTCCACCATGCTGGGACTCTGTATTAGCCTTTTTATCCTTGGATCTGAATCACACACAGTTATTTCTTGTTTATGTCATTAGGTTCATGAAGGCAATAAGGACTCATAGCAGGGAACCTTTGGAAGATAGCAGCAGGGTCAAATATGTTGTGCAAGTTGATGTCTTATATATCTGTGATTGGAAGATTAGGGAGGCAGAGCAGCCTCTGCGGAAGAGCAGCAATTATTTTGACATATAATTTCAGTCTGAAGCCTTGTCCCACAGCATCGTTGTTGATTCTGCAGGGGAGGCAGAACATCTGGTTTTTATTGGCCCATAATAAGGAACTTCACGTTTTCAGCTGCACAAAACTTCACTTTTTTTTTGCCTGTGGGTAACAAAGGGCTGCATGGAAGTTTTATGGAGTTAATTCATATCCTCTTTATCCAGCACAAAGTTGAAAACATCCACCAGAACAGAGCTGCAGTGCTGTTAAAAGAGGTCTAGGCTTGATGTTAGGAGGAAGTTGTTGGCAGAGAGAGTGATTGACATTGGAATGGGCTGCCCAAGGAGGTGGTGGAGTCACAGTCCCTGGAGGTGTTGAAGCAAAGCCTGGCTGAGGCACTTAGTGCCATGGTTTAGTTGAGTGGCTAGGGCTGGGTGCTAGGTTGGCCTGGATGATCCTGGAGGTCTCTTCCAACCTGGCTGATTCTATGATTCTGTAGTGTGGCTGGGTCAGATGGTGGGTGGTCAGAAATGGGCTCTTGGAAAACCTTTCCAAGTGTACTCCTAACACACACAAAAAACTATTCCTTTTCTGTTCCCTCTTGTTTCTTCTCAGTCCTGTCTCCCTGGGTACTACCGTGTGGATGGAATACTCTTTGGAGGCATTTGTCAACCATGCAAGTGCAATGGGCATGCAGCTGAGTGTGATATTCATGGTGTTTGCTTGGTAAGTCATCCTCCAACGTGTTCATTTTAAGCACTGTTTAAGAGTTAGGAGAGCATTTTGGCTGTGGGATATGATTACAGTGTAGGTAAATGTCAGCCCGTGGGTACCAAGTGTTTATTTTTCTTCCTTTTCAGTCTTTACCTCAGAGTGTGTTCAGGAGATTCTGTTGCCAGCATTCTCCAGCAAAGGGTTTCTTTCAGTTGATCATTTCACGTGAGGAAATCAGGACTAAATCAAGATGTCACCATATACTGGGTGATAAGACCTTAACTTTAGGGTAGATGACGATAAAACTTTTCATGAAAGGAACAAAATGAGGCAGTGTTTTTGGGGAAATGTATGCTTTTAGATATCTGTGCCACATCTGCAGTACTGGCCAGTTCTGGCTTCCCAGTTCAGGAGACACACAAAATTACTGGAGTGAGTCCAGCAGAGGCTACAGTGATGCTGAGGGGACTGGAGCATGTCTGTGAGGAGGAAAGGCTGAGAGACCTGGGGCTGTTCAGCTGGAGAAGAGCAGCCTGAGAGGGGATCTGATCACTGCTGATCAGTGTCTGAAGGGGAACAACCTTTTCAGTGGTGCCCAGGACAAGTGCCAGCAAGCAAAACCGTAACCCAGGAAGTTCCATCTGAATGTGAGAAGAAACTTCTTTGTTGTGAGGGCGCCAGAGCCCTGGAACAGGCTGCCCAGAGAGGTTGTGGAGTCTTCTCCATCGGAGAGATTCCAAACCCACCTGGGCTTTGTGATCCTGTGCAACCTGCTGTGGGTGACCTTACTTTAGCAGACAGATTGGACAAGATGATCTCCAGAGGTTCCTTCCAACCCCCCCATAGAATGAACCAGGTTGGAAGAGATCTCCAAGATCATCCAGTCCAACCTATCACCCAGCCCTGTCCAATCAACTGCACCATGCTGGAATTCTGTCAGAAGTAACTTGAGTGGTTTAATGCTGTATGATCTGATCTATTCTAAAGTGTAGGAAGGAAACAATTAGGATCTGTTGATACAGCTCAAGAGAGAAAAACACTTACTTTCAAAATTCTCTCTGTTCTCCATGGTGCTCTCTTTGATTGTTACACTCCATGCTGACTCCTGCAGGGATCCCTCAGGGGCTGAGAAACCATGGAGAGAAGATACGAAATGATGATCATTATTTTCCCCCCGTGTCTCACAGGCTTGTCAGCATAACACGACAGGACCTTTCTGTCATCAGTGCTTGCCTGGCTTCTATGGAAATCCATCCCAAGGAACTTCTGAGGACTGCCAGCCCTGTGCATGTCCTCTCAGCTCAGCTGCAAACAAGTAAGATGCTTATATCAAATTTTCTTCTGTGCTTTCAGCAAAGTCAAAGTGAGGTAAAGAATAAATGTCATGAAATCTAGGAGAGACAGTCTAGGGTTTTTTTTCTCCCTCACAGAAACATTGTTTTTCCAGCTAGGCTGAGCCAAACCAGGCTGAATGCACTGGTATAACTTCCACAAGAAGGATGAAAGTGATACTTGAAATTCTCCTTGTACTTGGCAGCAAAACCACAGTTATCTTTCATGTTATTTTAGCAAACAACAGGAGGACACAACTGTGTGTTGAATGTGAAAGAGGAGCCAAGTGCAGGAATGGGATAGATTTGCTAGAATGAGGGCCAAGTTCTCCAGAAGTTTGAAGATACTTCTTTCATTTAAAAGTAAAAAAATGTCAAGAAGAGTTACTGAAAACAATTTTATTTGGACTTACTTGGAGCTTTTATGTTGATCTGGGAAAAAAAAAGGCAGTTATGTAGCTACATAGATAAGTGCATGGACTTGAAGTGTGGATAGGGCTACAGAGATGCTGAAGGGACTGGAGCATCTCTGTGAGGAAGAAGGGCTGAGAGACCTGGGGCTGTTTAGCCTGGAGAAGAGCAGCCTGAGAGGGGATCTTGCCAATTGTGATTGATTTCTAAAGGGCAGGGACCAAAAAGGTGGGACCAGAAACTTTTCAGTGGTGCCCAGTGATAGGACAAGTGCCAGCGAAAACAAACTGTAACCCAGGAGGTTCCAGCTGAACATGAGGAGAAATGTCTTTGCTGTGAGGGTGCTGGAACTCTGGACTAGGCTGCCCAGAGAGGTTGTGGAGTCTTCTAGTCTGGAGAGATTCCAAACCCACCTGGATGTTGTGTTTCTGTGCAACCTTCTGTCAGTGATCCTGCTTTAGCAGAGAGGAGATTGGACTAGATGATCTCCAGAGGTCCTTTCCAGCCCTCAGCGTTCTGGGATACTGTGATACTGAATGTTTGCAGAAGTCTTGTGATTTTGTGTATTGCTTCTGACTGCTGTAAATGTGGTTGCCAGTTTCAGCCCTACCTGCCAGCTGAGTGAAGGAGGTGGAATTGTCTGTGATCGTTGTCTTCCAGGCTACACCGGTTCTCAGTGTGAAAGGTGTGTACAGTAGCATTGGCTAACATATCTGTATTGTTGACATCTCTGAGAACATTCCAGGACAGGCTGGACACAGCTCTGAGCAACCTGCTCTGGTTGCACATGTCCCTGCTGATGGCAGGGGGACTGGACTAGATGACCTTTAAAGATCTCTTCAACCCAAACTCTTCTATGGTCACCATAAGTACTCAGCACTCCCTTGTACTCAACACTGGTCAGACCACACCTTGAGAACTGTGTCCAGTTCTGGGCCCTTCAATTCAAGAGAGATGTTGAGGTGCTGGAACATGTCCAGAGAAGGGCAGCAAAGCTGGTGAGAGGTCTGGAACACAAGGCCTATGATGAGAGGCTGAGGGAGCTGGGGGTGTGCAGCCTGGAGAAGAGGAGGCTCAGGGGTGACCTCATTGCTGTCTACAGCTACCTGAAGGGAGGTTGTAGCCAGGTGGGGTTGGTCTCTTCTGCCAGGCAACCAGCAACAGAACAAGGGGACACAGCCTCAAGTTGTGCTGGGGGAGGTCTAGGCTGGATGTTAGGAAGTTGTTGGCAGAGAGAGTGATTGGCATTGGAATGGGCTGCCCAGGGAGGTGGTGGAGGCACCGTCCCTGGAGGTGTTGAAGCAAAGCCTGGCTGAGGCACTTAGTGCCATGGTCTGGTTGAGTGGCTAGGGCTGGGTGCTAGGTTGGCCTGGCTGATCTTGGAGGTCTCTTCCAACCTGCTTGATTCTATGATTTGTGATTCTAAGTAAGTGCTCACATCTTGAATTTTTGATTGCCCACATACAGCACATCTCTAATCAAGTTCTCCTCTCCATTTTGTCTTTGCTTGTAGAACAAGAGACACTTTAGATGAAAATGCCATAGGAAATACTCCTTTAGTTAGGCTGAGTGGTTAACATGACCTCATTCCAGGTGATAAAAGTTCTTAATCTCCTGTGTAGGTGTGCTAATGGTTACTATGGAAATCCTCTGGTTCCTGGACAATCCTGTGCTCCCTGTGAATGCAATGGTAATATAAACCCTGAAGAAGATGGCTACTGTGATACCTCCACAGGCCACTGCCTGAAGTGTCTGGGGAACACAGCAGGTCACCACTGTGAAAAATGTGCTGATGGCTTCTATGGCGATGCAGTGGTTGAGAAAAGCTGTCGTGGTAAGCTCTTACTATGACTCTTCAGACTTAAACCTCACAAAAGTGTGCAGCAGGATGGGTGAGGAGGTACAGCCCTCTGTTGAAAGAGTTAAACTTCAAATTGTGGGTTGGCAAGGGCAAGGCTGAGTGGGATGTATTATGCTGGGGTCTGGCACTTCATATTCTGGAAAGTTCCTTGTTCTTGCTTCACACTGTCCCTCCACTGACCTCCTATGGACATTTCCTACTTCTGAATGTCACAGCTAGGGGTGGAAGAAACAAACTTCTCAAATCTATCCATTCACAAAGGTTTTCTTTTTTCCAATCTTTCAACCCAGATGTGTAGTGCTGTTATTACTGAAGCCTGTTAATACCTCTGGCATATAGAGTGGTGAAACAGTGCAGACCTCATTAGAAGTTCTGTGTAATAATGCCTATAATGAGAAATTAATCTTGATGTCTTTTTGTCTAAAACTTAAGCCTGTGCCTGCCATGTGAATGGTTCCCTGTCGAGTACTTGTCATCATGAAACAGGCTCCTGTCGCTGCAGATTGAATGTGGTTGGAGAAAGATGTGATCAGTGCTTGGTAAGCAAATATTTACCTGTTCCTTCCATATAGATGATCATTAAGGTCCCTTCCAGCTCAAGCCATTCTATGTTTTCTTGTGTCTTCATCCATATTTATCTCTAGATATTGATTAGAGCAGATACAGAGAATAGCAGCAGATATATTTAGGGTAGAGAGGACCTCTTGATGGAGCAGAGACCAAAGGTTTGCTCCACAGATTTTTGCAGTGGCCTGTCTGTGCTCTTTGCAGATGAGAAGCTCTGTAGTTCTCTCAGCACCTTCCTGAAGAGAGCTGTTCAAGCTAAAACTGCACTTGGCTAGGTTTAGATTAGACATGAGGGAAGATTTCTTCCCCAGAAGGGATGTCAAGCCCTGGAATAGTCTGTCCAGGTCAGTGGTGGAGTCTCCATCCCTGGAGAGATTGAGAAGCCATGAAGATGTGATGTTGAAGGATGGTTTAGTGGTGGACTTGTCAGTGGTGGGTCAATGATTGGACTTGATGATCCGAGAGTCTCTCCAACCAAAAGGGTTCTGTGATTCCATGATTCTCTGACAGTATGTCATCACATTGGCTTACTGGAAAGCCACACTGAGCACTGCTAACTTGAAGGGATCTTAGCCCTACTTCTCCAAAAGGAGGTCTGAGTGGGAATATCAGAATCATAGAATAAATGTGGTTGGTGATCATATGGCTGAATGCCAGAAAAATGATTCAACTAAAAAGCAGGTCTCTTGTAAGAACAAGCACATGTTCAGTAGTGGCACAAAACAGAGGTTTCCATTCTTTGCTAAGTGTACTCAGAGACTAGAATGTTCCCACTTGCTTGCCTTGTTCCAGCCCAGCTCAATGCCTTTCAATCCTCGTGTCTCATAGGTATCTGACTTGCTCTGTTCTGGTTCTTCATTAACATTCAGAGAAATGTGGGCATGATCAGCAGAGCCCACCCTCACTTCATAGGCATCTTTAAATTAGCCTCAGATATTAAGACAGAGTCTCACTGAAGAGGTGGAGGACCAACAGTATGTTTCAAGGTTCACTTCTTCATCCCAGTGCATAGCTGGGAACTGTGAAGAGATAAAGACAGGGAGTCAGGAGGATGACAAAAGCCCAAGAGAATGAGACCAGACTCTCAGTGGTGCACAGCAACAGAAGAAGGGGGCAACAGGCACAAATTGGAACCCAGGGTATTCCATCTGAGCACGAGGAGAAACTTTGCTGTGAGGGTGCTGAAGCCCTGGAGTAGGCTGCCCAGGGAGTTTTCTGAGTCTCCTTCTCTGGAGAGATTCCAAAACCACCTGGACATTGTGACCCTGGGCAGCCTGCTCTGGGTGCTTTTGCAGGTTGGTTGGACTCGTTGATCTCCACAGGTCCCTTCTGCCCTCCACCATGCTGGGATTCTGAGAGTCCTCCCATAGCAGTCACACAGTGCTGAGCAATACCCATACAGGTCAACAGCAGGGAAAGCAACTGAGAGACTCTAAGAATGTGCATTGTTTCCAAAAATGAATGAAACATAGCTCAAACATATCCTCTTCCTGTCCAACAGAATGGTTATTATGGGCTGCTGACTGGAATTGGCTGCATTCCCTGCAACTGCAGTCAGTTTGGCTCTGTCTCTGAGGACTGTGACCACCACGGGCAGTGTCGCTGCATACCAGGAGTGACTGGAGAGAAGTGCGATCGCTGTGCTCATGGCTTTCACACCTTCCAGGATGGTGGCTGCACACGTAAGCTCTAACCCCATGCTCCTCTCAGGGCTTCTCAGAAGTTTATTTCAGCAATATATTTTACATTAAACTCTGGCAAAAGTTGAGGCAGGGAACAAAACATTTCTGTGGCTGCTTATTGCGTGTTTCCTCATAAAAGGTGATGACTGGGAAATAACAACTCATAAAGTATGCCTGAGAGAAATGCTGCATCCTCAATAGCTTCTTTGTCTCTTGTACAAAAGCCTTCAGCCCTTCAGAGAAAAAGAATTCTTTTATTTCCAATATAAAACAGCTACTTTGACAGATTTTTTTTCATCTTTTTCATTTAATTCTTATCAAAGTATAGAATATTTAAGCTGTCACTGCCACTTGTCCTACCAGTACCCAAATGTGGATAAGTTTTAGTCATAACAGAGAAAAAAGTGTTTATCCATACCATCAAGAAACCCCAAATTTATCATGTTAACAAGGTGCCCTTCTCAACAGAGTATAGCTAAAGGAATGCCTAGGCCTTTTTCCAACCTGGCACATTTTTTCCATGCCTCGAATAATATAGTAATGAGATCTGCAGTGAGATTATGTGTTAGGATTATGTTTTGGAATGTATATACCCTGTCTTTCCTGAGAATCAAAGGTCCCTTGGGCTTCCTTGAGCCATTTCACTCCCAAAAATGTTATTAAAGCAATTAATCAACCTGCTTTTCTGTGCTTTTGCTTTTTAGGAAGAATGATATCGAGTTGCTTAAAAAAATGTGTGTTTCCTCCAGCAGTTAACCATAAAAATAATTTTCCATCCCTATTATCCACTAAGCTACTCTTGAAAAGCACTAATTCCCAAGGTTAATCTCTTCACCTACTTGGGAAGGTTATCACATCTCCAGCGATAAAGCTGGTGAGAGGCCTGGAGCACAGCCCTGTGAGGAGAGGCTGAGGGAGCTGGGGGTGTGCAGCCTGGAGAAGAGGAGGCTCGGGGGGACCTCATTGCTGTCTACAACTACCTGAAGGGAGGCTGGAGCCAGGTGGGGGATGGTCTCTTCTTCCAGGCAACCAGCAACAGAACAAGGGGACACAGTCTCAAGTTGTGCCAGGGGAGGTCTAGGCTGAGTGTTAGGAGGAAGTTGTTGGCAGAGAGAGTGATTGGCATTGGAATGGGCTGCCCAGGGAGGTGGTGGAGTCACCATCCCTGAAGGTGTTGAAGCAAAGCCTGGCTGAGGCACTTAGTGCCATGGTCTGGTTGACTGGCTAGGGCTGGGTGCTAGGTTGGCCTGGATGATCTTGGAGGTCTCTTCCAACATGGCTGATTCTATGATTATTTTTTTTTTCGTAGGAGTTCTGTATCCTCTATAACATATTTTTTTTGTCCCTACAAATCTACTCATCCTCTACAATAACTTTGGCTTCACTATTAAAATCCTTTGTAAACCACCAAACAGGTCTTGTTATGATGTGGTTTGGGAGCCTTTATCCCACACCCACACTTGGATTCACCAGGCTAGCTCAGACAGCTTGGAAGTTAAGATGAAGCTATATTTACAGCATAGCACAAAAATACAAGCACATACATACAACATTTACAGGTATTTACAGTTATATACAAGTTAGAAGTAATAACAAAATTCAGAATCCCTTCTGGGCAGAGAAATTGCTTAGCAGGGCTCACAACCAACTCCCCCTTCTTCTTCCCACTCCTTTATCTCACAAATAACCAAATAAGCCCTTGTATAGCTCACCTGATTAATTGCAGAGATCAGAGGTGAGACATCCAAGATGATAAGGGGTTAGAAGGAAATTATGAGATTGAGTTACACAGGTTCAGGCAGAGGAGTGAGCAGGGCAAACTTTATTTATATTTTGGCTTTTTTATATCTCTCAGGAAAGCAATGAAGTGATAGAGACATCACCATTATTTTATTTTCACAGCCAATGATCTGATTTTTCTCATTACAATATTCTACTTAGCCTCAAAGCAGCACTTGTTGGACTCTCAGTAAAGATGAAATGTCACTGTGGTCTTAGTCTACTTCTCAGTGATCAGGGATGGCAGGGAGTTCCTAGTGAAATGGACCAACTGGAGAGTTCTATCTACCTTGGAATGTTCAAAGCCAGGTTGCATGGGGCCTTGAACAACCTGGTCTAGTAGAAGGTGTCTCTACCCATGCAGGAGAGTTGGAGCTAAATGATCTTCAAGGTCCCTTCTAACCCAAACCATTCTATGATTCTATCAGTGATCTTGGGAGTTCTTTTGTAGCTAAAGCAAAGATAAATTTAATCATGTGGTCCTATTTCTCTTACAGCCTGTGACTGTGCTCATACTCAGAACAACTGCGATGCTGATTCTGGCCAATGCATTTGTCCCCCTCACACTCGGGGTCCAAAATGTGAACTCTGTGAGGCAAATCACTGGGGACTCTCTCCTGAACTTGGCTGCAAGGTATGGTAGGCTGGCTGAAAAACCATGACCATTGAAAGCATTTCACCTTATATTAATGTCAGAGTGGATCTTGTTTTCAGAGCCTCTTGTTAATGCCCCCTCCATAGAGATGTTCAAGGCCACGTCGGACAGGGCCTTGAGCAACCTCATCTAGTAGAAAGTGTCCCTGCCAGTGAAGGGGGCTTTGAACTAGATCTTCCTTCCAACCCAAACCTATCCATGATGTTGATTCTCTTTCTTCAAGTGTTGGTGCAGCATGCTCACATCAAAAGCAGGCTGTAAAGTGAGGAACCATCTAAGAAAGCTGTCTCAAAACCATTGAACCAAGTACCTATTTTGGATAGGTGCAGAGGTCATAGTGATATTTTAAAGTGTGTATTCCAACTTATTAGTTGCTTAAGTAATGGTGCTAAGCCAGCTTTTCAGCAACAAGGAACACAGTTCCTGTGCTATTCAGGGAGCGAGGATGTGTCATGGAGGCAGGAAATTCACGTGGCCAAGTCAGGAATTATGAAAAAGGTAATGATTTTATTGTCTTGGAACCCTACCCCCAAACTATATACAAAAAATTAGTTTAGTTTATTAACAGATTGTTTGCTCAGGAATTTCTTCCAAAAGGATGTTACAGATAAACTTAGAGATTTAGAAAGTCAGGAAGTGGAAAAGGCTAAGCTGTAAACACAGCTTTACCTCACTATCAATCAGGCTGAGCAGAAGATTAAGGGAACAGCAGGTCTTACTCGTGGAGGTGAGATAGGCACTCAGCAATGATCCCTTAGTGGTTTCCTCTGCAGGAGCAGCCTCCTGACATTGTAGGCAATATCCAGTATTAGAGATCCATGCCATGGAAGCCCAAGGCAAGTGGCAGAGCTGCCAAACTCGGAAATGTATCACAGTATCACCAAGGTTGGAAGAGACCTCACAGATCATCAAGTCCAACCCTTTACCACAGTGCCCAAGGCTAGACCATGGCACCAAGTGCCACGTCCAATCCTGCCTTGAACAGCTCCAGGGCCGGCGACTCCACCACCTCCCCGGGCAGCCCATTCCAGTGTCCAATGACTCTCTCAGTGAAGAACTTTCTCCTCACCTCGAGCCTAAATTTCCCCTGGCGCAGCCTGAGGCTGTGTCCTCTCATTCTGGTGCTGGCCACCTGAGAGAAGAGAGCAACCTCCCCCTGGCCACAACCACCCCTCAGGTAGTTGTAGACAGCAATAAGGTCACCCCTGAGCCTCCTCTTCTCCAGGCTAACCAATCCCAGCTCCCTCAGCCTCTCCTCGTAGGGCTGTGCTCGAGACCTCTCCCCAGCCTCGTCGCCCTTCTCTGGACACGCTCGAGCATCTCAGTGTCCTTCCTAAACTGGGGGGCCCAGAACTGAACGCAGTACTCGAGGTGTGGTACTTCTTCCCGAGTGGGATGCTTGTGGAACGATGCTGCCTTCACAGTGGCAGGGCAGAGCCAAAACTGCTAGGGTCCCCAGTCCAGGAGGCAGCCAGGAAGGTGGCTTCTGATATGGTCTGAGAGAGGGTGGTCCAGATGCCACCGGCTGTTACTCAAAGGACCCCAGGCTTGCCCAGCCTGCTGGTTTGCACAGAATGGTGCAAAGTGGGGAGAACCCTGCAAAAGCAGGGATGGGATAAAACCAAGAGCCATACAGAAGGTAGGAGCCATCCAAAAGCAGGGACAGTCCAGTCATGGCAGGAACCTGTCCTTCACAGTGGCAGGGGACTCTCAAGGCAGCAAGTCTCAAGTCAGGAGCCCCAAGGCAGGAGCCCTTGCTCTCTTTATGCTTTTCCTAGACAAAGTGTCCATTTACCTTTCATACAGGGTGCAAAAACCCAGCCAACCCCCAGCCCAATTCCAGTGCGGGCTTCCACACAGGTCAGCCCACGTGCAGAAAGGAACCTTTGCTACCCCCGCTTCAAGTCCCCAGGGTGTGTGGGGGAAAGCAGTGTTTGCACCTTCTTCTCCCATTCAAACCCGTGGAGAGAGAGGGAAAAGAGAGGAATTTGAGGTACCCCTGGACAGGATGTTTTGGTTTTAAGCACGAGGAAATGCAGCTTGTCTTGTAAGTCCCCGCACGCTTCTTTCCTGCACGTTTAAAACTGAAGTGGTATAAGTTGGTTTAATGTTTTGTGAATGTAAACCTGGTGACTCCTATTATCTCAGCTTAATATTTATGATTAAGCAGTAAAATGCCAGCTCAGAGTAGCAGCTACTTATGCAATTAGGTTCATGCAGTGAAATTTTGACAGATCTGGCACTGGGCCAACTTTTATGTGTGTTGAAATTTTAAAAGCCTTGCAGGAATAGAATGGGTAATTTCAGTGGAGAAACCACAAATAAGATCAGCTTGACAAGGTCTGTCATTATGTGAAGTGCTTGTTGATAAGTACTTGACAGGCACAAGAGTCAGAGAAATTGTTTTCTTTATTTTCTCTTTTAGAGTAAGGATGATAAAATAGGCCTATAATATCTCTTCAGAGTTTACTATCTCAGTAATTTATAGCAACTCATATGACAGCCTGAACCACTGCTCTGTCACCTGCCAGCCCAGGGTCATTCTTGCTTAATGCTCTGCCAATACAGTGTTCTGCTACCCCTCCACTTCCCCTTGAAGTGTTCCTTTCATGGAGTGACTCCACAGCTCTTGCCAATGATCAAGTTCAGCTAAATGTGTAATTGCTTGTTCCTAAGTTGGTTTGCATTCCTTTTGGTTACAGCATCACAGTAATGAACATGGAACCATTCCAGGTCAGGTTGGAGTGGCTCTGAGCAACCTGATCTAGTTGAAGACATCTCTGCTCAGTGTTTGGGGGGTGGACGAAGCGAGCTTTAAAGATCCCTTCCAACCCAGCCTATGATTGTATAAATCACTCTAAGTTATTTCAGTTACTTTCTTGATGCCACAAACAATACCTGTGATCTGCAGCTCACTGTCCCAGCAGATGCACCCCTGTGCTGAACATAGTCTGCTGTGGCAGGCTGAGGCCACAGAATCCCAGTGTGGTGAGGGTCGGAAGGCACTTGTGGAAGTCCATCTAGTCCAATCACTGTGATGAAGCAAAGTCACCCACAGCATCATAGGAAAGAAGCTCCTGGGTTCTAGTTTGTGTCTGCTGACCCTTGTCCTATCACAGGACATCACTGAAAAGAATCTGGTCCCATCCTCTTGCCCCCCACCCTCTAGCTCTTGCTGAGCATTGAGAAGATCCTCGCTTCGGCTGCTGTTCTCCAGGCTAAACAGCCCCAGGTCTCTCAGCCTTTCCTCCTTACAGAGATACTTCAGTCTCTACAGCTGTACCCACGGCTCCACTGAACTCTCTCCAGTCTCTGGAACTGGAGAACCAAAACTTAAGTCACTTGGTCACAAAGTGTATTTGTGGAGTACCTCTGTCCTAGAGTACCAAGCTGCTTGATGCAAAGAGTAGCAATAGTGAGCAGCAAACTTGTGGAAAAACACTGAAGGATCTATGGTGATGCTAAGAGATGTTGTGGGTCTTTGTGTAGAGTGCTTTACAAAACATCAACCTTTCATCTGAAAGAGACAAGTGAGGAAAGAAGACTCAGGTGCAATGTTCAGGCAGTTGCTGACAGATGGAATATGCTCCTTACCTGCACTGCTAGAAATAACCACAGGGCAAAGCTGGACTTGTTAAGTAACCACAGATAGGAAATGAAAACAGAAGATTAGATGTACTCTGCTTAAGAAAAACCCAAACAAACCAAAGACAAATTGAGTACAACCACCTTAAATATTTGAACTGTTATTCAGTGCATAATGTAGGATGTGCTCTGCCAGGGAGCAGTGATCCTTTGGTGCTGAGCTTCCCATCGGTAGGGTGCCCTGAGATTCTTGATTCCTCATCAAGTAGGAAATGAAGCTAAAGTAAGATGTAGAGCCTGCTTGAAATCTGAAATCCACTGGGAATGATTCTTGTACCTATTGTATTTACTAAATTGTTGTACTTGCAGATTTCTTTCATCCAACATTTACAGAAGAGTACTTTCATTTACTTGCTGCACTCCATTCCCAGCGTTTAAAATACAATCTTTTGGATTCCTTCAACTCCTTTGGATTCCCAGCCAGATGCTAGTGGTGTTCCCCAAGGGTCAGTGCTGGGCCCAGTCCTGTTCAGCATCTTTATTGATGATCTGGAGAAGGGGATTGAGTCCAGTATCAGTAAGTTTGCAGATGGCACCAAGCTAGGGGCAGGTGTGGATGTGTTGGAAGGTAGGAGAGCCCTGCAGAGGGACCTGGACAGGCTGGATGGGTGGGCAGAGGTCAAGGAGATGACATTTAACAAGGCCAAGTGTAGGGTTCTGCTCTTTGGCCAAAACAACCCAAAGCAGCACTACAGGCTGGGGACTGAGTGGCTGGAGAGCAGCCAGGCAGAAAGGGACCTGGGGGTACTGGTAAATAGTAGGCTGAAGATGAGCCAGCAGTGTGCCCAGGTGGCCAAGAGAGCCAATGGCATCCTGGCCTGCATCAGGAGCAGTGTGGCCAGTAGGACAAGAGAGGTTATTCTGCCCCTGTACTCAGCACTGGTCAGGCCACACCTTGAGTATTGTGTCCAGTTCTGGGTCACTCAATTCAAGAGAGATGTTGAGGTGCTGCAACGTGTCCAGAGAAGGGCAGCAAGGCTGCTGAGGGGCCTGGAACACAAACCCTATGAGGAGAGGCTGAGGGAGCTGGGGGTGTGCAGCCTGGAGAAGAGGAGGCTCAGGGGGGACCTCATTGCTGTCTACAACTACCTGAAGGGAGGCTGTAGCCAGGTGCAGCCAGCAATAGAACAAGGGGACACAGTCTCAAGTTGTGCTGGGGTAGGTCTAGGCTGGATGTTAAGAGGAAGTTGTTGGCAGACAGAGTGATTGGCATTGGAATGGGCTGCCCAGGGAGGTGGTGGAGTCGCTGTCCCTGGAGGTGTTGAAGCAAAGCCTGGATGAGGCACTTAGTGCCATGGTCTAGTTGATTGGACAGGGCTGGGTGCTAGGTTGGCCTGGATGATCTTGGAGGTCTCTTCCAACCTGGCTGATTCTATGATTTAGGAAGCAACAAAGCTTCTTTCTGCCATCCCCTGGAAGTGCAGTTTTTTGTTCAGACACAAACCAACCAACCATAATTCTTTGTGGAGATTCTCTTTTGTTTTGACAAACATGGAGTTTCAAGGGCCACTCTCCATTGAATGTGCTGGTTTTGTTGTAACAAAGTTGATTTTAAAGGTCTGCTATTTATCATCAATTTTCTTTTCTTCCAAGGCCTGCAACTGTAGCCACGATGGTTCAACCCATCCCCAGTGTGATGTATTGACAGGTCAATGCCAGTGCAGAGCTGAATTTGGAGGATCAGATTGTTCCAAGTGTGCTTTTGGCTACAGGGACTACCCAGACTGCGTTGCCTGTGACTGTGACTTGAATGGAACCAAAGCAGAGTTGTGTGATGATGCCAAAGGACTTTGTGGTTGTGAAGAAGAAACTGGCATCTGTACCTGCAAGGTACTGAAGTTTCAGACCCTTTGGGGAAAGCATTAGGGTTTTCTGGACTCTACTTTGTACTGGTGAGACCCCACCTGGAGTACTCTGTACAGTTCTGGAGCCCCTGTTACAAGAGGGATATGGATATCCTGGAAGATGTCCAGAGAAGGGCCATGAGTATGATCAGAGGGCTGGAGCCAGGTGGGGGTTGGCCTCTTCTCCCAGGCAACCAGCAACAGAAGAAGGGGACACAGTCTCAAGTTGTGCCAGGGGAGGTATAGGCTGGATGTTAGGAGTGATTGGCATTGGAATGAGCTGCCCAGGGAGGTGATGGAATCGATGTCCCTGGAGGAGCTCAAGCAAAGCCTGGCTGAGGCACTTAGTGCCATGGTCTAGTTGATTGGCCAGGGCTGGGTGCTAGGTTGGCCTGGGTGATCTTGGAGGTCTCTTCCAACCTGGCTCATTCTATGATTCTGTGATTCAGCACTGTTAATATTTGCTAGAAACTCAAATCCATGATTTCAGCTTGAATGTTCTGTGGCTTTTAATTAAAAGAAGCCCAGCAAACAGCACTGGAAAACAATACTAAGAATAATGTACAGTAAAAGAGAATAGTTACAGTAATTAACCTTGTTCTATGTAGGATTCTTAAGAGCAGGTTAATTATTGTTACTATTCTATGTAGGATTCTTAAAAGGATTACAATAATTAACTTCCTCTTAGCAATTTTACACAGCACCCAGTTTTTCTTCACATAAGAACCATCTTTTATTCAGCTAGCAGAGTAACACAAGTCTTCTGAACTGTTGCTTTTTTGTTTCCTCCAGGAAAATGTCTTTGGTCTACAGTGCAGTGAATGTAAGCCTGGAACTTTTGCCCTGTCTGCTGGCAATGCCTTAGGTTGTACTCCATGCTTCTGCTTTGGGATGTCCACCTCTTGTTCAGAGCTAGAAGATCATGTGAGAATCCCTGTAAGTAAAGTGACATGGATATGAAGACACAGTTTGGAGTTATCCTCAGGTTAGGTGCCACAGTGGTATGCCTAAGGTCACCTCCATGACTCATGTCTGCCTTAGAGGCAGCGGCATGTGGGAGAACACAAAAGGAAGCAGGTTGGAAGGAAGAAGCTAAGTGGCCTTAGTCTGATTTTTGAAACCTTATGTTTCACTCTTCACTTCTTATACCAAAGTACAATTAGACATGCTTCCCAGGCTACTGGTTTGGCTGTTTATGATGCTACTCTGCATTGGTGAGACCCCCACCTGCAGTGCTGGGTCCAGCTGTGGAGTCCTCAGCGCGGAAGCGACATGGACCTGTTGAAGCCTCCTGAGCAGGCCACGATAATGATGGCAGAGCTGGAAGCCCTCTGCTGTGAGGACAGGCTGAAAGAGCTGGGGTTGTTCAGCCTGGAGAAGAGAAGACTCCAGGGAGAACTTTCAGTACTTCAAGAGGCTAATCAGAAAGCTGGGGACAAACTTTTTAGGAGGGCCTATTGTGACAGGACAGAGAGTGGTGGTGTTGAGCTTAAAGAGGGAGAGTCAGACTTGAGAGATGAAAGAATCTTTTTACACCAAGGGTGATAAAACCCTCTCCCAGGTTGCCCCAAGAGGTGATAGATGCCTCATCCCTTGAACCATTCCAGGTGAGGTTGTCTGGGGCTCTGAGCAACCTGTTCTTGTCTGGGGCTCTGAGCAACCTGTTCTAGTTGTAGATGTCCCTACTGATTGCAAATGAGGTTTTTAAGTCCCTTCCAACCCAAACCATTCTGTATTCTTTAGTACACTGAGAATGTTTTTGCTGAATGCCTCTTTGGCTCTTTGTGTTGCAGCTAACCTTGACTCCAGATCAGTCCATTCTGCATGTAGTAGCTCAGAGTAACCTGACTGGAACAGTGGCAGGAGTATTTTCTCAATTTCCTGATGTTTTACTGGATGCTGCCATAGTCAGAAAACACTTAAACACAGAAACATTTTACTGGAAGTTACCAGAGCAGTTTCAGGGAGACCAGGTAAGACCATTAAATAGTTAGAATGCTTCATAGGTTATTTCTCTATTGTCTAACAGTCACTTTTTCATTGTTTAGCAGTCATTTTGTCTCTCTATTCTGTGTTAGTTCTCTTCTTGTAGGTCAATTATCAGTGTTGAAGGGCTTGAATTCATTTGCATTGGCTTAGATGACACTTAAAGGTGCCTCCCAACCTAAAGCATCCTGTCACTTACAGCAAACACAAACAATAGGTTTGCATTGCCCTTTCCTGGTGAGGATTTTCCTGACTCTGCAAATTGGTAACACCCACATTTACTTACCATGTTGCCCTGCAGACATTGTGAGGTGAGGAACAGAGTAATGCTCTATTCAGTTTTAGTTTAAAGACCTGAAAGAGTTTCCAACCTTGATGCTAGGTTTCAGTAGACAGCTCATGGAATCCCTACTGCTTCAGAATTCAGTGGAAGTGGAGTGCACACCTTGAAAGGGCATAAAAGAGGAACCTGAGATGACTTCCTAGAAATATGCATTTAACCTTGGTGCAGAAACTGCTGAGCTCAAATCAGTGTTTGTGTTTTATTGCCAATCCATCAATGAACTGACAGTTTTCAAGCCTTTTGATGTCATGAAGTTATTTTCAGCTAGTAACCTTGGAGTAAATAAGAGTAATTCTTTTTTTCTCCAAACAGCTCATGGCCTATGGAGGGAAGCTGAGATACACTGTTGCTTTTTATGCTTTGGATGGCTTTGGAACAGCAAACTTTGAGCCACAGATCCTGATGAAAGGAGGTCACACTAGCAAGTTGGTCATCTATGTAGATGTCCCTCCCCCAGAAAATGGAGTAAGAACTGACAAGGAAGTAGAAATGAAGGAGGTAAGTCAAAATATTGATGTGGAAATCACAAAATACCCACATGGTAGGGATTGGAGTGACCTCTGGAGATCACCTAGTCCAAGCTCCCTGCTAAGGTGGAGTTGCCCACAGCAGGTTGCACAGGATTGCAATGTCCAGGCAGGTTTGGAATCTATCCAGAAAAGGAGGCTCCACAACCTCTCTGGGCTGCCTGCTGCAGGGCTCCAGCATCCTCACAGCAAAGAAGCTTCTGATCATATTCAGATGGAAGGGTTGAGGGAGAACCTTCTCACTCTCTGCAACTCATTGAAAGGAGGTTAGAGTGACAAGGGGATCAGTATCTTCTTTTGAATAATGAGTGAGGAAACAGTCTCAGGTTGCACGAGGTAGGTTTGGGTTGCACATTAGTGTGATGGTTTGGGTATTCCCTGCCCCCCCACACTTTAGAAATCACCCAGACTAGACTCAGTTGGGCTCTGGGAATATAGATGAAGCTATTTATTTACAGCTAGCACAATATACAAGCAGTTATTTACAGTATATACAGTTATAGACAGAAATATACAAGGTAAAAGGTAATACAGGAACACAACAGCCCTCCCAGAAACCTGAGCCCCCAGGAGGGGCTCTCAACCATCCCTGCACCTTCCCCCTGCCCCTCTCAACCTTACCCCAGTCCTAAAGAAGAATAGAGGTTCAGCCAAGAGGTTATGAAGCAAAGTGGGTTAGGCCAAATGGAAAGTGAGGTTAGGGAGTAAGATGTTGCTCAGCCAACAGCCCAAGCCAGTGTGAGAGAAAATGGCGAGAGTGTTATCTAATGATTTAATTTCTTCTATCCAAACTCTTCAGAGAGACTCTGAGGGAAGTAGACATCACCATTGTTTTCCTTTCACATCCTGTGATCTAGTTCTTCTCACCAAAACATTCTAGCCTGCTTCAAACTAGCACAATTAGGAACAATTTCTTCCCCCAGAAGGGTTGCCAAGCCCTGGAACAGGCTGTCCAGGGCAGTGGTGGCATCATCATCCCTAAAAGTTGTGAAGTTGTGTAGATGTGGTGCTAAGAGACATGGTTTAGTGGCAACCTGGTTGTGCTGGGTTAATGGTTGGACTTGATGGTCTGAAAGGTCTCTTCCAACCAAAGCAGTTCTGTGAAGTTCACTTTAACACTCCTGATTTTAACAAGATGTGTTTTATTTCCCTAGGATTCTTGGAAGTATTTTAACTCTGTGTCTGAAGAGCCTGTCTTGCATTCTGACTTCATGTCGGTGCTAAGCAATGTGGAATACATCCTTATCAAGGCAGCTTATGGACAAGGATTGCAGCAAAGCAGGTAGAGCAGTCTCTGATTGCATTTGCTTCTTGTACTGGATTTAGTTTAACCTAGAAGTAGTTCTAGCTGAGCAGTACAGTAAAGATTTCACCCAAATCAGAGCAGCTTCTAAATGCCATTTTATAACTGCTGGGAAGAAGTCTGCTTCCACCTCCAGATTTGGAGTTATTTTTGATTCAGAAGCCCTCAACTTGCTTGTTCTGTCCAAAAGTTTGTGGGACAAAGTGAATGTATTTCTGTCTAGTGCTTCTGGGGCAGAAATACTCTTGCATGGTCAACTTCTGAAGTTCAATGGAGGTCAACCTCTATTAATTTGTTGTTGATGGTCCTGAAATCCCATAAATAAGTATAGAATCTTTGGGGTTTAGCAAGGAGTACTGCATCCAGTTCTGGAGCTCCCATTACGAGACAGATGTGAACATGCTGGAGCATGTCCAGAGAAGAGCCACGAGGATGCTCAAAGGGCTGGAGCAGCTCTGCTATGAGAACAGACTGAAAGAGTTGGGGCTGTGCAGGCTGGAGAGGAGGAAGCTCCCAGGTCACCTTATTGTGGCCTTTCAGTATCTGAAAGGGGCCTACAGAAAAGCTGGGGAGGGACTTTTAGGCTCTCAGGGAGTGAGAGGACTAGGGGAAATGGAGCAAAGCAGGAGGTGGGGAGATTCAGAGTGGACGTGAGGAGGAAGTTGTTGAGCATGAGAGTGGTGAGAGGCTGGAATGGGTTGCCCAGGGAGGTGGTTGAGACCCCATCCCTGGAGGTGTTTAAGGGCTGGCTGCCTGAGGCTGTGGCCAGCCTGCTCTAGGGTAGTGTGACCCTGGCCATGGCAGGCAGACTGGAACTGGATGATTCTTGTGGTCCCTTCCAACCCTGACTGATTGTATGATTCTATTTGAATGGGGAAAAGGGAATCCTGGGAGATAATCCATCATAGAATGGTTTGGATTGGAAGGGACATGGAAAGGTAATCTAACCCAACCCCCCACAGTCAGCAAGGACATCTTCTAGATTGTGTTGTTCAGAGGCTTGTCCAACTTGACCTAGAATGGTTCCAGGGATGAATTTTGATGTATGGTGTCCCTGACCTTGAAGCACAGAATCATAGAGTCACCTAGATTGGAAGTGATCTCTGAAGATCATCTAGCTCAACCCCCCTGCATTGAGCAGGTACATCCTTAACTAGGTCAGGTCACTCAGAGCCCCATCAAGCCTCACCTTGAATACTTCCAGGGATGGGACCTCAACCACCATACTGGGTGACCTGTTCCAGTGTTCAACCACCCTTTTAACATGCAATCTAAATTGTCTCTCCTCTGATTGAAAACCATTGCCCCTCATCCTATGACTGCAGGCCTGTGCAAAGGGTCTCTCTCCATCCTTCTTGGAGGTCCCTTTCAGGTCCTGGAACAGGTTGCTATTAGGTCTCCCCAGAGCCTTCTGGTCTCCAGGCTTAACAACCCGAACTCCCTCAGCCTGTAGCAGAGATGCAGCCCCCTGATCATTTTCCTGGCCCTCCTCTGGACTTGCTCCACCAGGTCCATGTCTTTCCTATGTTGAGGGCTCTAGAGCTGGATGCAGTACTCCAGGAGAGGTTTCACCAGAGCAGAGTGGCAGAATCCCCTCTCTGGATCTGCTGTCCACTCTCCTTTTGATGCAGCCCAGGATGCGATTTGCCTTCTGGGCAAATTTTGGTACTCAGGTTTGGATCTCCATTTTGCTGCTAGGACTTCTCTAAGTTGTTCACACTCTCTTCTGCTTCTGTCTTGTAGAATTGCAAACATCTCACTGGAAACTGCAGTGGAGTCTGCAGAAATGCACCGGGGTAGAGCCAAGGCTCACCTTGTGGAGCAGTGTACATGTCCTGCTGGTTATGCTGGATTGTCCTGTCAGGTACAGAACCTTTTGGGGGCTTAACAGCAAGATCATAGAAGCTACTTAAATGGCCTTAAAAACTCTTTGTACCTTTTACTAGCTCTGACTATACACCTTTGTTTTTTGCTCCCTTACAAACAGAGCTGTGCTCCAGGATACTACAGGGGGAAGCACACGGAGCTCGGTATGAAAGAGCCTCACGCTCTGGTAGCACCTTGTGTGCCCTGCCAGTGCAACAACCACAGTGAAACCTGTGATCAGGAGACTGGCAAGTGTTTGGTATGTACAATTAAAATTGATAGATTCTTGTGTTGCTTTAGCAGGGTAAGTGGATTCTTCATGGATGATAGTCAGTGTGATGCCTTGTCAGAAACAGCTTTGAACAAATGCTTCTCAGAGATTGTTTCCTTGTTTGCTTTTTGTTTTATTAATTTGTGTTGCTTTGTCATCAAGGAGAATGGTTTGGCTGCTGGAAATGTCACTTGAGGTTGCTCTTGATTAAACTGCTGTACCTCTTCTGCTGTATCAGGGATTTCAGGACCTGGTGCTCTGGTTGATGAAAGTGATTACTTGGTGACCGTGCCATTGTGAACTTTGCTGTTTGAAGAGTGTTAATGGCTCAAGTTACACTAGGAGAGGTTTAGGTTGAATATCAGAAGAAGATTCTTCATTGAAAGGATTCTCGAAGACTGAAGAGTCTTTCCAGAGCAAGTGGCTAAAATTCTCACCCCTGGAGGTGTTTAAAAGAGAAGGAAATGTAGTGCTGAGAGACATTGGTTTAGCACCAGACTTGGTAGAGTTAGGTAATGGTTGTACTTGATGATCTAAGAGGTCTTATCTAACCAAAGTGATTATGATTATTTGGACAAAGTATAATTTAGAATCACAGAATCAACCAGGTTGGAAGAGGTTAGGTTGGACATAAGGAGCAAGAACATAAGAACAGGTTTTCTTTTTTCCCCAAAAGGGTTGTCAAGCCCTGGAACAGGATTCCCAAGGAAGTGGTGGCATCCCCATCCCTGGAGGGACTTAAAAACCATGTAGATTTGATGCTGAAAGTCCAAATTGATTGGAAGTGACCTCTAAAATCATCAATTCAAATCATTAACCCAGCACTCTCAGGCATCAGTAAAGTATGTCTCTTAACGCCACATCTACACAGCTTTTCAATACCCCCAGGGGTGGGGATTCCACCACTGCCCTGGGCAGCCTGTTCCAGGCCTTGACAACCCTTTTAGAGAAGAAACTGTTCACCATGTCCAACCTAAACCCCTCCTGGCACCACCTGAGGCCATTTCCTCTTGATGCAATTTAATGTTGTGATATTCATAGCAGTGGCTTTTGCTTAGTACTGCTGACAGATTACTAAGGGTGTGTGAATCCTGAGTGTGCAGGCTCCTTGCTTTGTAGCCTTCAAATGCATTTGCTGGAACACTGGAAACTTTCATCTGGGCATCCTCCTTCATTTTAATTTGCTGGAGGCTTTTTGGTCTCTTTATTTGTTGTTGCTTGTGTGGTTTGCTTGGGTTTGTTGGCTTTGTTTTGTCTTGTTGGCGTGGGGATGGGAGTTGAGAATTTTGGGGGTTTTTTGCTGTGATTTCCTGGCCTGGATTAATAGTAGCAGAAATATATAAACCTTAATGGAAATTTAGAACAGGATTTAGAGTCATAGAATCAAGCAGGTTGGAAGAGACCTCCATGGTCAACCAGGCCAACCTAGTACTCAGCCCTAGCCAATCAACTAGGCCATGGCACTAAGTGCCTCAGCCAGGCTTTGCTTCAACACCTCCAGGGACGGTGCCTCCACCACCTCCCTGGGCAGCCCATTCCAATGCCAATCACTCTCTCTGCCAACAACTTCCTCCTAACATCCAGCCTAGACCTCCCCAACACAACTTGAGACTGTGTCCCCTTGTTCTGTTGCTGCATGCCTGGCAGTAGAGACCAACCCCCACCTGGCTACAGCCTCCCTTCAGGTAGTTGTAGACAGCAATGAGGTCACCCCTGAGCCTCCTCTTCTCCAGGCTAAACACCCCCAGCTCCCTCAGCCTCTCCTCATAGGGTTTGTGCTCCAGGCCTCTCACCAGCTTTGTTGCCCTTCTCTGAGCACAGGTCAGCTTTGCCTGAAGGGCCACTCAGAGAATAAAACATGCTGGAATTCTGCTTATTTTTGCATAAAGGGTTCCTCCACTCAAAGGATGCTGAGCAATATGTAGTGACACACAGAGGTGACCACTGGAAGTTGTATCCATTTATTGACCTGTGTGCTAGTTTAAGCCTAGCTGGGATATTTTAGTGAGAGGAATTAGATTACAGGCTGTGAAAAGGAAATAGTGGTGATGTCTACTTCACTCATAGGCTTGCTGAGATGTATAAAAACAAGAACACAAACATAGATAACAGATTTGCCCTCTGGTTTTGGCTGCCTCCCTTCTAACTCTCTCTAACCTGCTGTGTGACTAATCCCTCTGCTTCCTAACCCCCCTGGCTAATTCTCCAAACTCACCTTGCACATAAGGCAAAGTCTGGGATAAGGTAGAGGGGTGGAAGGGAGGTGGAAGGGTGGTTGAGAGCCCCTCTTGGGGACTCAGGTTTCTGGGAGGGCTGCTGTGTTTCTGCATTACCTTTTTAACTTGTCTATTTCTGTCTATAGCTGTATAGATTGTAAGTACAAGAAAAGCCTGGCTGAGGCACTTAGTGCCATGGTCTAGATGACTGAATAGGGCTGGGTGCTAGGTTGGCCTGGATGATCTTGGAGGTCTCTTCCAACCTGGTTGGTTCTATGACATGCACTTCTATATATTGTGCTAAGCTGTAAATATAAAGCTCCCTTCTAATTTCCAGCTTGGCTGAGTCTAGTCTGGGTGATTTTCACAGGTGTGGGGGGCAGGTAGCACCCAAACCATCACAACTTGGATGGGGAAGATAAAGTTCCTCTTGTTATTGGTGGTGAGTTTAAACTGTCTGAATCCCTCTCTGTGCCTCAGGACTGCAGAGATAACACAGTTGGTGACTACTGCAGTGCTTGTGCCCCAGGCTACTATGGGAGAGTGCTGGGATCTATCAAGGACTGCTCTCTTTGTGCCTGTCCCAGAGCCAACCCTGTCAGGTAACCAACATTTACTAAATGAAATGTATATTTTATCATTCTGAATTCTTTTGTGCCATGTCTCACCTTCTCCTCCCCTAACACTGTGACAGCAGGAGTTAGTTATCATTACACATCCTTAACTTTTAGGCCTTTTAGACATTTAGCTGCTTTAAGAAATGAATGAACTGTTCACAGCTCCTTGTAACTCCTTGAGGTTGTAAAATAAAAAGATTAACTGATAGATAAGTTGTGGTTTTTTCTTCTCCCAAGAGTAGCCACGTAGAATATCTGTAGCTAATACAGTAAGTCACCCTGGCATGTTTTAGTTTCAACTGTGGGTCTCTTTCCTCATTCAAGAAAACAACACTTTTATATTTACCAAGACTCAGGCCACCTCCAGGAACTTTTCATGACATGGATGCTATGGAAAGAACAAGTTCTGGTTTGTCTGAGATGTACAGATCTGTTTGTTTAGTAGAGGAACAGGTAACAGAAGAGAGAAGTCTGAGAGGAGCTCTTTAACTAAAGTTTATAAGTATTTGATGGGTAGGTGTCAAGAAGGTGGTGATTATCTCTCTTCAATCGTGTTCTGTGATAGGACAAAGAGCAATGGATACAAAATGGTGCACAGGAAGCTCCACCTCAACATTAGGGGAAAATTCTTTACTGTAAAGGTGATGGAGCCCTGGAGCAGGCTGCCCAGAGAGGTTGTGGAGTCTCCTCTGGAGAGATTCCAAACTCAGCTGAACATTGTGATCCTGTGCAGCCTTCTGTGGGTGACTCTGCTTTTGCAGAGGGGTTGGACTCAATTCCTTCCCACCCCTTCAATTCTATGGGACTGGGAACTCCAGATTTTGAAAATCAAAATGCAGTGTGTTTTTTTTTTCTCCAGGGGCTTGAAAAATCTGTTTGTTGTTTGCTTTTGGGTAACTGATTCAGGGGCTAACAACTCTGCAGGTCTCAGAGAGATCCTGTAGCCATATCATGTAGCAATTTGTGTGCTCTTGTAGCAATTTGTGTACTCTTCTCCTTTAAAAGGAAGGCCAGAAGGTGCTTTATCATGTTAGACAATGATGGAGTCTCACTGGGAAAGCAAACCCCAAGGAACTTAAAGTACAAATCATAGAGTCCCAGCATGGTAAGGGTTGGAAGGGGTCTCTAGTTGGAATGGGCTGCCCAGGGAGGTGGTGGAGTCGCTGTCCCTGGAGGTGTTCAAGAAAAGCCTGGATTAGGCACTTGGTGCCATGGTCTAGTTGGTTGGACAGGGCTGGGTGCTAAGTTGGACTGGATGATCATGGAAGTCTCTTCCAACCTGGATGAGTCTATGATTCTATGATCTAGTCCAACCCTTTGCTAAAGCAGGGTCACCTGCAGCAGATTGCCCAGAATTGCAGTGTCCAAGTGGGTTTGGAATCTCCCTAGAGAAAGAGACTCCACTACCTCTCTGGACAGCCTGCTCCAATCCTCAAAGTAAAGTTTTTTCTTTCTGTTTATGTGGAATTCCTGAGCACTGCATCAGTTTGAGCAGAGGGTACTGTTGCTTGCAGTATTTAACCTGTGATTGGAGATATTCTCTGCCTTTGTATGGTCCTCCATTTATGCGCTAGCAGATATTTGTTTCTTCTTCCTCCAGTTTTAGTCCCACTTGTGTCCTGAAAGGTGATGAGGATTACCACTGTGATGCTTGTCTCCCAGGATATGAAGGACAGTACTGTGAAAGGTGAGTCCCACATGATGTCTCCTTTTATTCCCAAGGACAGTTTCACTCCTGTGAGCCATATTTGTATCCAGACTACTCAGTGCTCACAAATAGATCTGTGGGCGAGTCCTGAAGGACTTTGATTTGTTAGTTACTCTTAACAAGTCATTTATGAAAAACCTCTCAGTCATCTCAAAGATAATATCTTGTTTCATGATGCTTCTGTCCCAGTATTCATTCACTGCTCCATTCCTCCCTCTGCAGGTGCTCCCTTGGCTATTATGGTGACCCTCAGCTTCCTGGTGGCAGCTGCCAGCCATGTGGATGCAATCCAAGCGGTTCTGTTCACCTCAACTGCGACCGTGGCACTGGCCAGTGCCTGTGCAAGCAAGGTGTGACAGGACAGCTCTGTGAGGAGTGTGAGCCAAGACATCTTCTTGTGGGAGACGAGTGTGTTTGTAGGTGGCTCTTAAATTCATTACTTTCCTAATGAGCTTTGATTTTTGCCAGTGATACTTACATGCACATGGTTGTTCCTTGAATGCTTTTATGATGTCAGGTCTGGTTCTGCCTGTGAAAGGAAAGAAATCTTAACAACTTCATATCTGTAACACCAGGAGGTGGGATTGGAAAGGCCTAGATGTTCAGCCTGAAACGTGCTGTGGATATAGAGGAAACTGCAGTAGGCATCATCACAATGTCAGCTGCAGCAGGCATCATGATGACAGGCAGTTAATCCTTAAAATGGCTTATTTTGGGTTACAGACAAGTTTAAGGAAAGATTTTTTTGCTGTATGTAGCATAGCTTCATTCATTTGAAAGTGCTGAATTCCTCTCATTGCCCTTTTGGATGAGATGTTCCTATAAGGCTACTTCTGGAGTTAACCCAAGTCTGTAGGCGTTCTCCACCGACTTAGAATCATGGAGTCATTAAGGTTGAAAAAGACCTTTAGATCATCAAGTCCAGTCTTCTACCCAAGACCTCCATTCCACCTGTAATTGGTCATATTCCACCAATAATTACAGAACTTTAGAGGTTGGAAGGGACCTCCAGAGATGGAGTCCAACCTCCCTGCCAGGCAGGGTCCCCCAGGGTAGTTTGCACAAGAATGCATCCAGACAGGTTTGGAAAGTCTTCAGAGAAGGAGACTCCACAACCTCCCTGGGCAGTCTGCTCCAGTGCCCTGTCACCCTCACAGTAAAGAAGATTCTGCTCATGTTGAGGTGAAACTGAAGTAGTCATGTAATTCCTTACATTCCATTGAGGACAGGCTACAAGAGTTGGGGCTCTGTAGCCTGATGAAGAGAAGGCTTCGAGGAGACCTTGGAGTGGTCTTCCAGTGTCTGAAGAGGGCCTACAGGAAGGCTGGGGAGGGACTATTTACAAGGTCTTGTAATGATAGGATGAGGAATAATGGGTTTAAACTGGCAGAGGGGAGATTTAAACTAGATGTTAGGAAGAAGTTCCTTAAAGTGAGGATGGTGAGACACTGGCACAGGTTGCCCAGGGAGGTTGTGGCTGCTCCCTCCCTGGAGGTGTTCAAGGCCAGGTTGGATGATACCTTGAGTGACTTGTTCTAGTGGGAGGTGTCCCTGCTTATGGCAGGGGATTTGAACTGGTTGAGCTTTGAGGTCCTTCCAACTTAGACCATTCCATGATTCTTATTAGTCATGTAATTACTTATGGGATAGAGATAGATAACAGAAGGGCATAGGAAGTAGGGAAATATTTCACAATGAATTAGGATTTACAACTTGGGCAGCCTACAGGTTGTAGATGTGGTACAGAGAGACATTTAGTGTTGACCTCTTAGTACTGGGATAAGGGTTGGATTTGATGATCTTAAAGGTCTCTTCCCACCAAAACGATTCTATAAGTTTGCTCTAAGTGAAAAAAAAACAAACAAAAATCTCAGAGAATAAAGGGAATTAGACTGCTTGAATTTCCTTTCTTCCCAACATTTTTGAGTGAGTGACAGTGGCATCACACTGATTTCTGATGATATGGCTAAATAGGCTCAACCAACTTATCAACAGCAAGCAGGAAAATAGCCAGCAGGGTCAATAGGACTTGGATATGTTCTGTTGTAAAGAGAATGCTTGGAATAGGTCAGTCAATAGGGCTTGGATATGTTCTATTGTAAAGAGAATGCTTGGAATAGGTCAGTCAATAGGACCTGGATATGTTCTGTTGTAACGAGAATGCTTGGAATAGGTCAGTCAATAGGGCTTGGATATGTTCTATTGTAAAGAGAATGCTTGGAATAGGTCAGTCAATAGGGCTTGGATATGTTCTATTGTAAAGAGAATGCTTGGAATAGGTCAGTCAATAGGACCTGGATATGTTCTGTTGTAACGAGAATGCTTGGAATAGGTCAGTCAATAGGGCTTGGATATGTTCTATTGTAAAGAGAATGCTTGGAATAGGTCAGTCAATAGGGCTTGGATATGTTCTGTTGTAAAGAGAATGCTTGGAATAGGTCAGTCAATGGGGCTTGGATATGTTCTGTTGTAAAGAGAATGCTTGGAATAGGTCAGTCAATGGGGCTTGGATATGTTCTATTGTAAAGAGAATGCTTGGAATAGGTCAGTCAATAGGGCTTGGATATGTTCTGTTGTAAAGAGAATGCTTGGAATAGGTCAGTCAATGGGGCTTGGATATGTTCTATTGTAAAGAGAATGCTTGGAATAGGTCAGTCAATAGGGCCTGGATATGTTCTGTTGGAAAGGGAATGCTTGGAATAGGTTAGTAGGGCTTGGATATGTTCTGTTGTAAAGAGAATGCTTGGAATAGGTCAGTCAATAGGGCTTGGATATGTTCTGTTGTAAAGAGAATGCTTGGAATAGGTCCACTTTTGAGGTAGGAAGGGGAGGGCAATCCTACAAAAGTGGATACTCAGAATCACTCTGAACTCACACTGCTGTGTGAATCAAAATAAATGTCAGGATTGGGTGGCTTCTTTTAATGCCAGTGTTTCTTCTTCTTCTTCAAATGGTTTCTTTAGCTTGTGATGACAACTGCACAGGAGTCCTTTTAACCAGTCTGGATAACCTCAACAAGGCCATTCTTTCAGTGAACCTCACTGGTGTTGTCCGTGCACCCTATGGAATATTGTTGGAGCTGGAGAATGCAACCAAACATCTGAAGGTGAAAGAAACTCACAAATACCAAAAATACTGAAAGTGTCCAACACTGAAACAGTCCATCTGGCTTTTTTTGTCCTGAGGACACATTCAGGCTGCTTATGGCAAGCTTTCCTTCCAGCTTTTCTCCCACTTAAAGCATGACAAACCACATTTTATGGTTCTAGAAGGTCTGAGCACTTCAGTAGTTCTGAGTTTCCTAGCTAAAAAGTCTTCTGCTTTACATACTTAGATGTATTTGGTGTCCAATCCTGGGTTTTTGAACTGGAAAACCTTGTGCTTGGCATTTGCCATCCTATTCTGGGTTTTTGAACTGGAAAACCTTGTGCTTGGCATTTGCCATCCTATTCTGGGTTTTTGAACTGGGAAGCCTTTCTGCTCTTTATCCCAAGAGGCTCAAGAGCTTTGACTTTTGCTTCTCTTTCACTTGTTCTTTGCTCATGCTGAAGAAAACGACTTGGAAATTCCCATTTGACACAATGCTGCTGGATGATCTTCTGTGTGTTACTCCTTTAAAACTGTGGGTGGGAGGAAATTGTATTTATTAATGTGTTGGCTCTGGAACATCTAAAATGTAAAAATAACCTTTCCCAAGCTTGCTGTCCTCTACAGAAATGCTGTAAACCTTCTTTGCATCTGTAGAGGAAAGTCAAGTGCATGCCTTGACTGTATGAAAGTACATGTGTCTGCAATGGCTTGTTTAGTGCCATACAGAGCAGTTCTGAGGTAACCTTGAAGCCAAATACAGCCTGGTATCTTCTCTTATTGGTGAGAAGATCTGCAGGGCTTCCTGTGTTGCCTCACTGTGTCTGGAGAGGCCAAATTCTGAACTCCTGAGTGCTGTGCACTGGGTTTTAACATGGAAACATACAGCTCTCCAGGGTCATCCTCACAGATATTCCCTGGATGCAGCTCTTCTAGAAGAGCAGCAGGTGTGTAACAGGATGGAAGCATTTAGTTTGATAGGGGCTTGGAACCTCTCAAAGGCTGAGAAACCTGGAGCTGTTTAGCCTGGAGAAGAGCAGACCAAGAGGGAATTTCCTCAATGCTCAGCAAGAGCTAAAGGGTGAAGGTCAAGAGGATGGGGCCAGACTCTTTCCAATGATGCTCACTGATAGGACGAGGGGCAACAAGCACAAACTGGAACCCAGGAGGTTCCATTTGAATGTAAGGAAAAATCTAATGTCTTTGAAGATAATGGAGGCCTGGATCAGGCTGCCCAGAGAAGTTGTGGAATCTCCTTCTCTAGAGAGATTGCAAACACACCTGAATATTTCAATCCTGGGCAACCTACTCTAGATGACCCTGCTTTATCAAGCTAATTAGACTAGATGATCTCCAGAGGTCCTTTGCAACCCCCACTGGGATTCTTTGATTTGTGCCACTCAGACTGTGGAGAAATTGAGAATCAGGAAAGCAGAAATTTTGCTTCCTTTTACTTGATTGAAAGTACAGCATGGCTGAATCTTTGTTATTCAAACTTATATTCTCTCATGTGCTCTGCAAGTCATTTAAAAGCATATAAAATAAACCAAATGTGCATAGTTTCTTTCTTCTCAGAACATTTGTGGACACACAACAAAGCCTTTAAACTACAGTATGTTGTTTTGTTTCTTCTTCTTCCTTGTAGGGGTCTCTAGTTCCTAAAGAAGATCCAACTTACTCATTAGCTACAGCAAAAGAAAGTCTTCAGAGTTTATCAGGAGGAATTGATCAGCTGCTTGAAGAAGTGAGTGTTGGCTTCTTTATTCTCAGCCTTTCCTAGCATGATGCATAACTGCCTGAGAGCTGTTTGGAAATTCTCTTATATCTGTAGAGTTCAGTGAACTAATTCAGTCCATCCTGTAGCCTTTCTGAGGAGGGGAGTTAGTGTCTGTGGGATCCTTCTGTTAACTGCAGTGCTTTATGGTATTCTACAGGAGATTTCTCAAGGAAGAGTTTGCAGCCAGGTTGAGCTCAACCTGTTCTCATAAGTAATATGCAGTAGAACAGGAGGAAGTGGCCTCAAGCTGCACCAGGGGAGGTTTAAGTTGAACATTATGAATAATTTCTTCCCCAAAAGTGTTGTCAAGCCCGGGAACAGCCTACCTAGGAAAGTGGTGGAGTCCCAACCCTTGGAGTGATTTTTTTTGATGTAGGACTGAAGGTTTGATGGCTGCAGCCAGGTGGGGTTGGTCTCTTCTGCCAGGCAACCAGCAATAGAACAAGGGGACACAGTCTCAAGTTGTGCCAGGGGAGGTCTAGGCTGGATGTTAGGAGGAAGTTGTTGGCAGAGAGAGCAGCAATAGAACAAGGGGACACATTCTCAAGTTGTGCTGGGGAGGTCTAGGCTGGATGTTAGGAGGAAGTTGTTGGCAGAGAGAGTGATTGGCATTGGAATGGGCTGCCCAGGGAGGTGGTGGAGTCACCATCCCTGGAGGTGTTCGAGAAAAGCCTGGCTGAGGCACTTAGTGCCATGGTCTGGTTGATTGTCTGGGGCTGGGTGCTAGGTTGGCCTGGCTGATCTTGGAGGTCTCTTCCAACCTGGTTGCTTCTATGACTCTATGATTTCTGAGTCAGCTGAGACTTAGTCTACGAAAAAGACCCCATTGAGAATACTTTATGAGAGGCACCAATATTTGGAGGGTGTGGGGGTTAAATGTCATGAATTAACCAGTGCTTTAGGAGAGCTGTCAAAAATGATCTCTGCTTTTATTCTAGTCCTCTAGATTTTTGAAAAAAGCTTGGCAGCTTGACACAATGACCCAAGAAACCAGGAATAAAACTCAGGAACTGACTGGCTTTATCAGCACCATACATACAACCATCAAAGGTATCCTACTTTGAAGATACTTCCACTTTCTTGCAGCACTTAGAAAGTTATTTCCTTATCAGCTCTTAACATGGGAGGTACTGCAGTTTGTGCAAAGGGTTCAATGCATTCCTTTGCTTAATGGTATGACTAAATTGTTTGTTCTCTTACATAGTGCTTGCTGAAGTTGCCATGTCACTCAATGAAACACTGGGCCTAGACCTTCCCCTGTCAAATGCTACATCTCAGAGCCTGCAGGATGATATTTCTGCCTTTGTCAACGCATTGCGCAGGAAAGATTTTGTTCAGCATCACCACAACGCTACCAGTGTCCTAAAGTAAGTGTTCAGCATCCCCACAGTGCTACTAGTGTCCTAAAGTAAGTGTTCAGCATCCCCACAGTGCTACCAGTGTCCTAAAGTAAGTGTTCAGTGTCCCCACAGTGCTACTAGTGTCCTAAAGTAAGTGTTCAGCATCCCCACAGTGCTCCCTACCAGTGTCCTAAAGTAAGTGTTCAGCATCCCCACGGTGCTACCAGTGTCCTAAAGTAAGTGTTCAGCATCCCCACGGTGCTACCAGTGTCCTAAAGTAAGTGTTCAGCATCCCCACGGTGCTACCAGTGTCCTAAAGTAAGTGTTCAGCATCCCCACAGTGCTCCCTACCAGTGTCCTAAAGTAAGTGTTCAGCATCCCCACAGTGCTCCCTACCAGTGTCCTAAAGTAAGTGTTCAGCATCCCCACGGTGCTACCAGTGTCCTAAAGTAAGTGTTCAGCATCCCCACGGTGCCACCAGTGTCCTAAAGTAAGTGTTCAGCATCCCCACGGTGCTCCCTACCAGTGTCCTAAAGTAAGTGTTCAGCATCCCCACGGTGCTACCTACCAGTGTCCTAAAGTAAGTGTCATCTTCTACTGGAAAACCTGATTTGGCATCTCTTTACTGTGCAATGCTGCTTTTGGAGAGAGATCTGGGGATTCATTGTCATTTGAGTAAGGATCACATAGATTTGCAAACCACAGTGATCCTCCCTCTGTGCTCGGCACTGCCGAGGCTGCACCTTGAATACCAGGTTCAGTTTTAGGCCACTCGCTGCAAGAAGGTCATTGGGGCACTGGAGTGTGTCTGGAGAAGTGCAATGAAGCTGGTGAAAGGTCTGGAGAATTGATCTAGGGAGGAGTGGGTGAGGGAACTGTGCTTGTTCAGCCTGGAGAAAAGGTGGCTGAGGGGAGATCTTCTCACTGCCTGAAAGGAAGTTGTACTGAAGCGCATGTTGGTCTCTTCTCTCATGTGACAAGCAATAGGACAAGAGGAAATGGTCTTGAGTTGTGCCAGGGGAGGTTCAGCTTGGATGTGAGGATCATTTTCTTCCCCAAAAGTGTTGTGAAGCCATGGAACAGGCTTCCTAGGGCGATGGTGGAGCCCCCATGCTTTGCAAGATTGAAAAGCCATGTAGATGTGATACCGAGGGGCATGACTTAGTGATGACCTAGCAGTGCTGGGTTAATGGTTGGACTCAACCATCTTAAAGGTGTCTTCCACCCAAAACAATTCTATGGTTCTGTGATCCTATGAATACAAAGCATTTCTTTCAGCATTCTGAACTGCTGTTTGAAGAGTTCATTCTGTTGCTTTGATTTGTCCCCAGTTCAAGGCTATGAAAAACTACCACTTGCACTCATCATTAGTGCTTATTGCCATAACTGGCAGGATAAATTATTGACTGTTCCAACAGTCTGCACATTTTTGTTGCAGCTTCAGAAATACTAAGGCTTGCCCAGAAGCTGTGAGAACATTAACATTGGCTTCAAGGGAAAAAGATTTAGAGCAAAGTGGAATAATTCTGGGAATCAGACTTTTCTCTAAGTGCTTAGGCAGGGTGGAATGTTTATGTTGTTAGCATGTCTGATTTTGTTCAACAGACTCCTCTGCTTGTCCTTGTGCTGCAGATTAAATCATAGAGAAGCTAAATTGATATGAAAATGGGCTAGAAATGTATCATTTGGATCTGTATTTATTAGGAACTACAAATAGCTTTTTTTGTAGCACTTGAAAGATGTCTCCAAACATAACTGTTGCATAGTAACAGAGTGTTCTGACTTCCAACATCAGTTTCTGAGCCGTGACACAAGGCATTTGTAAATTAACTTTCTCAATTAGAGGCTCTGCTGAAATTTCTGGAACTTCTCTGATAAGTGTCCTTTGACAGATGGAAGAAGACAGTTAATGATAGAAGAGTGTTTGCTCTGCAGAAATTATCATGCAGTGCAGCTGGAAATTCAAAGCTGATGAAAAGAAGCAGCTTGCCAGTCCATTTTGCAGGGAGCAGGAGTTACCAGATGGCTCACAGTGGATCGAGCTGGAGATGACATAAGGTTAAGCAACATTCACATGCAGACTGGTGGGGGTTGGAAGGGACCTCTGGACATCATCTAGTCCAATCCCCCTGCTGAAACAAGGTCACCCACAGCAGGTTGCAAAGGATTGCAATGTCCAAGTGAATCAATCCAGAGGAGACTCCACAACCTCTATGAGGAGAGGCTGAGGGAGCAGGGGTTTGTTTATCCTGGAGAAGAGGAGGCTCAGGGGGGACCTCATTGCTGTCTACAACTACCTGAAGGGAGGCTGTAACCAGGTGGGGGTTGGTCTCTTCTGCCAGGCAAGCAACAACAGAACAAGGGGACACAGTCTCAAGTTGTGCCAGGGGAGGTCTAGGCTGGATGTTAGGAGGAAGTTGTTGGCAGAGAGAGTGATTGGCATTGAAATGGGCTGCCCAGGGAGGTGGTGGAGTCACCGTCCCTGGAGGTGTTGAAGCAAAGCCTGGATGAGGCACTTAGTGCCATGGTCTGGTTGACTGGGTAGGGCTGGGTGCTAGGTTGGACTGGATGATCTAGGAGGTCTCTTCCAACCTGGTTGATTCTATGATTCTCTCTGGGCAGCCTGCTCCAGGGCTCCAGCACCCTCACAGGAAGGAAGCTTTTCCCCATATTCAAGAAGGCAAATGGTCTCCTGGGGTGCATTAATAAGAGTGTGGCCAGCAAGCTGAGGGAGGTTCTTCACCTACCTCTATTCTGCCCTAGTGAGGCTGCATCTGGAGTCCTGCTCCAGTTCTGGGTTCCCCAGTTCAAGACAGACAAGGAACTACTGGGGACACTCCAGCAGATGGTACAAAGATGCTGAGAGGACTACTAAAAAAAAATCTCTGAGGGTGAAAAGCTGAGAGTTCTGGGACTGTTTAGCTGGAAAAGAGCAGCCTGAGAGGGGATCTTATCAATGCTCATCAAGAGCTAAAGGATGCAGGCCAAGAGGATGAGGCCAGACTGTTTTCAGTGGTGCCCATGGACAGGACAGGGGACAACAGACACAAACTAAAACACGCAGGAGGTTCCATCTGAACGTAATTAGAAACTTTTTTTGGTGTGAGGAGCTTTTTGCTGGAGCCCTGGAGCAGGCTGCCCAGAGAATCTCTGAAATCTCATTCTCTGTAGAGATTGCAAACCCACCTGGACATTGTGTTCCTGTGCAACGTGCTGTGGGTGACCCTACGTTAGTAGGAGAGTTTGACTAGTTGATCTCCAGAAGTCCCTTCCAACCACCAGCACATTGGGATTCTGTGATGCTAACCCCTTTCTCCTCTAGTCACCACATACAAAGTTTTGTGACCTGTATCACTGCTCTCTCCCTCAGGCAGTCATCTTCTGGTGTGGTAAGATGAGCATCCAGCTATACATATGTTTTTAGAGAGGCATTGCAGACCTTTACATGATGATGCATGTACATGAATTTAATGCAGCCCCATTTCTTCTTCTTCTGTGCTCATTCATTTTCTGATTCCTCTCTTTGCCAGAGCTGCAGAAAATTTGCTGATCCAGATTCAGAAGGACTATCTTAAACCCCAGCAGGAGCTTGGTGAGCTAAAGAGGGACACAAAGCAGCTCTTAGCAAAACACAACAGCAGGCTGCAAGATGCCCAGGAGCTGGTGAATGAGGCTCTCACTAACATCAATGAGACCAGTCGTTTGTTCCCTCTTATCTCCAGCAACCTGGCTGAGTTAAATGTGAGTCTGGACAATCAGTAGTGCTGCATAGAAAATGTGAGGTGTTTAAAAGCAGCTTTTTAGACTTTACTAAAATACTACATCTTTAAACATGTGAGTATTTGCAATTAAACTCAAAGCAAACCAGACTCCTGTTTAGAAACAGAAGGAAGTTCTTGTGCTATGAACTCATTTGCACTAGCTGACTTTACAGACTTGGTTTATGCTGCAGGACAAAAAACTGACTGTAAAGGAAGGTGAAGAAGTCTCAACTGCACTCATCAAAGATGGGAAGGTGCTGGTGAATGCTGCTGCTGCTCTTGCCCAAGATGTAAAGAACTCGACATCTGTAAGTTCTTGGTTTTAACATCCTCTTTAATGATGTCAGGTGTGTTTTGCCTTGGAAAGAAAGTAAGAAGAAACCTTTTTATTGTGCAGAACCTGGAGGCCCACCAGGATGAGTTTGTCCTATGGAGCACCAAGCTGCGACACCACGTGGATGAGCTGGTGATGCAGATGTCCGTGAGAGGAGTGCTTGACCTGGTGTACAGAGCTGAGGAGCATGCTGCCCAGGTCCAAAGACTTGCAGATGCACTGGAGAGGTGATAAACTCAAGAAATATGAAACTGGGAGAGATTTTATAGCAGCCAGCAGGTTGAGGGAGGTCATTCTGCCCCTCCATACTGGCTGAGACCCCACCTGGGGTACTGTATCCTGCTCTGAAATCTCCAAAATGAGGACATGGAACTGTTAGAGCAGGTCCAGAGGAGGTTATGGAGATGGTCGAAGGGCTGAAGCACCCCTTGTATGAAGACAGGCTGAGAGAGTTGGGGTTGTTCAGTCTGAAGAAGAAAAGGCACTGGGGAGACCTTAGAGCAGCCTTCCAGTTTTTAAAGTGAGATACGGGAAAGCTGCAGAGGGACTCGTTACAAAGACACAGAGTGACAGGATGAGGGCTAGGAAGAAACTGGTGGACATTAGTGGATATTCTCCCCATTGGAAGAATATGGAGATGCCCTGAAACAGGTTGTCCAAAGAAGTTGTGGAGTCTCCAGCCCTGCAGTTGTTCAAAGGCAGGTTGAGTGGGGCTTTGAGCAACCTTATCTAGTAGGGGAAGTGTCATACTCATGACAGGGGTGTTGGCCTAGATGATCTTTAAAGGCTCCTTCCAATTGAAACCATTCAGTGGTCCATTTTTATTCCTTATTCAAAGTGCTTTTTGCTTTTAACATGGTGTTCCTCTATTCACTGATGTGGAGGAGGTGATTGATGTTTCCTGTGGTTGATTGACACAGCAGGCAGTGATTACCTAGTTAATATGTCACGGTATGCCTTGAACGGGACTGCTTCTTTGACAGCGTCCCTCTGAGGCTCACCCAGAAGGTGTCTCTGCTGTGCCTCCGTTGTTGCTGCTTTCAGTACACCTTGCAGAAAGGAGTGGGTTCCAATCTTGGCTGCACTCAACTTCCCACTTAGAATTTGAAAGCTGGGAAGTCATTCCCATCAATTCCTTCATAAGACAGAGCATGAAACCTTCGTGGTATTTTTCCAGATATTCCACTTGAAACTGTAGAATCATAAAATGGTCTGGGTTGGAAGGGACCTCCAAAGGTCATTTAATCCAATCTCCTCTGTAGTAAGCAGGGACATCAGCTACATGAGGTTCCCCAGAGCCCTGTTGAGCCTCACCTTGGATATCTCCAGGGATGGGGCCTCAACCACTTCCCTGGGCAACCTGTTCCAGTGTTCCACTACCCTCATGGTAAAGAGCTTGTTCCTGACATCCAATCAAAATCTGCTCTTCTCTAATTTGAAGCCATTGCCATTTGTCCCTGTCACTACAGGCCTTTGTAAACAGTTCCTCTCCATCCTTCTTGTGGGCCCCCTTCAGGTACTGGAAGGTCATTATTAGGTGTTCCTGGAGCCTTCTCTTCTCCAGGCTGAAGAATCCCAGCTGCCTCAGCCTGTCAATGGATTTAAAGAGTGCTTTAAAGACAAGAATTCAGAGATATTCCACTTCAGTTGGAAGTTAATTTTGCATTCCAGGAATCCTTCTAAGATTCTTGCTGCTTTGTCTTTGTAAGTCAGCAGACGTGTGTTAAAAGTTAAATCATATCAGATTGGAAGGTTTATGTCTACTCTTGAGTCTTGCTCTGAGTAACAGAGGAACTCTTCACTGCAGCTAGATAAATGTAAGAAAGGAAAATGCAATGCAAAATGGCTTTTGGATGCTTATCATTTCCTCTATCCTGTATTTCTTTAGTTTTGAGCTCCGTCAAGGAGCCTGTTCCTCTTCTGATTCTGTGATGTGTTTTGTTCAAGTCAATAAATTGAAGAACTGGCCATAAAGGGACAAGATGGAAAAAAAATTGTAGCTGAACCAGAACTAAATATAAAAGCAAGGAATGAAATAGAGGGGAAAATAGATTAAAAGGAAGTAAAGAGGGGAAAAAATCAATATAAACCTTTGAACTGATTTGTTTTGTAGCTCAAAATAATGAACATAAAACCCCTTAACATTTTCTCAGAGGACATCACTTATGGATGTTGAAAAAAGATCTAACTGAAGACTTGGAACTCTCTGCTAAAAATATTCTCATGAAAACAGATTTGTTTGTTCATTCTCTTTTCTAGTGGCCTGGCTCAAGTACGAAACCTGACTCTGAACACAACTGCTGCTCTCTACGCCCACTCCAGTGTCAGAAGTGTGATTGAAAAGACAGAGAGTTTGGCAGATGATGCATCCAGGGTTGTCAATGGCCCCTTGGATATAGTGAGTAACAGCATCAGTATTTTAATGCACAGCTCTCCCTTTCTCATTGTGGAATATTTGTTCTAATTTGTTTTGTGCTTGCTGGATGAAGCCTTGAGTGACCTGTTCCAGTGAGAGGTGTCCCTACCTATGGCGAGGGGTTGGAACTGGATGATCTGTGAGGGCTTTTCCAACCTAAACCGTTCTGTGAACTTTGAGTCTTCTTGACATGAGCATCAGCCTGTTCTACCAACTAGCATCTACTATGTCCTGAATGTCTACTCCCAAAGCAGTAGTGATACCAGGTCCCATGTTCCCTTTACCTTGCTTTCTTCTGTGCCATGGTACCATTGTGCCATTTCTTTGTTGTTTCTGTTTTTAATGTATGATATATGATTGACTGGACTGGAATTCATTCCATAAGTCTTTTATCAGTCATCTGATGTTTGTTCCTCTAGAACTTAAGTTTCCAAACCTCCCACTCCATCTTTGGAGTTACTCACAAAATCCCAGCAGAGTGAGGGTTGGAAGGGATCTCCAGAGGTCATCTAGTCCAACCCCCCTGATAAAGCAGGGTCACCCACAGAAGGTTGTCCAGGATCCACAATGTCTGGGTGGGTTTGGAATGTCTCTAGAGAAGGAGACTCCAACCTCTCTGGGCAGATGCTCCAGGCCTCTCTCAACCTCACAGAAAAAAAGTTTTCCTTCATGTTGAAGTAGACCTTCCTGTGTTCCAGTTTGTGCCCTTTGTCCCTTGTTCTGTTGCTGGGCACCAGTGAAAAGGCACTGGCCTCACCCTCTTGCCCCCTGCCTTTTAGATGTTGGTGTGTTGATAAGATCCCCTCTAAGTCTGGTCTTCTCCAGGCTGAAGAGCCATCTCCTATTCAGTCATCTCCTTATCTGACCTATCCCTCCTCCCTTTCTACCTACCGATTCCCAGATACAGCTCTATTACTTAGTCAAGGACATTTCCTGACCAGTTTGTGTTCCATCTGCCACCCTTTTGCTTTGTAGGGTTATTACATTGATTTTGCAATGGTAGATTAAGATGACCTGGCCAGTTACCAGTTTAGGGTTATTGCTTTCATATTCTTCTATTTCCCTTCTTCTATCTCTTTGATTTTGCTGATTGTAAAGCCAAGAGTGGAATGGGCCATATTCCACAAGTGTCTTCCACATGATGCATGGGGAAACATATCTCTCACAGTTTGTCCCACAGAACAATCACAGGCTCACAGGATGTTAGGGGTTGGAAGGGACCCGAGGAGATCAGTGAGTCCAACCCCTCTTCCACAGCAGGACAATACTGTCTGACACAGGTCACAGAGGAACACATCCAGACAGGCCTTGAAAGTCTCCAGAGAAGGAGACCCCACAACGTCTTTGGGGAGCTTGTTCCAGTGCTCTGTGATCCTTACAGACCCTTTGTGTTGAGGTGGAATCTCTTGCTGCATCTTGCACCCATTTCTCCTTGTCCCATCCCAGGGAGCAAGTGAGCAGAGCCTGTCGTCCCACTCCTGGCCAGCCTTCAGATCCTTATAAACATTTATCAAACCTCTTCTTTTCTACAGACTAAACACCCCCAGGTCACTCAGTCTTTCCTCATAAGCCATGCCCTCCAGTCCCCTAATCATCCTGGTAGCCCTCTGCTGGACCCTTTCCAGCCGATCCCTGTCCCTCTTCAACTGGGGAGCCCAAAACTGAACACAATATTCGAGATGAGGTCTCAGCAGGGCAGAGTAGAGTGGGAGGAGAACCTCCCTTGATCTGCTGGACACACTCCTCCTAATACACCCCAGGATCCCATTGGCCTTCTTGGCCACAAGGGCACATTTTTGTGCCATGGTTAACTTGGTATCCATCAGGACCCTCAGGTCCTGGTGGATAATTCAGAAATTTCTGAAATTCTCCTTCAGAAACTCCTGGCACAAGGCTTGGATAAGTGCACCTCACTGGATAAAAAACTGCCTGGATGGCAGGGCCCAAAGAGTGGTGGCGAATGGAGTTAAATGTGACTGGCACCCAGTTACCAGTGGTGTCCCCCAGGGTTCAGTCCCGTGGCCTGTCCTCTTTAGTGTCTTTATTAACCATCTGGATGAGGGCATTGAATGCACCCTCAAGAGATCTGCATTTCACACCAAGCTCAGTGGCTGTGTTGACCTGTGTTAGAGAAGCTTTAGCACAGGATCTGGATGGGTTGTCCTGATGGGCCACGGCTAATTGTATGAAGTTCAACAAGACCAAGTGCCAGGTCTTGCTGGGTCACAACGACCCCCTGGTAAGCTACAGACCTGGGGATATGTGGTTGGAAAGCTGCAACTTGGAAGGGGACTTGGGAGCATTGGTTGATGGTTGACTGACCATGAGTCAGCAGTGGGCCTGGTTGGCATCCTGGCTTGTGTTAGAACTGTGATAGCCAGCAGGAACAGGGAAGCAATCCTTCCTCTCACAACTGGTGAGGCCACACCTTGAGTGTTGGGGTCAGTTCTGGGCCCCTCACTACAGAAACAGTATTGAGGTGCTGAGTCCTGTCCAGAGGAGGGCAACAAGGCTTGTGAAGGGCCTACAGGGAGCCACAGAGGGAGCTGGGGGTGTTCAGTCTGGAGAAGAGGAGGCTGAGGGGAGACCTCGTTGCTCTCTTCAACTACCTGTAGGGAGGTTGGCGTGAGGAGGGGTCCAGCCTCTTCTCCTTGGTGTCAAGTGACAGGAGTAGAGGAAATGGTTTCAAGCTGCACCAAGGGACTTTAGATTGGATGTTAGGAAATATTTCTTCACAGAAAGGGTTCTCAAACATTAGAATGATCTACCCATGGCAGTGATGGAGTCACCATCCCTGGGGCTGTTCAAGTAGTGTGTGGACCTGGTGCTTAGGGACATGATTTAGTGCTGGCTTGAGGGTTGGACTGGATGAACTTTGAGGTTTCTTCCAACCAAGTAGATTCTGTGGTGTACATGATAGTGACCAAAATAGTTGACATTATTGGTGACCTTATCTGTTATTTTGTAGATTCTCTATGGTTGGAAAAGACCTTTAAGGGGATCAAGTCCCACCAATTTCTAACTCTGCCAGTGTCTCTACTATACAGTTCTGTCATATTAAAGAAGAGCATGAATCCTTCAAGATACTTTTCCATGTTTTCCAGCTGAAAACAGATTAAAATGAGATCTCAGCATCCCAGTGTTCTTTTAAAGTGCTCAGGGATGGGAATTTTGACTGTAGGCTTGTAACTAGAGTTACTGATGTGCCAAAAGGCAACAGTGTCCAAAGTAGGATTTGAAACAGATTTTATTCCACAGTTACCCTTTTTGGTTTAATTATTAGTCAGCTGCAGTGTCATATTCTTGGACAAATGTTTGCAACTTGTATTTTTTAATTGAGGCCTCATAAAGTAATTAATAGAACATTCTGTAAATATAACAATATTCAGTCACTCTCTGCAGATATTTAAATGCTTTCAGATGAATTTCTGTCCTTTCCATGTGGCAAATTGTGGTTTTGTTTTTCAGCCAGATGAGTCTCTCAGTCTTCTTGGAAAAGAAACCTTGCTGCTTACCTCCAAATTTCAGAGTGAAGCTAAAAACCTGCAGAAAAAAAGTGATGGTCAGTTTGTGTTTCTGTATTCCTGGCTTTTTAAGGAGTGGTTATGTTGTGTTTTGTTTGTTTGCTTGCTTCCTTAGCATAAGCTGAGGTAAAATATTGCATGTGGCTATTGTCAAGCCAGCACCTAGGCAAATGCCAGAGGCTCTCCGTGAACCCTTCTCCCTTCCCAAAGGGAAGAAAGGAGAGAGACTGATGGGCTGGGAAAGAAACTAAACCAGCTGGGATGGAAAGAAGAGCAATCCAATGAAACAGAGGCAAACCAATGTGGTTTCCAATTTCTGAGGCAGTGACCTCACCATTGTTACCTCTGATACTGGGGGCAGGCACGGGGGGAGTCCCAGACTGGACTCAGCAGCAAAACCAGATTCAGGAGCTGGATTCTGGAACTGGATTCAGGAACACAGGGATTGGAAGCAAAGGCAGAAGGGACAGAGTCCTCCTGGCACACCTGCCTTCAAAGAAGAAGCTTGACCATGGTGATCCCTCAGCTCGATCTCGAAGATGCCATCCAAAGAATGGAATTCCTTGTTGGTCAGTTCAGGGTTGCCCCTTCTCCCTGCAGGTGCCATCTCTGACTTCTTGCAGCCCAAGGTGGGGCAGAAGATGTGGCTGTGGCTTTGATGTGCCCAGGAGCAAGTCTAACCCTGCAGCCCAGCCCTTGGCAGTAACTCTCCCCACCAGCACTCTCACTGCTAGAGACAGCCACTGGCTGTGCAAACCTGCCCTCAGAAGGTGTCCTGACTGAGCAGAGACTGTGCTGAGGAGTCCAAACTCTGACCAAAATTGTTTCTGCTCTAGCCTAACCCATGACAACTATTTATGACTATGAACATATTTTCACACAGTTAAGATTACTGCATTTTGGAGTTTACTTTTTTTGAGGCTGCAGTTGGCCTTCACTAGAATCCTAGAATCAGTCAGGGTTGGAAGGGACCACAAGGATCATGTAGTTCCAACGCCCCTGCCATGGGCAGAGACACCCTACCCTAGAGCAGGCTGGCCAGAGCCACTAGACACCAGTTACCTGCAAGCAATGCTTTAAGTGACTGCTTTTCCTAATTTCATTAATTAAATCATTGGAGATTGTGTAGTGGGTGAAGAAGAAGCATAATTCTGGACAAAATCCATTCATCCAGTGTCATCTAACGAATCAGGGATTACACAAGTATGTGTGTAGGATGATAAACTATAGTGATTTTCATCTGCTTCTTCTACAAGGCTGCAATATAGTAACTAACTGAACTTTTTTGTCTGTAGAAAGTACCTTTTGGCTCAGAGATCCTCTACAAATTCCCAAATCCTTTTGGTTTTTCATTATTCCACAAAGATCAGCAAGGCACTGAAAGCTGCACCACTCAAAAGCATTGCAAACAGAGATTTGATGTAGAAACAGGGCTTGCCCTAAGGGAAAATCTGGACAAAGTTAGGCAGAGAGTGACTATTTCAGAGATCAGTTGTAGCAGATTTTTGGGTTTAAGATCAATGGCTGTAGAAATATGCTTGTATTTCATGTAGCTTATATCCCCAGAACACACACCTCCTTTTCTTCCTTCTGTTCTCATGTGTTTATTTCTAAGGAGAGAATTCTACAGACAGGTCACAAGTTAAAAGCAAAACACTTGACTCCTGTCAGAGATCACAAAAGGAACATCATAAGAATTATGAGTCCACTATCATGGGGAACAGCATGAAATAATAAAGAGTCCACCATCCTAGAATCATTTTCATTTATAGCCTTTCCCTTACTGTCTTTCTATGAATTTAAGCTGATGGAATTGGCCAAAAAGCATCACTTTGAATGGAACAAGTTCTTAGAGGAGCCTGGTTTACTTTGCATTCTTTCTTTGTAAAATGCTCTTTATGTTCAAAAAGAACCAAGCACAAAAGATCCTTTAAGTGATCTCTTCTGTAGTGTTTGTGTGGGTTGTATGGTATTTGTTTGTTTGAAATCACTGTTGTTTCTTCCAACAGGTCTGCTCTTTGGATTGAAAGGGTTAAACAAAAAGGTAGAAAAGATGCAGGGAAGTACTCACAAACTTGTCACCCAGCTGAATGGTTCCCTGTTGACACTAAGAGCACTGCCTAATGGTGAGTGGGATTTATGTTCATAGAATCCTAGGATAACTTAGGTTGGAAGGGACCTCAGAGGTCTTCTATTCCAGCCTGCCTGCCATAGGCAGGGTCACCTCTTAGCTAGACTTGGATGCTCAAAGCCTCATCCAGCCTAGCCTTGGCATCCACAGCCTCTCTGGATGCCATGTTCCATAGTCTCAGCCCCCTCGCACTGAAGAACTTCCTCCTAAGGTCCACTCTAAAGCTACTCTCCCTCAGTTTCAAACCATTCTCCCTTGTCCTGTTGCTAGACCACCCTAATGCAAAGCCTCACTCCAGCTTTCCTGTGGGATCCCTTCAGGTATGGAAGGCAGCTATAATGCTCCCCTGGAGTCTTCTCTAGATTGAACAAGCCCAGGTGCCTCAGCCTATCCTTATAGTAGAGGTGCTCCAGCCTTTGGATCATCTTTGCAGCTCTCCTCTAGACTTTCTCCATCATCTCTGTGGCCTTCTTATGATAATATATTTGAAGGTTCATTTTATTTTTTTCTGGTTTGAGTATGTGGAGCTTATTCAAAATTACAGCATAGAATCATAGAATCAACCAGGTTGGAAGAGACCTCTAAGATCATCCAGTCCAACCTAGCACCCAGCCCTAGCCAGTCAAGTATATCATGGCACTAAGTGCCTCATCCAGTCTTTTCTTCAACACCTCCAGGGATGGCAAGTCCACCACCTCCCTAGGCAGCCCATTCCACAACTTGAGACTGTGTCCCCTTGTTCTATTGCTGGCTAGGCTCAAACTAGCACACAAAGCAAGATCACAGGTGGCCTCCTAGACTAATGAAAGTGCTGGTTTCAGGCTAATTAGAATATTTTAATTAAGATAAATTAGATAATTGGTTGCAAAAAGAAAACAGTGATTAAGTCTGTATTATTCATTGTTTTGCTGAGAAGGATAAAAAGCCAAAATGTCAACAGTTTGTCTCACTCTGCTCTGGGAAGCTGCTTCGTTTCGTTTCTCTTTTGATCTGCTCTAATATCGCTCCTCTAACTTTGGCTAACACATAACAACCTAAGCTTTGGTGCTTGTGTTGTTTGGAAAGTAGAGGGAGAAAGAGAGGGTAGAGAGGGTAGCTTTGAGCTCTTCTGGGCAGGTTGTTTTGTCTGGGAGGGAGTTTGGATTTCTGCATTATTTCTGCTTTGGTTCTAATTCTAAGTACTTGTATCTAACCAGCAACAGAACAAGGGGACACAGTCTCAAGTTGTGCTGTGGGAGGTCTAGGCTGGATGTTAGGAGGAAGTTGTTGGCGGAGAGAGTGATTGGCATTGGAATGAGCTGCCCAGGGAGGTGGTGGAGGCACCATCCCTGGAGGTGTCCAAGCAAAGACTGGCTGAGGCACTAAGTGCCATGATCTAGTTGACTGGCTGGGGCTGGGTGCTAGGTTGGCCTGGATGATCTTGGAGGTCTCTTCCAACCTGGTTGGTTGATTCTACGATTCTATGCTTGTAAGCTTTGCTGTAAATATAGCTCCAGCTTACTTCCATGCTGTCTGAGATATTCTAATAAATTTCAGTGGGGAGGGAGGGGGTTAGGGTTAGCTGGGGGAAGTTCCTAATCCATCACAATGAATACAAACAAAGCTGTAGCTTTTTGCAAACAAAAATGCAACTTTCTGCTGGGAGAGGACCATAACAGAGAAAGTTTCCAGCGTTTTGCCTGTGTTTGTAACTTCATTGCATTTGTTACTCTCAAATATTTATGAAAGCTGTAACTTGTTATTTGGTTTGGGGTATTCTAATTGTTTAATTGTTTTAATTGGGACTGTTTCAGCTACAAGGCAGCACATGGTTGAGATGCAAGGACTGGCTGTGTCTTCAAACAGCAGCGCTGGGGTGGCTTTAAGTCGCTTTGGGGATTTCAAGCAGAAGCTGCTGAATGCTTCCTCTACATTGTCCCGAGTTAATGACACGTTGAGGAGAACTAGTGATCTTCTAACTGATTCATCAAAAGCTGGTGAGTTTGCTGCTCCATTGCTCTTTAGAAATGCCACTGCTTGCAGAAAGAGTTTAACGTTGTTTTAATAGACGCTAAATGTGAGTTTCTGAGATGCAAAGTATGAGACTGGGAAAGTTTCTTCTAACTGGGTAAAAATGTGCTAACTTTTTTAAAGACCTCTGGAAGGAGCTTTAGAGGTTTAATAGCATCTGGGGGATGCTTTTAAGGATTCCTTTTCCTTACTGGTGTTTAAAATCTAAGTAATGACCCGAAGCAGGCTGCCATGGATAAATCTTTCAGCAGTGAGCACTATCTTTCTCCTTTACCCTGTCTCAACATCTCGTTTCTGTTTTGGTAGCAATCACAGCTGAGAAGCAAGTTAAAGAAGTCGAAGCACAAGCAAGTCTTCTGTTGGATAGGCTGAAACCTTTGAAAATGCTGGAGGAGAACCTGAACAGGAACCTGTCTGAAATTAAAGAGCTCATCAGCCAGGCTCGCAAGCAGGCAGCATCTGTAAGTTCCATCATCTCAGCCTTGGCACGTTTCATTGCCACTTTTAGCAGAGAAGTAATGGATGAAAAACTGGCTGAATGGCCAGGCCTAAAGAGTATTGATGAGAGGAGTTACACCCAGTGGGTAGCCAGTCAGAGGTGGTGTTTCCCACAGCTCAGTATTGGGGCCACTTCTATTTAAAGTCTTTGTCAATGGCCTGGACGAGAGGATCGAGGCACCCTCTGTAAGTTTGCAGGTGGCACCAAGCTAGATGGGTATCTGCTTGAGGTAGAGAAGCTCTACAGAAGGACCTGGACAGGCTAGATCAATGGGCTGAGGCCAGCAGGATGAAGTTCAACAAGGCCAAGTGTCAGGTCCTGCACTTGGGTCACAACAACCCTATGAATGCTTTCAGGGTTAGGGCAGAGTGACTGGAAAGCTGCCCAGTGGAAAAGGACTTGGGAGCGTTCATGGACAACTGGCTGAAGATGAGGCAGCAGTGTACTCAGGTGGCCAAGAAGGCCAACAGCATCCTGGTTTGGATCAGCAATAGTGTGGCCAGCAGGAAAAGGCCAGTGGTCGCTCCCCTGTACTCAGCACTGCTGAGACCACACCTCAACTACTGTGTTGAGTTTTGGGTCCCTCACTCTAAGAAAGATGTTGAGGTGCTGGAGCGTGTCCAAAGAAGGACAATAAAGTTGGTGAAAGATCTGCAGCATACAGGTTGTGAGGAGCAGATGAGAGAACTGGGATAGGAAAGGAGACTGAGGAGAGACCTTCTCTCTCTCTACAACTGCCTGAAAGGAAGTTGGAGTGTGGTGGGGGTCAGTTTCTTCTCCCACACAACAAGAGATAGGGTAAGAGAAAACAGCCTCAAGTTGCTCCAGGGGAGGTTGAAGTTGAGCATTATGAACAAGTTCTTCCCCAAAAGGGTTGTTAAGCCCTGGAACAGAGTGCCCAGGGCATTGGTGGCTTCCCCACCCCTGGGAGAATTGAAGAGCTGTGTAGATGTGCTGCTAAGGGACATGGTTTAGAATCAGATTAAGTCATAGAATCAACCAGGTTGGAAGAGACCTCCAAGATCATCCAGGCCAACCTAGCACCCAGCCCTGTCCAATCAACTACACCATGGCACTAAGTGCCTCATCCAGGCTTTTCTCGAACACCTCCAGGGACAGTGACTCCACCACCTCCCTGGGCAGCCCATTCCAATGCCAATCACTCTCTCTGCCAACAACTTCCTCCTAATGTCCAGCCTATACTTCCCCTGGCACAACTTGAGACTGTCCCCCCTTGTTCTGTTTAGTGGTGGACTTCATAGTGCTGACTTAATGTAAAGTCTTCTGCGACCTAAACCATTCTGTGATGCTTTGAGATAGTCCTAATGTCTCTGAGTCCCTGGTGTCCCAGGGTCTTATTAAAGTCCAAGAGCACTGGCTCTTAATACATGTTTTACTTCCAGCTTCAGTTAGTTATTTACTGTTTGCTTTTGTTTCCCATAAAAAAATAATCACATTTATGATGTCAGAAAGCAATCACAGAGATACTTTGCTGCCAGAGAAGAGAGGAGGTGGTGCTGCCATTCTTTTAGGATGTCTGTAAGCTTATTTTACAGCTTGCTGTGGGATATTTCTGTATAACATCAAGTCACATTACACGTTTTTTTACCCAAAATATTGATCCCATCAATACATTTGTAATCTATTTCCTTGCCACATCCATATGTTCTCTGCAAGAAGCTGCCCAGCATCCAAAACCTGCTCTAGCTGAAGCTGCTCACTGCAAAGGGTTTGGACTAGGTGACCTTTACAAAGCCCTTCAACCCAAACCATTCAATGCTAATTGAATGCTTGAAAACAAATATCCTTGTTTAGAAATTTGTACTCCCCCTCTTCAAGATGACAACAGTGAATCCAACTGGCCCATGGACCTCATTAAACTGTGAGGGGAAATGGCTTTGCACTCAGTAATTTTGGGTATGCCTTTGGCTTTAGTGTGGGGATGTGACTGTAAGTTTTAGGGAGGCTTTTGTTTTCAAAATTAAAAGGCTTTGGGTTCTTTCTGCAAATCTCTTTAATTTTCTGGTTGCTGCTTCGCTGTCACAGGCTGCTGCAGCTTAATGAATCCATCGAGGAAGCAAGGGAGGAGTATTTTCAAACATGTCATAAACCACAGAGGTTCCTGGCAGGGTGAAAAGAGCTATTAGCAAAATCCCCTTTTCCAATTTTGACAGCTTACAGAAAACCAAACCAAACTTTGAGTAGAGGAGAGAAACTTGCTGTATCTGTGGTCTTCATGCAAAACTGTGCTTGATGTATTCACTTGTTCTGGGCATATTCAATGAATCTGCTGAAGCTAATTCTGTGGTTAAAACAAGTTTTTGTCATTGTAATAGCAAATTCCCTGGAGTTTGGCTGCATTGGCCTGCATCAGGAACAGTGTGGCCAGTAGGACAAGGGAGGTTACTCTTCCCCTGTACTCAGCACTGGTCAGGCCACACCTTGAGTACTGTGTCCAGTTCTGGGCCCCTCAATTCAAGAGAGATGTTGAGGTGCTGGAAGGTATCCAGAGAAGGGCAACAAAGCTGGTGAAGGGCCTGGAACACAAACCCTATGAGGAGGGGCTGAGGGAGCTGGGGTTGTTTAGCCTGGAGAAGAGGAGGCTCAGGGGTGACCTCATTGCTGTCTACAACTACCTGAAGGGAGGCTGTAGCCAGGTGGGGGTTAGCCTCTTCTCCCAGGCAACCAGCAATAGAACAAGGGGACACAGTCTCAAGTTGTGCTGGGGTAGGTATAGGCTGGATGTTAGGAGGAAGTTGTTGTCAGAGAGAGTGATTGGCATTGGAATGGGCTGCCCAGGGAGGTGGTGGAGTCACCATCCCTGGAGGTGTTGAAGCAAAGCCTGGCTGAGGCACTTAGTGCTATGGTCTGGTTGACTGGCTAGGGCTGGGTGCTAGGTTGGCCTGGATGATCTTGGAGGTCTCTTCCAACCTGGTTGATTCTATGATTCATTTGGATCAATGCCCTCATCAATAGACCAGGCAATATTCAAGGGAGTTGGTGGGAGGACAACAGGAATCGGAGTTTCTGCACTCTAAGATTGCATTTAACTTTAAAGATTAGAGCAATAGATTTTCTGAATCATTATTTTCTGCTATTACTACCATGACTTTTACTGATCTATGAGCTTCTGACCTAAGATTTATTGTTATTTTCAGAGGTAATTAGACAGTTTCACTTTCCTGGCTTCAAATCTCCTAACTGAATGAGTGAATTGGGGCAGATTTCATTCTTCTCTATTTGTGAATCTCTTTGTCAAGTGAAACCTAGGAGATTGGTAAGATGTAACTCAGCACTAATTAGATGGCATGAAATTATCTCAGCAGATGGTTTGATCAGAAGCTAAGTATATATTCCAGATAGAAATGTACACTGAGACTTGTTCAAATACCACTTTCTCCTCCTCCCCCCAGATTAAAGTTGCAGTGTCAGCAGACAGAGATTGCATTCGAGCCTACCAGCCCCAGATTTCATCTACCAATTACAACACCTTGACACTCAATATGAAAACTACTGAACCAGATAACCTTCTGTTCTACCTGGGCAGCAATGGAAAGGTAAGTTTCTGGCATCCATGTGCTGAAGGTGATGATAAATCTTTTAAATGACCATTTGTAAGTTTTTTTTTCCTACTTTGCTTCAAACTAGGTCTCTGATTGGGGCCCCTGCCAAATGTGTTCACTAGGGGTGGAAATATTTGTGTGCCTTAGATGATTCCTTAGAGGTCTTCAAAGGTAGAAAATAGAAAAATCTGATTCCTTAGCTCTGCTTCTTGGCCATGTCATGAAAATCCTCTGTGATGGAGAGACTACATCAGTGGACAAGGGAATAACTCTGAATGTCATCTATCTGGACTTCTGTAAGGCATTTGGCTCTATGCCCCACGACCTCCTTCTCTCTAAACTGCAGAGAGATGGATCTGATGGGTGGACATTTTGGTGGTTAGTGAACTGGTTGGATGGTCATATCCAGAGGGTAGTGGTCAACAGTTTTATGTGCAGACAGATTCAGGACAAGTGGTGTCCCTCAGGAGGCTCTACTGGGACCAGTGCTGTTCAATAACTTCATCAGTGACATAAACAGTGGCCCCAAGAACACTCTTAGCAGTTTTACAGGTGACACCAAGCTGAGTGGTGAGGTTGTCACATCTGAGGGATGGAATATCATTCAGAAGGACAAGCTCAAGAGAGAGGTCTATGTGAACCTCATGAGATTCAACAAGAACAAGTGCCAACATCCAGCACTTGGGCCAGGCCATTCCCCAGGCTGGGGAATGAAGGGATGAGAGCAGCCCTGTGGAGAGTGACTTGGGGTGCTGGTGACAAAAAGTTGGACATGAGCTAGAAATGTGTTCTCACAGTTGAGGAGACAACTGTCCAGGAGGTGGAGGAATGGGGTTCTGCCCCTCTGCTCTGCTGAGACCTCATCTGCAATGCTGTGTCCACCTCTGCAGATATGAACCTGTCTGAGCAGGTCGAGAGGCCACAACAATGATGTAAGGACTGGAAGCCCTCTGCTGTGAGGACAGGCTGAGAGAGCTGGGGTTGTTCAGCCTGGAGAAGAGAAGACTGCAAGGAGACCTTTTTGTGGCTTTTTGGTATTTAAAGAGGGGCTTATAGGAAAGTTTTTATCAGGGCCCCATGTGACAGGACAAGGGGTAATGTTTTGAAACTAAAAGAGGACAGATTTGCACAGAAGAGAAGCTACACCTTCAGTGCTGTGCCTTTGAAGGAGCTCTGTTGTTTTTCAGCCAGACTTCCTCGCACTGGAGATGCGTCGGGGTAAGGTAGCTCTTCTCTGGGACTTGGGCTCTGGACCAACAAGAGTGGAATACCCTGATTTTCCAGTTGACAATAACAAATGGCACAGAATACATGCAACCAGGTAATGAAACTGAGGATGGTGTGAGTGCTGAGTAGGAAAATCCATTAGTATTACTTTTCTTTAGTGGGGGCTGTGTTGTAGAACTGTCCAGGTGTTTAGCGAGTGAGCATATGAAGAACACAAACCATCTTCTAAGTTCTCCATGAGAAGTTTTCTTTATTGTCCTTCAATAGAAACCAGTAGAATGTGTTGATTAATTGTCATGCTCCCTCCCTGGAAGTGCTCAAGGCCAGGTTGGATGAGGCCTTTGGCAACCTGGTGTAGTGGAAGGTGGGTTGGAACCAGATGACCTTTAAAGTCCCTTCCAACCCAAACCATCAACCTGGTCTAGTGGAAGCTGTCCCTGCCCAGGGCTGGTGGGTTGGAACCAGATGACCTTTAAAGTCCCTTCCAACCCAAACCATCAACCTGGTCTAGTGGAAGCTGTCCCTGCCCAGGGCTGGTGGGTTGGAACCAGATGACCTTTAAAGTCCCTCCCAACCCAAACCATCAACCTGGTCTAGTGGAAGCTGTCCCTGCCCAGGGCTGGTGGGTTGGAACCAGATGACCTTTAAAGTCCCTCCCAACCCAAACCATCAACCTGGTCTAGTGGAAGCTGTCCCTGCCCAGGGCAGGTGGGTTGGAACCAGATGACCTTTAAGGTCCCTCCCAACCCAAACCATCAACCTGGTCTAGTGGAAGCTGTCCCTGCCCAGGACAGGGGGATTGGAACTAGATGACTTTTAAGGTCCCAAACCATTCTATCATTCTGTGATCTGATTCTATGATGTCTAAAAGCACTCATTCATCCTTGGCAGGTTTGGAAGAACAGGAACACTCAGCATAGAGGAAACCAACTCAAACCAGAAGCCTTCACCCAGATCTGGGACCTCTCCGGGGCCGGGCACCATACTGGATGTTAACAAATCAACCCGCATGTTTATTGGAGGGCTTGGAGGGCAGATCAAGGTTAAATCCTGAGGGCAGCCATCTGCAAAGTGGTTTTATCACGTGTCATGGTGTTCTAAGAGCTGACAGAATGAGACTCTTGCAAATGAATTGGAGAGAAATGAGAATTGTATTTGAAAGGAAAGATACAGAAAAAAATGATGGAGCATATACGGGACACATTAGTGACCCCCTTGAATTTCCCCCCAACCCAGAACTAATCTACAATCCCTGGTGCTCCAGTCCTCCCCCTCCAGTACTTCTGCTACCCATAGATCCCAGCAAAGCCTCTGGAGGCCCCAACCAGGCTCACTCCTTAGATTTTTACCCTGATAAGTAGTTCCCACCAGAGACAACAGGCAGGAGGGAGAGGGGAGTGAGTTGGCCTCACTGCCAGCTTATAAAGAGATAGCAGAGTTATGGGATTGAATAACAATTTCACACTTCCCTGTGTCCACCCCCTGGGCTCCTCTAGTCCCTAGAGGATTTTTTAACCCCATAGTTCCCAACCTAAAACACCATGTGCAAGATACACTTTTGACTTAGAAGTGGTTGCATGAATTGCTTACGTGAGAGGCTCTGAAGCAAAAGATCCTCAAAGGATGTTCCAGCATCCCTAAGTTAATTTTCCCTGCAAATTCCCAGCAGGGGCTGCGTGTGCATTCATGATCCATAGACATTACACAGTGAATTTGCTTTCCTTTTCCTTCTTCTTTTAGTTTCCCATTGTTATTCATGCCATGAAGTATCTAAGTAGGTCAAGGACATCATTATTTTACTTTTTTACTTGCTGCAGAGCTAATTTATTATGATTTAAATGGCCACTGTTAATAGTTATGCTAAACCATGTTGTTCTTCTGATATGATTTATATCTAATAACATTAGAGTTCAAGGAAAACAAGCAAGCAAAAATTATGCAGCATAATTTACTGAGTTCTTGACATGAGTTGTATTCATGAAGGATTTCTTGTCTGGCAGAAATCTCCTGCTGTTAAGGTGACCCACTTCAAAGGGTGCATGGGAGAGGCGTCCCTGAATGGCAAATCCATCGGTCTTTGGAACTACTTGGAAAGAGAGGGCAAGTGCAGTGGCTGTTTTGGAAGGTATTTCACCTCACTCTCTTGTTCTTTTGTCATAGATTTAGAGTCATTTACAGCTGGAGTATAAATTTCTGTCCTAGCTAAAAATAATGAACTCAGAAAAACTGCAGTGTTTCATTGATCATTAAGCTTCAGTTGTGAACATGCTCATCTGCATCTGCCAGCAGTGTCAAATAGTTTCATTTTATGGAATGTTACCACTTATTAATCACTTTGTCAGAGGGATTCTGTTTTATGCATGGAAAGTAGGGACTGGCAGTGAAGCATACCAGTTTGGAGCAATTTCTTTTGCTTCTCTGAAAGACAAATCTGTTCTTTCCAAGGTAAGAAACAGTGTAAAGCACTCATAAAAAATATATGTTAATAAAGAATAAAATAAAGTAGAATAAAATAAAATACAATACACCTTCCTGGAGGTGTTCAAGGCCCAGGTTAGACTGAGGCCTTGAGCTACCTGTTCTAGTGGGAAGTGTCCCTGCCTATGGTGGGGGGGGTTGGAACTGGATGAGCTTTGAGGTCATTTCCAACCTAAACCATTCTATGATTCCAAAAAATAAAATGAATGGAAAAGAAATAAAAGAGAATGGAATGGGAATGGGAATGGAATGGAATAGGAATAGAATGGGAATAGAATAGGAATGGAATGGGAATAGAATAGAAATGGAATGGGAATTGAAATAGCATAGGAATGGAATGGAATAGAAATATAATGGGAATTGTCTGGGAATGGAAATAGGTAGGATGGAATGGAAATAGGTAGGATGGAATGGAAATAGGTAGGATGGAATGGAAATTGGTAGAATGGAATGGAAATTGGTAGAATGGAATGGAAATTGGTAGAATGGAATGGAAATTGGTAGAATGGAATGGAAATTGGTAGAATGGAATGGAAATAGGTAGAATGGAATGGAAATAGAATGGAATGGAAATTGGTAGAATGGAATGGAAATTGGTAGAATGGAATGGAAATTGGTAGAATGGAATGGAAATTGGTAGAATGGAATGGAAATAGGTAGAATGGAAATAGAAAAAATAGAATTAAAAATTAAAATCAAATAAAATAAAGACATAGCAGAAGTGGAGCCACTGAGCTTGCCATTGGCCCTGTAATCACTGTGGAAGGGGTTTACAGGCTGTGCTTGTTTCATGTTGAAGGAGCTGAAAAGAAGTATACCAGACCATGTTCCCTTTTGCAAGATGTTTCCCATGCAGACAGCAGGTGGTGCTGCTTGATCGTCTGAGATGTTTTTTCCAAGTATTCTGTTGTAAGGAAAGGGACTGATAAATGTGTAGTGGAAAAGCAGTTGTGGAAAGCCCTTTAATAAAAGGATCACATAATTTAAGTAAGAGGGTGTTCAACAAGGGCAAGTGTAGAGTCCTGCACCTGTGGAGGAATAACCTCCTGCAGCAGTGCAGGTGAGGAGTTGAGCTGCTGGAAAGTAGCTCCAAGGAGAATGACCTGGGAGTGCTGGTGGACAGCAAGTTCACCACAAGCCAGTGGTGTGCCCTCGTAGCCAATAAGGCCAACGGTCTCCTGAGGTGTATTAACTGAAATGTGGAGAGCAGGTGATGGGAGGTTCTTCTCCCTCTCTACTCTGCCTTAGTGAGGACATATCTGGAGTCCTGGGACCAGTTCTAGGCTCCCCACTTCATTGGAGATAAGAAAGTACTGCATAGAGTACTGGCTACAAAGATACTGAAGGGATTGGAGCATCTTTGTGAGGAGCAAAGCTTGAGGGACCTGGGGCTGTTTAGCCTGGAGAAGAGCAGCCTGAGAGAGGTTCTTCTCAGTGCTCAGCAAGAGCTAAAGGGTGGGGTGCAAGAGCATGAAGCCAGACTCTTTTCAGCAGTGCCCATGGACAGGACAAGTGGCAATGGGCACAAACTGGAACCTGGGAGGTTCCATCTGACCGAGAGGGAAAAACCTCTTTGCTGTGAGGGTGCTGGATCTCTGAAGCAGGCTGCCCAAAGAGGTTGTGGAGTCTCCTTTTCTGGAGAGACTCCAGACCCATCTGGACATTGTGATCCTGGGCAACCTGCTGTGGGTGCCCCTGCTTTAGCAGGTTGGTTGAACTAGATGATCTCTGGAGGTCCTTTCCAAACCCCTACCATACTGGGATTCTGTGTGTTGTAACAACTATTATCTCTCTTAAGGAGTTGTTGGAGTTCTGTGATACATCAAGAAAGAATGATTTTTATCTTGTGTACATCCTTCCCCACAGCTACTTTTTCTCCACAGAATCCCAGCAAGCTAAAACAGCTGTTGTGAGATTCTGTGATCAAAGTGGCCTTTGGCTGGAGTCCTTCAGTTATGCATAACCTGGATTCAAGTCTCTTATCCTAATGCCTGGAACCTGCACAAACTGATGCAGTTTTAAAGCTAGGATTTTAAACTCTGCTTTCTGCTTCTGTAGCCCACAGGATGAGGACACTTCATTCCATTTTGATGGCAGTGGATACTCTGTTGTGGAGAAGGCACTTCGCTCAACAGTGACTCAGATCATCATATATTTCAGCACCTTTTCTCCTAATGGGCTGCTTCTGTATCTTGCTTCAAATGGCACTGTAAGCAAATAGATCAGATCCTTAAGCTGCACCTCTCATGATCACTTCTTGATCTTTGCTATTTCAAAGATGCCAGAGGTCCCATCCAACCATTCTATGATTTCATTTTTCAGCCTACATATATTAAAGCAAATCTTTGTGTAGATTATCACTTGACACTGACATCATAAGCAAAAACAGTAAAGATAGGAACCACAGAGATAAATCTTTGGAGCAAATCTTAACATATAAGGGCAAAATTAAGCAATAAAAATAATCCTTCATAATTTATTTTAATTCTAGACTAAAATGAATGATTGTTTTAACTAAAGGCAAGAAAAAGAAACAGCAGGGGCCACCAGCTAGTTCTGGTCAACTTTGTAGGAAGTAGAATCTTTTGGGACTGAGTTTGCAGGAGAACAGTGTAATGTGGTCTAGTTGACTGGATAGGGCTGGGGGATAGGTTGGGCTGGATGATCTTGGAGGTCTCTTCCAACCTGGTTGATTCTATGATTCTATGTTGAAGAGGCTTCTTGAATTAAATACATCCAATGGGAATTCAGGAAATTGAAATGAATGAAATCTCTCTGTAGCAGCACTACAACCTAGACCCATCTCCAGACCTTCATTGTCATGTCATGCAGTTTACTGCATACATAGCTGGTGGTTGTCTTTCCATGAAGCTCTGTTCAGCTACAAATTGTTTCAGAGTCACTGCATTATCTTTTGCTTTATGTACTCCCTGAATACATTGCACGATGTATTTCCACCTTCCCTGGTGGAAAAGGACCTGGAGTTGTTGGTCAACAGCCATCTAAGGATGAGTCAGTGTGTGCCCAGGTGGTCAAGAAGGCCAGGAGCACCCTGGTTTGGATCAGCAACATTGTGGTCAGCAGGACTACTGCAGTGACTGTATTCTGCACTGGTGAGGCCACACCTCAGATAACTGTTCAGCTTTGGGTCCCTCATTCCAAGAAGGATACTGAGGTGCTGGAGTGGGTTCACAGAAGGGCAGTTGAGGTGGTAAAGGATCTGGAGCACAAGTCTTTTGAGGAGCAGCTGAAGGACCTGGGGTTATTTAGCCTGTAGAAAGAGAGGCTCAGAGGAGACCTCATTCTCTACAACTCCCTGAAAGGAGGTTGGAGCACGGTGGGTGTTTGCCTCTTCTCTCAAGTGACAAATGAGAGAAAAAGGCCTCAGATTGCACCAAGGAAGGTTTATGTTTGACATGAGAAACACTTTTTTTCCCCAAAAGGGTTCTCAAACACTGGAACAGGCTGCCCAACCCAGTGGTGGAGCCCCTCTCCCTGAAGGGATTTAAAAGCCAAGTAGATGTAGCGTTGAGGGGCATGGTTTAGTGGCGGATGTGTCAGCATTGGAATAACGATTGGGCTTGATGTTGTTCAAGCTCTCTCCCACCCCAATTCTATGATTCTCTGACACCTGATTTAAGGTTTACACTGCAGAGGGAGCACTGTCTATAAAAATCAGAAAGTCTCTTTCAGAGAGTGAAGAAGCTCTCTGCTTCTTGCAGAAAGAGCACGGTCATGTTTTATCATATGCCAGTCACAGGCAAACAAAATTATTCTCAACTTCATCCCCAAAAAAACCCCAGAAAAAAAGCAAGCAAACACCACATTTGTTATTTAAACCTTCCTTTGCTGAGTAATCAAGACCCAGGGTGCATTTAAGTGAAAAAATCCACCAAAACAAAACAAGAAGTCACCCTTGGGAGGTAGATGTAGCTTCCTTTTCCTAAGCATGGCTTGGGCCAAAGGAATAGTCCAGGTACAGGAGTTGCCAAACCTGCCGAGGAAGAACTTATAATCAGGAATTTAATCTGTTTGTTTTTGTGTTGTTGGTTTGGTTTTATTCTTCCTCACAGAGAGATTTCTTGTCCCTTGAGCTTGTTGATGGCAAAGTGAGGCTGACTGTTGACCTGGGTTCGGGACCTCTTGCTCTGACAACAGAAAACCGTTACAACAATGGGACGTGGTATAAAATTTCCTTCAGTCGCAACAAGAAGCAAGGTGAGCTACAGGCTGGGTTAAAAACCAAAGCCAGGTTTGTTTGTGTTCTTTTTCCAGTGGATCTTGTCCTCAATGGTACAGTTTTAGTTTCAATTATTGGACACCAAGCAGGATAATGGAGATGGCGGGGAAGAGGTTTAAAAGGGCCACTCGCAGGCTATTTGTGATGCTGCCCACAGCTCTATGATGCAAAAAACAGATTTAGAAAGGTTACTTCCACGTGAAGGGGGCCTGCAGGAAGGCTGTTTACTGAGGCCTGTGGTGAGAGGATGAAGGGCAATGGTTTTAAATTAGGGAAGAGTAGATTTAGATTGGACATTAAGAGGAAGTTCTTTACCGTGAAGGTGCTGGAACACTGGAACAGGTTGCCCATGGAGATAGCTGAGGGCTCATCTGTAGAGATACTTGTGGTCAGGCTAGACAGGGCTCTGGGCAACCTGATCTAGCAGGATTTGCCTTCTCAGACAATGGGGTTGGACTAGATGACCTTTCTAAGTCACTTCCAAGCCAATCCTTTTCTGATTCTGTGATCTGCGCATATATAAATCTCTTTACTGAAAGAGCATCAAAAGTGATGGACTTAGATTTTAGACTTAGATTTTACACCTGCTTCAGAATTTTGACTGACATAGATTTAAGATTTGGAAGAATGCTTTTTTACAGTGAGGGTGGTGAGACAGTGGCCCAGGTTACCCAGAGAAGTGGTAGATGCCACATCCCTGCAAACGTTCCAGGTCAGCTTGTTTGGGGCTATGAGCAGCTGCAGGTGAAGATGTCTCTTGCAGGGGTGTTGAACTGGATGACCTTTGTGGGTCTTCATAGAATGCTTTCAGGACATTAGGAACAATTTCTTCCCCAAAAGGGTTGTGAAGCCCTGGCAATAGGGGTAGTTCTTCACAGAGAGAGTTAGAGGAAGTTCTTCACAGGCAGAGTGATTTGCCATTGGAATGGGCTGCCCAGGGAGGTGTTCAAGAGAAGACTGGATGAGGCATTTAGTGCCATGGTCTAGATGACTGGCTAGGGCTGGGTGCTACGTTGGCCTGGCTGATCTTGGAGGTCTCTTCCAACCTGGCTGATTCTATGAATAGGCTGCCCAGGGCAGTGATGGAATCCCCATTCCTGGAGGGTTTGTAAAGCATTTTGTGATTACCTTTTCTTTGTACCCAGGATCATGTTGTCTGTCTTGAGTTTTAGTAGTCCCTAGTGCAATAGTATTTTGGGGGCTCTGATTGGGAAGCTCTGCATTAAAAATAATACATGTTAATAGCTATAACATCTTCTCAGATGTATATTTATATGCATTTTTTTTTCCTGTAGACCTCTCCAGATTTGGTTTTGGCAGGGAACCATGAAGGAATTTAACAGAATAGAAGGAAGCACAATTTACTCACTCTATAAAATAAGAAGATTGTCCATATGTGTTTGAGTCAATGAATACCTTTTCCTTTATTAAAGACAAAGTTGCCAGAGTGGAAGATTGTCTACTTGTGTCTTTGTCCAGATCTTTACTTTCTCATCTTTGCAGGAATTTTGGCAGTCACGGATGCATATAACCTTAATTACAAAGAAACCAAGCAAGGAGAATCTCCTGGGGTTGCCTCGGACCTGAACCGCTCTGATAAGGACCCAATCTTCATTGGTGGACTGCCAAGATCAAGGGCTGTGAGGTAGAGTGTCCTTTAATTGCTGCTAAGAAAAGCCAGGGGGAAGAAAGAAGTTTATAATGTGTGGAAGAAAGAAGTTTATAATGTGTGGAAAAAGGGACTGGGCAGTTGGCAGAATTATAGGAATGTTGTCAGGAAGTGTAGGAACACATCAAGAATGGCCAAAGCTCTCTTGGAGGTCAATCTGACAAAGGATGTAAAAGAGAGCAAGAAAAGCCTCTGCAAATACATAAATGGCAAAAGGAAGAATAGGGAAAATGTGAGCCCAGTGCTGAGTGAGGTGACAGAGGATGTAGAGAGGACAGAGTAACTGAATGCCTTCTTCACTTCAGTCTTTACTCTTAAGACCAGCCCTCAGGAATCCCAGACCTTGGAAGTAAGAGGGAAAGCCTGCTGGAAGGAAGCCTTCCCTCTGGTCAGTGAGGATTAGGTTATAGATAATTTAATCAAACTGAACACCCACAAACCCATGGGGCCCCTGCAGGTCTAAGGGAGCTGGCTGGTGTTGGTGTTCTGCCACTCTCCACCATTTTCACAAGATCATGGAAGAGGAGAGAGGCTCCTGAGGACTGGATGAAAGCAAAGATTGCTCCAGTCTTCTGAAAGAGCAAGAAGGGAAACTGCACACCATTCAGCCTCACATCCATCCCTGCAGAGGTGATGGAGCAGCTCATTCTGGAGGTCATCTCTAAGCACATGAAATAAAAGAAGGTTGTGACACCATCCCTGGAGGTGTTCAAGAAAAGACTGGATGAGGCACTTAGTGCCATGGTCTAGTTGACTGGCTAGGGCTGAGGGATAGGTTGTACTGGATGATCTTGGAGGTCTCTTCCAACCTGGTTGGTTCTATGATTCTATGAGGAGCACCCAGCATGGATTTGCCAAAGGGAAATCATGTTTGACTAATCTGCTAGCTGTGGTGTGACTGGATGGGTAGATAAAGGGAGAGCAGTGGATGTTGCCAGCTTTGACTATAGCAAGGCTTTTGACACTCTTCTATAGCATCCTTGTAGGCAAGCCTAGGAAGTCTGCTTTAAAAAAGTGGAGAGAAAGGTGGACTGTGAACTGGCTAAACAACAGAGCTCAGAGGATTGTGATCAGTGGTGCAGAGTCCAGTAGGAGACCTGTAGCTAATGGTGTTCCCCAGGGGTCAATGCTGGGTCCAGTCTGGTTCAACATCTTCATCAATAACCTGGATGAGGGGATGGAGTGTACCCTCAGCAAGTTTGGTGCCCTTGCTCTAGCAGGGGGGATTGGATTAGATGATCTCCAAAAGCCCTTTCTAGTTCCCATCAAGCTGGGATTCTTGTATTCACTTTTGAAACTTGGCCCAGAGGAGATCAACAAAAAACATTACAAATAAGTATTTGAGAGTCTGTCTCTGGTTTATAGCTTTTGCATTGCACATCCCTGCTGACCTTGTAAAGTCCTGTTTCTTCCAGTAGCTTCACTTTGAAAGGATAAACATGGCAACAAAAATCCAATTAAATTGTCTGAATGCTCTTGACAATATGGTGAATTCCAGGACAATATTTGTTTCCTTGCTGTTATAGCAGAGGTGCAGACTTAGTAATCTTTGCTGGCAGAGCAGCCTGTAAGGGATTATGGCAGGGACAACATTGGATTTCTCTAACTCAAACCTGCAACCCAATTAGGCATCACCTTAAAGGCCTGGAAAATGACCTGGCTTGGCCATGCAGCGCTGCACAGTGGTGTGTTTCCATTTGGAGATGATGCTATCTGACTCTATATGCTGGAGCATATCTAGAGAAGGGCCACAAGGGTGATCAGAGGGCTGGAGAACCTCTGCTATGAGGACAGACTGGAAGAGTTGGAGCTGTTCAGTCTCGAGAAGAGGAGGCTCTGAGATGACCTTCTTGTGGCCTTCCAGTATCTGAAGGGAGCCTACAGAAAAGCTGGAGAGGGACTTTTTAGGCTACCAGTGACAGGACTAGGGGGAATGGAGCAAAGCTGGAGGTGGGTAGGTTCAAACTGGACGTGAGGAGGAAGTTCTTCAGCATGAGAGTGGTGAGAGCCTGGAATGGGTTGCCCAGGGAGGTGGTTGAGGCTCCATCCCTGGAGGTGTTTAAGGCCAGGCTGGATGAGGCTGTGGGCAGCCTGCTCTAGGGTAGGGTGTCCCTTGGCATGGCAGGGGGGTTGGAACTAGATGATCCTTGTGGTCCTTTCCAACCCTGACTTATTCTATGACTCTTTTTCAGGTTAGGATTCATGCCTGCTGAGAGTAAAAACCAAATGACCTCTGTTTCCCTTGCACTGGACTAACTGCATTCTCTAAAACAGGTCTTGCTGCTTCTTAGTGAAGACAACTTTCTCTTTTCACTCAGGAGATTCCAAAAGAAAAAGGGGGGAAAAAAAAAGGCTTTGTTTTGTGTTTCAGGAAAGGTCTTAGCAGTAGAATGTATGTGGGATGCATCAAGAACCTGGAAATATCCCGTTCGACGTTTGACTTGCTTAGAAATTCCTACGGAGTAAGACAAGGCTGTTTATTGGAGGTAGGAGGCTTTCAGGCTTTGTGACTTGATCTGAACGAGGAATAATAATGCCCTTGGCAAAATGTAGTGAGCTGAAATGGAAAATCCTGAAAAAAACTCAAAGATCCTCCAATCTATGCTTGAAATGTTTTGTTCTTACTGGGTCGTAGATACGGGTCAAGCTGGTGATTATTTCTCTTCCTCACTGAACAGCCTATTCGTAGTGTGAGCATCTTCAGCAGTGGCTACATTGAGTTGGCACCCAAGTCCTTGAGCCCCGAATCAGAACTGATGGCAACTTTTGCTACAAAGAACAGCAGTGGCATCATCCTTGCTGGACTCAGCAGGGGACTGGGAAGGCGCCGACGCAGACAAGCTCATTTGGCAAGTGCTGGAAACGCAAATGATTTGGTTGTGGGTTTTGTTATGTAACATCAAGTCAGGTTTTATGACTCTCTAATTGCAAAGAATGAGACTAATTTGGCTTAAAAAGGCCCAAATACAGAGGCTAGATGAGGAACAGAGGATAATGGTAGAAGCCACACCCCTGGAACTACTGCAGGTTGGGTTTGATAGGGTTCTGAGCAGCTTACTCCAGTTGAAGATGTCTCTGCTTGCTGCAGAGAGGTTGGACTAAGTGCCCTTTAGGTGTCTTTCCAACCCATTCTATCATCCTTACTGTAGCAGAGGAGAGGTGAAGGATCAGTTAACAGGCACCTACCATGCTTATTAGGACCCAAAATGTCTTGCAACAGGGAGGAAAACTGCATATGAAACACACAGAGAGTGTCACTTTCCCCTTCTGTTAGTCTGAATAAGCTACTGAAGGGTTTGAAGAGCTTTCTCATATCTAGCAGACTTTTGTTGCTTCTGGAATCCGAGGACAAAGTCTTTGAAGGAATATCTGCCCCTTGCTTCCTTCCTCTAAGGGGAGTAGAAAGGTGGTGGTAGTGCAAAAACCTGTAACTTTACCTGAGGTTTTATCACCATCAGAGAAATTTCCAGCTCTCCTGTTCTCTTTTAGAAGGCTTTGCACTCTCAGAGGGTGCAAACACATCCCTACTAGTCTTTGAGGCTGGTTAGAAGATTTGTTTGGTTAAAAAGCACCAACACATCCTTACTAGTCTTTGAGTTTGGTTAAAAGGTTTGTTTGGTTAAAAAGCACCAACACATCCCTACTAGTCTTTGAGTTTGGTTAAAAGGTTTGTTTGGTTAAAAAGCACCAACACATCCCTACTAGTCTTTGAGTTTGGTTAAAAGGTTTGTTTGGTTGAAAAGCACCAACACATCCCTACTAGTCTTTGAGGCTGGTTAAAAGGTTTGTTTGGTCAAAAAGCACCAACACATCCCTACTAGTCTTTGAGGCTGGTTAAAAGGTGTGTTTGGTTAAAAGGCACCAACACATTCCTACTAGTCTTTGAGTCTGGCTAAAAGCACCAACACATCCCTATTAGGCTTTGAGTCTGGTTAAAAGGTGTGTTTGGTTCAAAGGCACCAACACATTCCTACTAGTCTTTGAGTCTGGCTAAAAGCACCAACACATTCCTACTAGGCTTTGAGTCTGGTTAAAAGGTGTGTTTGGTTAAAAAGCACCAACACATCCCTACTAGTCTTTGAGGCTGGCTAAAAGCACCAACACATCCCTACTAGTCTTTGAGGCTGGTTAAAAGGTTTGTTTGGTTAAAAAGCACCAACACATCCCTACTAGTCTTTGAGTCTGGCTAAAAGCACCAACACATCCCTACTAGTCTTTGAGTTTGGTTAAAAGGTTTGTTTGGTTCAAAGGCACCAACACATTCCTACTAGTCTTTGAGTCTGGCTAAAAGCACCAACACATCCCTCTAGGCTTTGAGTCTGGTACATCCCTCTAGGCTTTGAGTCTGGTTAAAAGGTTTGTTTGGTTCAAAGGCACCAACACATCCCTACTAGGCTTTGAGTCTGGTTAGAAGGTTTGTTTGGTTAAAAAGCACCAACACATCCCTACTAGTCTTTGAGTTTGGTTAAAAGGTTTGTTTGGTTAAAAAGCACCAACACATCCCTACTAGTCTTTGAGTCTGGCTAAAAGCACCAACACATCCCTCTAGGCTTTGAGTCTGGTACATCCCTCTAGGCTTTGAGTCTGGTTAAAAGGTTTGTTTGGTTCAAAGGCACCAACACATCCCTACTAGGCTTTGAGTCTGGTTAGAAGGTTTGTTTGGTTAAAAAGCACCAACACATCCCTACTAGGCTTTGAGTCTGGTTAAAAGGTTTGTTTGGTTAAAAAGCACCAACACATCCCTACTAGTCTTTGAGTTTGGTTAAAAGGTTTGCTTACAGCTCATTTGGAGGTGATTTTTTTTTTCTTTTCCAAGTTAAAGCCTGAGTGGCAGCAAATGAAGTTGTAGTTAAAACTGAATCTTCTGGTTAAATCCACAGCCCTTCTTTTCCATCATGCTGATTGATGGTCAGCTAGCCGTGCATGTTAATGCTGGAGATAGAGCAAGTACTAGGAAAGTGACTCTTCAGGCTGCTAATGGAACGTACAGTGATGGACAAGAACACTCTGTCATCCTGATCCGGAGCAAGAGGTACTCCCTGGTTAATTACTGTGTGCCTTTGTCAGCTCGCTCTGTTCCCCCAGGAGCTGCCTTTGCCAGCTCTTTAGGTTGAACAATCAGGGCTGTGTCTTTCTGCTGTTAATGGAGATGTTCTGATTTACATGGTAATTGTCTACAGCATACAGCCACTGATGAAGCGGTAGTTAAAAGCTCTCAACATCTTGGGGGGCCGCTTGAGTAAAGGATACTAAATAGTATCAGAGAAAAGCAGAGCTATCTAAATAATTTAGCAAGGTATTTGACAGTAGTCCACATGCTAAATGTTATCTAAAGGAGATCTTCTAGCTCTAAGACACTCAAAAGGTTACCAAAGCATTGGAATCTTTATTTCTTAGGACATTTTTGAGGTTGAGAGGAATGTTTTTCATTTGCAAACGAATGTCTGGGGCACTACTTGAATGTTTTTTCCCCTGCTTTATCTTTTTCAGGATCATAACCGTGCAAGTGGATGAGAGTAACCCTGTGGAACTGAGGCTTGGTTCATCAGCAGAAATGAGCCCCATGAATATTTCCAACTTGTATGCGGGTGGCATTCCAGCAGGAGAGGGCATGTTAGGGCTCAAAATGGTTGATTCTTTTCATGGCTGCATCAGCAACCTGATTTTTAACAAGGAGTAAGTCAGAGGAGTAGCTGCCCTGGTTTGGGAAACATTCATAATTGCTAATTATTGCAGTTTGTAACCTCTTCCATGACATTGTCTGTTTGCCTGGGTTTTAACTTAACCCAAACCTGATACTTGATGGTCTGGGTCTTGTAGCAGGCAGAAAACAAGAGTTAGCAACTGCATTTCCAAGTAGCATTTAAAAGTGTCTTTAATATGTGGAGAGACACTGCAGAAAATCCAACTTTCTCTGCTGTAATTCAATGCACGTTCACAGACAGTGCTTTCCCACAAATACTGCCTGTTAGCATCCTTCCACAAACAGATCATTTGCCACCCCTCAATCTTTGTGTGTCCCAGCCATGCTGCTTCTTGTCCTTCTTCCTCTTGCTGCTCAAAGTGCCTGGAAAATACTCTCCCTTGTGCTTAAGAGCTCTGGGGTTTCACTTCTTAAAAAGTAAGGTGTTGTGTTTTTGCTTTAAACCCAGGCTTTTGTATTTCACCACTTCCATGAAGTATGAACATGTGGAGTTGGACAGCTGCTTTTTGTCAGAGAAGCCTAAACCAGCCATATGGCCAGAAGACCTTGAGATCCAACCTGAACTTCAGGCTTTCCCACTTCCCCTGAGACCTCTTGCAGACACAAAAAAAGTATGTATTACATGAAAGTTCCTGTCTCTTACAGCAGAGTTCAACAGCAAGGTGCAGTTGAGCCATGTAGAGAGGTACAGACTGTGTGTGTTTGCTTCTTGTGTGGTGTGGTTCAAAGACTCACAGAACAGTGGGGATTGAAAGGGACCTCTGGAGATCATCTGGCGTCTGCTAAATGAGGGTCACCCACACCAGCTTGTCCAGGATCGCAATGTCCAGGTAGGTTTGGAATCTCTGCAGAAAAGGAGGCTCCACAACCTCTCTGGGCAGCCTGCTCCAGGGCTTATGCCTCCTCACAACAAAGAGCTTCTCCCTCGTGTTCAAATGGAACCTCCTGGGTTTCAGTTTGTGCTCATTGTCCCTTGTCCTGTCACAGGGCACCACTGAAAAGAGTCTGGCCACATCCTCTTACCCCCTCACCCTCTTGCTGAGCATTGAGAATATCCCCTCTCAGTCTGTTCTTCTCCATACTCAACATTGCCAGGTCTCTCAGCCTTTCCTCCTCTCTGAGATGGTCCAGTTCCCCCAGCATCTTTGTAACCTCCACTGGACTCTCTTCCCTATCTCTCTTGACCTGGGCATCCCAACACTGGACCCAGTACTCCAGATGTGGCTTCACTAGGGCAGACTTAAGTGAGTGTGGAATTGAAGTTATTATTTCTTGGAGAAGAAGTGTGATATGAACCTTTGTAGCAGCCTGTTGGCCTTTTGGAAGGAAAATATCATTTATTTTACTATTGTTCATGCAGCAGCACTGAAAAAAGAAAAGGTGGAGGGATCAGAAGCCCAGAAACCATTATCTTTAGTGTGTTCCTGCCACAGTATGGTGCTTTGACTGTGTAACTCAGCCTTCACATTTTCCTGTGTGCAGCCTCTGCTCTGTTTCCAAGAGGAGGCATGAACCTCCTCTGAAGTATCTGAATGAAACTTGCCTGGCACCTCTTTCCTCTGCCACAATCCCTGTTCCTAAGAGAAAGCCACAATTCCTTCTCTCTTTCTGCAGCTGCACATCTTTATGACAGTCTTTCCAAAGCATCCTGGAATCATTTTTGTGTGGCAACACAAAGAGGATCTTTACACATTTCACACAAGCCTGCCTATAAAAAGAAATGAGCTGTCCTCCTTTGAGCTGAAACACAGCTTTGGCTCATTCTCTGTAGCTTTTCATCCCTTAGATCATCACCAAAATCTGCATTTGCACTAAATGGGAGAGGATTTCTTCCAAGCCCTTAAGATTTTTCACATGGAGGTTGTAGCCTCTCTTCCAGCACTTGTTATCCAAAGAGCTATCCTTTCAGGGCAGTGGTGAAGGGATACTTCTCAAACTACAAACAGATCTCAGTAGAAAAGAACTCTGCTGTCTGTGAGACATAGCTTAATGATTAGAACTAGTACTAGGGCCGAAGAAATCATGAGAGGAGTGGAACCCCACTGCTGTGAGGATAGGCTGAGAGAGTTGGAGTTGTTCAGCCTGGAGAAGAGAGGGATCCACTGAGATCTTCATATAGCCTTTCAGTGCATAAAAGGGTCTATAAGAAAGAATCATAGAATCATTTTTGTTGGAGAAGACCTTTAAGATCATCAATTCCAACCATTATCTAACTCTACCAAGCCTGGTGCCAAACCATGTCTCTCAGCACCACATCTCTGTGTCTCTGAAACACTTCTAGCTATAGGAATTCCAACACCTCTCTGGGGACCACATTCTAGTATTTGAGAACACTTCCAGTGAAGAAGGTTCTTCTTTTTTTATGTTCAGTTTTGAGCACTGTAATGCAAGAGATGTGGAGGTGCTGGAGTGAATGCAGAGAAGGGCAATGAAGCTGGGAAAAGGCCTGGAGAATAAATCCTATGAAGAGCAACTGAGGGAGCTGGGGAGGGTTAGTTTGAAAAAGAGGAGGGGAAGGGGAAACCTCATTGCTGTCTACAACTAGCTGAAAGAACCTTGTGGAGAGGCTGCTGCTGGTCTCTTCTCACAGGTAATTAGTGATAGAACAAGAGGGAGTAGCCTCAAGTTGTGAATGGGTAGGTTTAGAATGGGCACTAGGAATCTAGTGGCCAGGCATTGGAATGGGCTGCCCAGGGAGATGTTGGAGTCACTGATGTGACTGGATGTGTTTAAAAGCTGTTTGAATATGGTACCTGGGGATGTGATTTAGAGTGAGACTTGTAGAGTAGGGGTGTTGGTTGGACTTCGTGATCCTGAGGGGCTTTTCCAACCTGAATGTTTCTGTGATTCTGTAGTATTCAACCTAAACCTTCCCAGGTGCAACTTGAGGAGAAAAGACCAACCTCCACCTCACTTCAACCTCCTTTCAGGGAATTGGAGAGAGCAAGGTCTCTCCTTAGCCTCCTTTTCTCCAGGCTAAACAACCCCAGTTTCCTCAGCTGTTCCTTGCAAGACCTATTCACCAACTCCTTCACCAGCTTTGTTGCCCTTCTCTGGTCCCACTCCAGGACCTTGGTGTCTTTGAGGACAGACTTTTTAGAAGGGTCGTTGTGGCAGACCAAAGAGTGATGGCTTTAAAGTACAAGAGTGGAGATTCAGACTAGAGAGAAGGAAGAAATGTTTTACAATGAGGGTGCTGCACTAGCCCAGGTCGCCCTATCCCTGGAACCATGTTCTGTTGGATGCTCCTGCTGAATGCATAGGGAGGGGTTGAACTGGATGGCCTTTAAAGGTCCCTTCCAACCCAAACCATTCTCTGATTCTATGCTTTTGGAGCCTAAAGGTAGCTCAGAATGGGAGTTTAACTGGTTGATGTTGCTCTGATGTTGTGATTATCGTGTGGCTCAACTGTGCTCCTTATAATGTTCTGCATAGGTACATTGTGACTATTCTTAATAAAGTAATTCTATTAACAGGTTGTTTGTGCAAAAGATGAGCTACCTGGTCATGTTCAAGGTGCCCATCAGTTTGGGCTTGCCAAAGGCAGCCACTTAACACTGCTCTTCAATCAGTCCACTGTCAGGAAGAAGTAAGTATATCCTAAATCACACCTGCACAGAGTGTCTTACCTTGTAGTGAGCTATAAGCAGCACACTAATGGTTTTCACGAGTGCTTTTCATGCACTGCCAGCTTTGAACATGTCCCTAACTTGAGGTTTCTGTGGGCTTCTCATGGGAGAAAGTATCACAGCCACCACAATATCATTAATGTGCCTTCCCTAGGTTTGTGGTTGTGAGTTTAAGTCGTGGTCAGAGCTCTGCTTTCTTTTCTCTGCAAACATAAGAGCCCTTCTGTGAGTTTCTTGATTTCTGTTTTCCACATGCAGAGCTCAGCTGGTCTCTGTTCCTTCAGTGCAGATGACATCTCACCCTCTCTACTGGGTATTCTGCAATTGCATCTTCTGTGTCTGTTTCATTCAGGTCACTGAGGAGCTGAAGCTCCTGAGAGAATCTTTTTTAATGAGACTTTAAATGTGACCTTTCTGCCGCTTTTATTTGTTTGAGAGGCTCCCAACAAAGCCTTCAAAATGCAGACTGCAAACCACTTAGTGTTCTTTCATGAAATTAGCATCCTTTAGGTTGTGATTTCAACTGAGGAAGCCTCTGCAGGCATTGAGAAAAGAACCTTTTTAGCTTCTGTGGTAACTGTTGGATGTAGGGACACTGCCGAGGATCGATGCTGTGCAGTCTGAACCTAATGACTGTAATAAATGGCTCAGTCAGCTCCTCTACCTTTTTAAGTCTCCCTCTGTTCTCAGGCTGCCCACTGTACCCCAGCAAGCTTGGCTGACAATAGTGGATGCCATCACATTATTCTGTGATTGCTTCCTTCCTAGGGGCAGTAGGCAAGCCTGTGGTTACTAACAGCTGAGCCAGCCCTCCTTAAAGCCCAACTCGCTCTGACAAGCATTTTTTTCTGTCTCTGGTGGGTACAGCACTGATTTCTGTCCAGAAAGCCATTGTAGATCATGTTTCCTGAAAATCAATGCAAATCCTACGTTTCTGGCTTTTGTAATAATGAATTCCCTTTCATGCTAAGACTTAGCAATGCAGAGCATCTCTCAGTAACACCGAGTTGTTTGCCGCTGTCTAGACTCTCCGTCCAGCTGAACCTCCGAACCTTTGCCTCCAGTGGCCTGATTTACTACATGGCTCACCAAAACCAGGTGGATTTTGCAGCCCTGCAGCTTCGTGGGGGGCAGCTCTACTTCTCATTTGATCTGGGGAAAGGGAAAGCAGTGGCTTTTCACCCTGCTGTTATCCACGATGGAAAATGGCATACGGTAGGTGGTCACCGATCCTGTACTGCAGTTTGTCTTCCTCGGGGTTACTGAGCTGGCTTTTCTCTGCTTTTCATCTGTGGTTTTTTGTGTTGCAAAAGTAGAAAGGTTTTACCCAAAGCACAAAACAATTCGAGCAATTTGGATTTGAGTGTAATTATTTCATTTTTAATTGTTCATTAATTAGTCTTGGGATCGTAGGTTATTTTCAGTTGGAAGAGACCTTTGAAGGTCATCTGGTCCAACCTCCCTGCAGTCAGCAGGGACAACTGCAACTAAATTAGGTTGCTCAGAGCCCAATCCAACTTGACCTGAATGGTGTTCATAGATGGGGTATCTCCCACCAGTCTGGGCAACCTGTTCCAGTGTCTCACAACCCTCAGTGTAAACAATTTCTTCCTTCTCCCCATAGTGTAAATCTTCCTCTTTAATTTAAATCCATCACTCCTTGTCCTGTCACAGTGTTAGCATCCTACTCCTGTCAGGTGTCTCAGATTACTTAAGAGTTTAAGTAGTTCACCAACTATGTGCTAATAGTCATCTTTGCCAGAGAAGATGGCAACAGAAAGGTCTAGGATTACACAGAATTAACAGATTGACCTCCGAGATGTGCCAAGGGAGGTCTAGGCTGGATGTTAGGAGGAAGTTTTTGACAGGGAGAGTCATTTGCCATTGGAATGGGCTGCCCAGGGAGATGGTGGAGTCACTATCCCTGGGGGTGTTAAAAAAAAAGACTGGAAGGGGCACTTAGTGCCATGGTCTAGTTGATTGGCCAGGGCTGGGTGCTAGGTTGGACTGGATGATCTTGGAGGTCTCTTCCAACTTGGTTGATTCTATGATTCTATTGTCTAGTTGATTGGCCAGGGCTGGGTGCTAGGTTGGACTGGATGAGCTTGGAGGCCTCTTTCATTCTGGTTGATTCTATGACTCTACGATCGTCAAGTCCAACTTATCACCTAACACAGTATCACACAGTATCATCAGGGTTGGAAGAGACCTCATAGATCACCGAGTCCAACCCTTTACAACCTTCTAATTAACTAAACCACAGCACTAAGTGCCTCATCCAGTCTCCAAAACTCTGACGTTTTTCACAGAGACCATTCACAGAACGTTTGGAGCCAGAAGGGGCCTCTGGAGATCATGTAGTCCACCCCCCCCAACTAAAGTAGGATCACCCAGAACATATTGTCTAGGTTCACAGTGTCCTGGTATGTTTGGAGTCTCTCCAGAGATGGAAATTGCACAGCCTCTCTGGTCTGCTATGCACTACATTACCAGAGATCTGGAGCTGAGCGTTTAAGAGGTTTGTGGGTGCAGGCTTTCTCCTGCTTGTTTGATACCTGAGCACATCATAGCAGCTGCTGCTACTAAGGAAGCAGTTTTTCATTTCCTTGGTTCATGCAACATGAGAAAGGTAGATATTTGCAGTTAATGGGGACTGGAGAGGCAGGACTTGGCCTGAGTAGAGTTTGAAGGAAAACTATGGCTGCAGCTTTCAGGTGTCAGGTAGCATTCAGGGCCTTCAGTAAAAGAGCTGTTCTAGCTTCTGGGCCTCTGTTCTGAGCAGCTCACCTCTTGTTGATCATGGTTTGCTTCAAGAGAAGTGACTGTGATGTCTACATGAGTTTCAAAAACCACTCTGGCCACATTACTTTGTCTTAAGGCAAGTGAGGGTGACAATATCCATCCTGCTAAGCTTCCCTTGCTTTTTCCACGTATCAAACCCCAACCCTAAGTGACTTCTGTGTGACAAAAAGACACAAAGCTGCCACCTTTCCAAGCCACCTTGGAGATCAGCAGAATGTTCTTTTTGCTGTTTGTATGTAATCAGCAGAAGAAATAAATAGCAAAAAACGAGTAAGTGTGAACTGACAGAGAGAGATGTCCCAGCTAAGCTCTGCTGACTACCCTGAAAGGAGGAATGCTCTGGGATTTACAGCTGGATGATTGCAATTAAATGAACTCACATACAACTCATCCTCACACTATCCTCTTAAAAAGGAGTGAACAGATTCCATGTGAGTGCTGATCTGCCTTTGCAACCCAGGGCAGAAAACCAGAAGCTTGAACCTTTTTTGAGGGAATTGAAGTTGAGTCACAGCACTTTGCAGCTGGGTTGATTGTTGCAGTAACTCTACAGTCAGCTTAAACTGATAATGTCTTGCTGCTGAAAGCAGCACTTCCACGGTTCTCTGCCATCTGCTCCTATCAGAGAATCAGAATCAACCAGGTTGGGAGAGACTTCCAAGCTCATCCAGTCCAACCTAGCACCCAGCCCTGTCCAGTCAACTAGACCATGGCACTAAGTGCCTCATCCAGGCTTTTCTTGAACACCTCCAGGGACAGTGACTCCACCACCTCCCTGGGCAGCCCATTTCATCCCCTGAGCAACCCAAGCGTTCGTGAAACCACAAGTTGAACCTGGTCAGGATTCTGAGTGGGGCTAAAAGTAAGCCAAGTAAGACTCAATGTCAGGACTGGTTGGCTTCAAATAAAGTCCCTCACCTGCTCATGAGTCCTGGCTTTAATGCAGTGAAGGCACAGGGGCATGAATGAGCAAAATGGATAGAAGAGGAAAGCTTTTTGGTCGTAGTAAATTCAAGACAGCCCATCACAGAATGACAGTGTAGGAGGGTGTACTTCAAAGAGCTGAGATGGCTCAACTGGAGTGCAGCAGACCAGAGCAGTACTCCCTCCTTCAAACTCACTGATGTATCCTGAGGCAATGAACTAGTAGTTTTAAATAATCATACCATAGTTTTGCATGGGAAAGACCTTGAAGATCATCAAGACAAATCATTAACCCATGACTGCCAAGTCACCACTAAACCGTGTCCCTCAGCACCACATCTACAAGGTTTTTAATTCCCTCAGAAATGATGACTCCACCCTGGCCCAGGGCAGCTTGTTTCAGGACAACCCTTCTGGGAAAGAAGTTGTTCCTAATCTCCAACCTAAACCTCCCCTGGAGCAACTTGAGGCTGTTTCCTCTGGTCCTATGGCTTGCTGCTTGGGAGAACAGACCAGTTTGCACTTGCCTCCAACCTTGCAGGCACTTGTAGAGAGCTGGGTGAGGTCTCCCTCCCTTCAGTCTCCTTTTCTCCAGGCTGAACCACCCCAGGTCCCTCAGTTGCTCCTCACAGAACTTGTTCTCCAGACCATTCACCAGTTTCATTGACCTTCTTTGGACCTTCTCCAGCACCTCAGTGTAATTTTTGGGATGAGTGGCCCAAAACTCTACCCAGTGTTTGAGCTGCTGCCTCATCAGTGCCCACTGTAGCAGGATGATCCCTTCCTTAGTCCTGCTAGCCACACTATTGCTTATCCAGGTCAGGATGCTGATGGCCTTCTTGGCTGCACTGCTGGCTCACATCCAGCTGGACTTAGGGACACAAGGAAGCAGTTTAGATGCTTAGCTGCATTCTGAAATGGCCTCAACCTATTTCAAGGGGATGCCTCAGTGCAGTGTGACAAAGCAGTGTAACCACTCAGAAATTGTTTTGCCTGCTTCTCTGGCAGATGATGACTGGGTGACTGCTTCAGGTCGCTGGCTGACATTTGTATGCTCTTTTTTTCCCCCAGATAAAGACAGAATATGTTAAAAGGAAAGGTGTAATCATCGTGGATGGAGAGGAATCAGCAGCAGTCAGTGCTCTGGGAGATGGCAGCACTTTGGATGTGGAGGGGAAGCTCTACGTGGGAGGACTACCCTTGGACTATGTGCCAAAGAACCTCGGGAATGTAAGAGTGTTAGGAGTTGTGAGGTGTCCCTGACATTTTGCAGGGCTGTAATAAGTTGTCTGCATCAAACCCACTTAGCATCCTGTCTGACAGGAACAAAGAGAAGTACTTAATGTCATAGCTTGGTTTGGGTTGGAAGAGACCTTGAAAGTCGTCTAGTTCTGACCACCCTGCAGTCAGCAGGGACATTGGCAACTAGAGCAGGTTGCTCAGAGCCCCAGACAACCTGGCCTGGGGTGGTTCCTCTGTGGACAACCTGAGCCAACATTTCACTGTTCTTATAGTGAAGAACTTCTTCCTCACATCCAATCTAAATCTAGCTTCTTCCAGTTTAAAGCCATTACCCCTGGTTCTGTCACTACATACCCTTGTGAAAAGTCCCTTTCTGGATTTCTTGTAGGCTCCTTTTAAGTATTGAAGGGCTTCAGTAATGTCTCCATGGAGCCTTCTCTTCTCCAGGAGAGCTTCTCCCAGCTCTCTTACCCTGTCCTCACAGGAGAGGGGTTCCAGCCCTCACTTTGTTATTGTGGCCTCCTCTGGACCTACCCCACCAGGTCCATTTCTCTCCTGTGCTGAGGACTCCAGAGCTGGACCCAGCACTGCAGGTGGGATCTGAGCAGAGCAGAGGGACAGAATGCCCTCCCTGCAGCCCAGGACATGGTTGGTTCTGGGCTGTGCAAATGCACATTGCTGGCTTGTGTTCAGCTTTTCACCCACCAGCACCCCCAAGTCCTTCTCCACAGGGCTGCTCTCAAGTCCTTCATCCCCCACACTGTGTCGATACTGAGGTTTGTCCCAACTCATGTGTACTTGACCTTGTTGAAGTCCATACTTGCAAAACATCTCTGCAGCAGCTTATACTACACCTTTACTCTTTCATTTCCATATCTGTAGGTGACTCACAGTATTCCTGCCTGCATTGGTGACATGACAGTTAACAGCAAGCACCTGGACAACGAGAGCCCCGTGTCCATCTTTGCTGTGAACAAATGCCATGCCACAGCACAGGAAGGGACTTTCTTTGATGGGACTGGTTTTGCTGCTCTTGGTAAGTGTCATGCAGTGAAAGCTGTGCCTTCCTGAATGAATGTTAATGAAAACATAGTCTTTTGAGGCCTTGCTAGAGCTGTGTGTCGTTCATTGACTCCTCACACACAGAGGGTGTGCCCTGCATATGTATTTTTGAGTCCCTTCACTCCATGCTTTCAGAAGTGGCCATTTAAAAGCTGCCTTCCACAAATGAAAGAGCTAATGATTCTAGCACTGGGGAAGAAATTAACTACCTCTCTCTTTGGCTGAGAATAACCATGTTTATGATGCTAAGTTAAAGTCTGTTGAAGAGCATGGAGATAAAAGACACAGGGCACCTGTGAAGTAACTTCAATTCCTGTGCAACCTGCTGTGGGTGACCCTGCATTAGCAGTGGGGCTAGACTAGATGATCATAGAATCAGCCAGGTTGGAAGAGACCTCCAGGATCATCCTGTCCAACCTAGCACCCAGCCCTATCCAGTCAACTAGACCATGGCACTAAATGCCTCATCCAGGCTTTTCTTGAACACCAGAGGTCCCTTCCAACCCCTACTATCCTATGATTCTGTGATTCCACTACTATGTGCTCTTCTCTGCTCTTACAAATAAAAGAGGATATAGTAATCTAATAAAAGAAAAGGTATTTGAGAACTTTTCCAGTATAAAATGTGAGTTGTGACTTTGAAAAGCTTTCTTCTCAGAGGTTCTGCAAGGTTCTATCCTGGCAGAGTAATTAACAATGCTTTTGGACCTTGTAATAACAATCCCAGAATGGTGGGAGTTGGAAGGGACATCTGAGGATCATCTAGTCTGCTAAAGCAGGGGCACCCACAGCACGTTGCTGAGGATCACCATGTCCAGGTGCATTTGGACCCTCTCTAGAGAAGGAGATTCCACAACCTCTCTGAGCACTGCTGAAAAAAGTCTGGCCCCATCCTCTTGCCCCCCACCCTTTAGCTCTTGATGAGCACTGAGAAAATCCCCTCTCAGTCTGCTTTTCTCCAGGCTAAGCAGCCCCAGGTCCCTCAGCCTTTCCTCAAAAGGACAGTGTGTTGTGCTTTGCCCTGTGGATTGCAAGTCTTCTGTTAGAAGCTTCTAACTTCTTTGCAGTCAGAGAAGGTTACAAAGTGCGGTCGGATGTGAACATCACGCTGGAGTTCCGTACCACGGCGCTGCACGGCGTTCTCCTGGGGGTCAGCAGTGCTAAGGTTGATGCTGTTGGACTGGAGATGGTAAATGGCAAGGTAGGTTGCCCTGTATTGGCACACTCATTTTACCAAGCTTGCTGAAACTGGGAGGCTGGAATTGTTCTTGGGTAGCGCTAAATAGTTACCATTAAAATGGGATGGGGACAAAATGTCCTAACCTCCCACCACAGAATCATAGAGTCAACCAGGTTGGAAGAGACCTCCAAGATCATGCAGTCCAACCTAGCACCCAGCCCTAGCCAGTCAACCAGACCATGGCACTAAGTGCCTCATCTAGGCTTTTCTTGATCACCTCCAGGGACGGTGACTCCTCCACCTCCCTGGGCAGCCCATTCCAATGCCAATCACTCTCTCTGCCAACAACTTCCTCCTAACACCCAGCCTAGACCTCCCCTGTCAGTACTTGAGACTGTGTCCCCTCGTTCTACTGCTGGTTGCCTGGGAGAAGAGACCAACCCCCACCTGGCTACAACGTCCCTTCAGGTAGTTGTAGACAGCAATGAGGTCCCCCTGAGCCTCCTCTTCTCCAGGCTGCACACCCCCAGCTCCCTCAGCCTCTCCTCATAGGTTTTGTTTTCCAGACTTTTCATGGGACAGATTTTCAATCTCAGGGTTCATCTCAGGTGTGTGAGATCAGCAGAAGCTATCTTTCATTTTTAATTAGTTTAATTTATGACAGTCTGCAGCTCCTGTGACCTGCAGTACACACCCTGTATGTTAGACCAAATTTCATGTAGCTTAATAGTTTTCCTGTCACAGAGCTAAACTTTTCCTTGATAAACACATCCTTGCATGTGCAGAGCACCTTGTTTTGTAATCTCTTCCTCAATATTCATGAGCAATTAACTCACTCTCTACTTCTGCTGGCCATTATGTTCCAGAAAGCATTTAACAATCAATGCACAGCTCTCCACCAATCTCCTGCATAAAAAACGTACACTTGATGGCTCTTAAGTATTTCCTTTTCTCAGAAATGGTTCATTTTCTATTCAGAACTTCCTAGCTAAGAGAAATATCACTGTTCCTCAGGGACATCCTTTCTGGGTTAATATTTACATATTAATCCTCACCAAAGAGTTGAGGAAACATCTGCTGCTGTGAAAAATAGAGACGTGAACTAAGTCGACACAGGTCACTGGCAGTGGCAAGTGCTTTTAGTTATCTTTGAGTCATAGGATGGTAGAGGTTGGAAGGAACATCTGGAGATTGAGTCCAACCCTCCTGCCAAAGCAGGGTCACCTAGGGCAGGTCACACAGGAACACATCCAGGTGGGTCTTGAAAGTCTCCAGAGGAGACTCCACAAGCTCTCTGGGCAGCCTGTTCCAGTGCTCCACCACCCTCACCGTAAAGAAGTTTTTCCTCGTGTTGAAGTGGAACTTCCTGTGTTGCAGTTTGTATTCACTGCCCCTTGTTCTGTGGCAGGGCACCACTGAAAAGAGACTGCCCCCTTCATCTTGACTGCCACCTGTCAAGATGAAGAGGTGAGAGGCCTTGAGCACAAGCCCTACGAGGAGAGGCTGAGGGAGCTGGGATTGTTTAGCCTGGAGAAGAGGAGGCTCAGGGCAGACCTCATTGCTGTCTACAACTACCTGAGGGGAGGTTGTGGCCAGGAGGAGGTTGCTTTCTTCTCTCAGGTGGCCAGCACCAGAACAAGAGGAACACAGGCTCAGGCTGCACCAGGGGAAATTTAGGCTGGAGGTGAGGAGAAAGTTCTTCACTGAGAGAGTCATTGGACACTGGAATGGGCTGCCCGGGGAGGTGGTGGAGTCGCCGTCCCTGGGGCTGTTCAAGGCAGGATTGGACGTGGCACTTGGTGCCATGGTCTAGCCTTGAGCTCTGTGGTCAAGGGTTGGACTTGATGCTCTGTGAGGTCTCTTCCAACCTTGGTGATACTGTGATACCTGTCAGAAATGTCTAACTACTAATAAGATCACAGCCCAGGTCTCTCAGCCTTTCTGCATCAGACAGATGTTTCAGTCCTTCAATCATCCTTGTTTTCTTCATTGGACAATGTCTAGTATATCCCTGTCCCTCTTGAACTGGGGAGCCCAGACCTGGATACAGTACTCCCACTGTGGCCTCACTTGGCTGAGTAGAAGAAGAGAACCTCTCGCAGTCTGCTGGATACACTCTTCTTCATGCATCCCAGCATACCATTTGCCTTCTTGACCACAAGGGCACATTGCTGTCTCATGGACAACTTACTGTCCACCAGGACTTTCAAGGTCCTTCTCCATGGAGTTCAATACAGTGGATCTTCTCTCATAGAGTGGCTTGAGTTGGAAGGGATGAAAGACCACCCTAGTTCCACTGCCTCTGCCATAGGCAGGGACACCTCCCACTAGAAAAGGCTGCTCAAAGCCTCATTCAGCCTGCTCTTCAACACTTCCCATGGATGATGTGTCCACAGCTTCTCTAGGTAACCCACTCCAGTGTCTCACCACCCTCATGATAACCTCTTCCTAATGTCTAATCTAAATCTACCCTTCTTTAGATGTCTCCACTATCGTAGAATCCTAGAATGGTTTGGGTTGGCAGGGACCTCAAAGATTATCCAGTTCCAACCCCACATCCCGGGTTGGTGCTTCCACCACCTCTCTGAGCAGCCCATTCCAAGGTCCGAAAATCTCTGATTTTGAATAGCTTTTCTAACCCAAATGTTTAGATGATTCTGTTTAAGGGAGGCAAACAAAACAGATAGTGAACACCAACCAGAAAATCATGGCTCTCCAAAGAGCAGCTATTCCCATTCTCAGAGTGTGCTAGTTTGAAGCTAGCTAGAATGTTTTGGTGAGAAGAACTAGATTACAGGCTGTGAAAGAGAAACAAGGATGGTGTCTACTTCACTCATAGGCTTGCTGAGAGGTATAAGAGCAAGAATCCAGACACAGATAGGGCACTTCTGCTTGGGAGCTCTGGGCTGCATTTCTCTCTCTAGCCTCTCTGCTGTCTCTCTGATTAATCCACTTTGCTTCCTAACCCCCTGGCTGAACCTGCATTCTTCCTTGGGACTGGGGTAAGGTTGAGAGGAGTGGGAGAAGGTGGAAGGGCAGTTGGGAGCCCTTCCTGGGGACTCAGGTTACTGGGAGGGCTGTTGTAAATTACCTTTTACCTTGTATATTTCTGTCTCTAACTGTATATACTGTAAATATCTGCTTGTATATTGAGCTAAGCTGTAAATATAAGCTGCATTCAATTTCCAGAGCTGGCTGAGTCTAGCCTGGGTGATTTCCAAAGTGTGGGGGGGCAGGGAACACCCAAACCATCACACAGAGGGGAAAATGGTCCACAACATCAAATTTGCTTTGTTATACTTGCAGGTCTTCATCAGAGGAACAAAGAAGGGAAGGGAAGGGAAGGGAAGGGAAGGGAAGGGAAGGGAAGGGAAGGGAAGGGAAGGGAAGGGAAGGGAAGGGAAGGGAAGGGAAGGGAAGGGAAGGGAAGGGAAGGGAAGGGAAGGGAAGGGAAGGGAAGGGAAGGGAAGGGAAGGGAAGGGAAGGGAAGGGAAGGGAAGGGAAGGGAAGGGAAGGGAAGGGAAGGGAAGGGAAGGGAAGGGAAGGGAAGGGAAGGGAAGGGGAAAAAAATTGCAATGCATACTTTCTTATACTTTGGTATTCAATTCCAATCAATCATAGAATGGTTTAGGTTGGAAGGGAACCTCAAAGCTCAGCCAGTTCCAACCTCCCACCATAGGCAGGGACACCTTCAACTAGAACAGGTCACTCAAGGCTCATCCAGCCTGGCCTTGAACACCTCCAGGGAGGGAGCAGCCACAACCTCCCTGGGCAACCTGTGCCAGTGTCTCACCACCCTCACTGCAAAGAACTTCTTCCTAACATCTAGTTTAAGTCTCCCCTCTGCCAGTTTAAACCCATTGCTCCTCTTCCTGTCATTACAAGACCTTGTAAATAGTCCCTCTGCAGCCCTCCTGTAGGAACCTTTCAGATGCTTTCAGAGATGAAGTCTCACCTTCTGTCAGAAAATACCTTGATAATGTTTGTAAGAACATTGAATTCTCAACTGAATCTCACCAAGCTCACCCAGTGACCCATTACATGGATAGGTCTAAGCCTTTTAGATTTTAGGCTTCAGCCTAAAGTCTTAAATAGAAGTCTTTAGACTTTAAAGGCAGCTGAAGGAAGACACAATTTGTCTGACCAAGTAAACACAAGCTTTGCCTAGTTACCAAACCTCTGTGAGAACAGAACCCTCTGCACCAGCACGGTTGTGCTTTTCCCTGGGCAAATTCATTGGGAGTGTCCTGACTTGTTGACATCTGGCTGGTTTGGTACAGGTTTTGTTTCACGTCAACAACGGAGCTGGCAGGATAACAGCTGCCTACAGCCCCAGGGGCAGCAGCGCTCTGTGCGATGGGAAGTGGCACAAGCTTCAAGCCAGCAAGAGCAAGCATGGCCTCTCGCTGACAGTTGATGGGCATTTGGTTCAGACTGATAATCCCTATCTCCAGTCAACATCTGCAGACACAAACAACCCCATTTATGTTGGAGGCTATCCTGGTAGGTACAGTAATGTTTAATTGGCATGCTTTCCCTCCTGCTCCTGCTGTCTGATAAGGATGACTCTTAACACAGGTACTGGCTTCTCTCTTCCTTCCCTTACTCTCCCAGGTCATGAGGTGCATGACTGAGTTTTCATAGAATCATCAACTAGAAGGGACATTTAAAGCTCATCTAGTCTTAACTCGCATGCAGTCAGCAGGGACACTGCTACTAGAGCAGGTAGCTCAGAGCCTCAGAAAAGCTGACATGGAATGGTACCAGGGATGGGGCTTTGTCTTGGGTTCAAATGCAGGTTCCCAGAGACTCTAATAAATTTAATAGACCCAATGACAATTTATAGAATTTATAGAGTGCCCTCCCCTCTTCCCCCTCCTTTTCCCAAAAGACAGGGAGAGAGAGAAAGGTAGGGACACCCAAATAAATCAATCTCACTTGATTTGGAAGTTAAAAAAGGAAAAGTTTAACAATAACTTAGAAAAGGTATTGGAGGTAGGGGAGTTTACAAAGGATAAGGAAGGGAAAACAGCAAAATACAAACAGGGATGGATACAACCCGAGCAATGTGATGGTGTCTCTGCCTCGTGGCTGCCACGTGGTGTGCTGGTATGCAGTGTGAGTGTGTGGGTCAAGAGGGAGCCAAGGCAAAAAGAGAAAGAGACAGGCAGCTCCTGTCTCTTTTATACCACAGGAAGTGGGGGGAGTGGGCTAACCATCACCTGGAGTGTGGCCACCCCTGGGGAGGGACCAAGACCCCTAGGGTCAGGTTCAGGGTTACGCCCCCCCCTGGAGTGTTAACCCTATACAGGCTTCTGCCACTTTGCTGGGCAACTTGAGCCAGTGTCTCGCCACCCTCAGCATTAAAGAATTTCTTCTTTCTCTCCAGTCTGAATCTCCCTCCTTTAGTTTTAACCCATCACTCCTTGTCCTGTCACAGCAAGCTCTGCTAAAAAGTCTGCCTGCAGCTTTCTACTGGGCCACGAGGTTTCCTCACAGCCTTTCCTTCTCCAGTCTGAACAACCACAACTCTCAGCTTATCTTCATGGCAGAGGGCTTCCAGCCCTCACATCATCACTGTGGCCTCTTCTAAGTCTGCACCATGTCCTTGTCTCTCCTGTGCTGAGGCCTCCAGAGCTGGCCCCAGCACTGCAGATAGGGTCTCAGTAAAGTGGAGCAGAGGGGCAGAATCCCTTCCCCTCCCTCCACCTCCTGCCCATGCTGCTGGGGATCAGCCCAGCAGAGCTGGTTCTGGGCTGTTAGTGCACAGTGCCAGCTTATGTCCAGCTTTTCACTCACCAGCACCCCCAAGTCCTTCTCCTCAGGGCTGCACTCCAGCCCTTCATCCCCTAGCCTGGATTGCTACCAAGAATTGCCCCAACTGAGATGTAAGACCTTGCACTTGGCCTTGTTGAACCTCATCAGGTTCAGGCAGCCCCACTTCTCACAGCATCCCAGGGTGTTAGGGGTTGGAAGGGACCTCGAGATCGAGACCAACTCCCCTGCCAGAGCAGGAGCATAGAATCAGGGAATTATAGAAAGGTTTGGATTGGAAAGCTCCTCAAAGCTCATCCAGTTCCAACCCCTGCCATAGGCAGAGACACCTCCCACTAGAACAGCTCACTCAAGGCCTCATCCAACCTGGTCTTGAACAGCTCCAGGGAGGGAGTAGCCACAACCTCCCTGAGCAACCTGTGCCAGTGTCTCACCACCCTCACTGCAAAGAACTTCCTTCCATCCAGTTTAAATCTCCCCTCTGCCAGTTTAAACCCATTACTCCTCATCCTGTCAGTACAAGGCCTTGTAAATAGTCCCTCCCCAGCCCTCCTGTAGCCCCCTTTCAGATACTGGAAGGCCACTATAAGGTCTCCTTGAAGCCTTCTCTTCTGCAGGCTGAAGAGCCTCGACTCTGGTAGCTTGTCCTCATAAGCTTGTCCAGCTCTCTCTAGATGTCATCTTTGCCCTCAGGTGTGTCTGCTGCAACACCTCCAAACATTGACCACAATAACAATCATTTTAGCTTCCATTTCCCACATTGTCAGTGAGCTGACAGCATGCAGTGGAATGCCCCACACCATCCAGATGTGACTGGAACTGGGTGCTCCTCAGGCGCTGTTCTACCTCATTTGGGAAGGGGAAGCAGCGGCAAAATGACCTCCAGGATCTTTGTGTTGTTCAGCTGACCAGAAAGAGCTCCTCCACATTTCACTTTTGTTTTGCAGCTGACGTGAAGCAAAACTGCCTGACGAGCAAGAGCTCTTTCCGTGGCTGTTTGAGGAACCTCCTGTTGACCAGGGGCCAGCAGGCAGAATTATTTGACTTGAGCAGAGCTTTTGACCTGCGTGGAGTCTTTCCTCATTCCTGCCCTGGGGCTGAGCACTGACCTGCAGCAAAGCCTGTCTGGAACTGAGAGGGCTTTTTTTTCCCTTGATCTGTTATTTCTCATGAAAAGAAGGCTTGGTCAGAACCTGCACCTCTGATTTTTCTGGTTGTTTTCCAACTCAGGTAATGTTTTTAGGTTTGGTTTGTTGGTTTTTTTGTTCCCCACTCAGAAGCTCTTTGTGTTTTAACTCAAAGGTTTGAAACAACAAATACCTCTGCTTACAACCTTAATGGCATTAACTGGGTTATGTTTTTTCCTTGGGGGGATGTTTATGAATGGGTGTTTACAGTCTGTTTTCTTCTTTTGATCACTTGACAGCATCTCACCTGATTGTGTGTTGGTTGCTTTATAAAAGGGCAAACATTTTAGACCACGTAATAAAGGTAATAAACTGCATTATTTTATGGAGTTCACTTCTGCCTGCATTTCAGATGGAGGAAACAGAGCCAGGAGTGGCTAAGAGTTGGCAGCCAGTCCTTGTTTCCCAAGGATCAGTGCTGAGCCCAGTCCTGTTCAACGTCTTTATTGATGATCTGGACCAGGGGATTGAGGCCAGCATCAGTAAGTTTGCAGATGACACCAAGCTAGGAGCAGGTGTGGATCTGCTGGAAGGTAGGAGAGCCCTGCAGAGGGACCTGGACAAGCTGGATGGGTGGGCAATGGGATGAGATTTAACAAGGCTAAGTGCAGGGTTCTGCACTTTGGCCACAACAACCCCAAGCAGTGCTGCAGACTGGGGACAGAGTGGCTGAGAGCAGCCAGGCAGAAAGGGACTTGGGGCTACTGGTAAATAGTACCTGAACATGAGCCAGCAGTGTGCTTAGGTGGGCAAGAGCCAATGGCATCCTGGCCTGGCTCAGGAACAGTGTGGCCAGTAGGACAAGGGAGGTTATTCTGCCCCTGTACTCAGCACTGGCCAGGTCACACCTTGAGTGCTGTGTCCAGTTCTGGGCTCCTCAATTCAAGAGAGATGTTGAGGTGCTGGAACATGTCCAGAGGAGGGCAACAAAGCTGGTGAGGGGCCTGGAACACAGCCCTGTGAGGAGAGGCTGAGGGAGCTGGGGGTGTGCAGCCTGGAGGAGACTCAGGGGGGACCTCATTGCTGTCTACAACTACCTGAAGGGAGGTTGTAGCCAGGTGGGGTTGGTCTCTTCTGCCAGGCAACCAGCAACAGAACAAGGGGACACAGTCTGCAGTTGTGCCAGGAGAGGTCTGCGCTGGATGTTAGGAGGAATTTGTTGGCAGAGAGAGTGATTGGCATTGGAATGGGCTGCCCAGGGAGGTGGTGGAGTCACTGTCCCTGGTGGTGTTGAAGCAAAGCCTGGCTGAGGCACTTAGTGCCATGGTTTGGTTGACTGGCTGGGGCTGGGTGCTAGGTTGGCCTGGATGAGCTTGCAGGTCTCTGCCCAGCTGGCTGGCTCCCATCGCATGAGCTGCAGCAGCGGCCCATGTCCAGCAGAGGGAGCAGGAGGCTAAGGGCAGCATCTGCAAGGGCTCCGGTGGCAGAGCACCAAACCCGCAGCGCGGTAGGGGTCCGAAGGCACCTCCGGAGACCATCCAGTCCCACCCCCTTGCTAAGGCAGGGTCACCCACAGCAGGCTGCCCCCCCCCGGCATCACGATGCCCAGGTGGGTTTGGAATCTCTCTAGAGGAGACTCCACAACCTGCCTGGGCAGCCTGCTGCAGGGCTCCGGCACCCTCATGCCAGAGATGTTTCCCCTCATGCTTTAGAACTTGCTGGGTTTCAGTTTGTGCTCACTGCCCCTTGTTCTGTCAGTGGGCACCACTGAAAAGGGACTGGCCACATCCTTTTGCCTCTCACCCTTTAGCTCTTGAGCACTGATGAGATCCCCTCTCAGGCTGCTCTTCTCCAGCCTCAACAGCTCCAGGTCCCTCAGTCTTTCCCCCTCATAGGTGCTCCAGTTCTCTCAGCATCACTGTAGCCTCTGTCAAACTTTCCAGTAGTTCCCTGTCCCTCTTGAACTGGGGAGCCCAGAACTGGACACAGGACTCCAAATGTGTCCTCACTAGGGCAGAGTAGAGGGGGAGGAAAACCTCCCTCCACATGCTGGCTACACTCTTCTTCATGCACCTCAGGAGACCATTGACCTTCCTGGCCACAAGGGCATATGGGTGGCTCATGGAACACTTCATGTACACCAGCAAGTCCTTCTCCTTGGAGCTTCCTTCTAGCAGATCAACCCCTCAGCTGCACTGGTGCAGGGGGTTATTGCTGTCCAGGTGCAGGACTCTACACTCTAGGTTCACTCTGAGGAATAGAATCTTCATACTTATTTAGTAGCTCAAATCCCTTTTCCTTCTGCCTCGATATCCAGTGCTTCTGACCTCCACTGTAGCCCAGGAAGATTATGTTTGTGCTTTCATGTGTTGGTGAAGAAATTATTTGGGTCTGGCTTGGGAACAACTCTGTTTTGGCAACAATAATTCTTTTATCCTTCCTGGGAGTATAGCATTTCTGAAAGGACACCTGGAAACACCTTTGGTGCTCTGTGATGCCTAAAACTCTCAGCTCTAGCTTTAGCTTTTCCTGCTGTGCCTGCTTCTGGTTTTGAAATGAGTCTTCCAGTAGTTGTGTTTGGACAAGATCTGGGGTACATGTGCTGGAGAAGAGGAGGCTCAGGGGTGACTTCATTGCTGTCTACAACTACCTGAAGGGAGGCTGGAGACAGGTGGGGGTTGGTCTTTTCTGCCAGGCAACCAGCAACTGAACAAGGGGACACAGTCTCAAGTTGTGCCAGGGGAGGTCTAGGCTGGGTGTTAGGAGGAAGTTGTTGGCAGAGAGAGTGATTGGCATTGGAATGGGCTGCCCAGAGAGGTGGTGGAGTCCCCATCCCTGGAGGTGTTGAAGCAAAGCCTGGATGGGGCACTTAGTGCCATGGTCTGGTTGACTGGATAGGGCTGGGTGCTAGGTTGGCCTGGATGATCTTGGAGGTCTCTTCCAACCTGCTTGATTCTATGATCTTCAAGTAAGGACATCTGTTTGTCATTGAGCAGTAACAGACATGTCTTGTACTTGAAGATCATAGAATGGTTTGGATTGGAAAGGACCTTTAGAGGCCATCTAGTGCAACCCCCCCTGCAGTCAGACTTAATCTGGAGCATCAGAGCCCCATCCAATCTCATCTGGAATAATTCCAGCTATGGGGCATCTACCACCTGTCTGGACAACCAGGGCCAAGGTATCACCACCCTCACTGTGAGATTAAGTCTGTAATAAACACTGTTCCCTCCAAGTTTCTTCCAGCTCCTTTTTTCTCTTGGAATTAGCACATTTTTTTGTTTACTCCTTACAATTCTGATTTGGCTTTTATCCTCTTTTAAACACGTTTCTGAATCAGTTTTGTTCTACTTGACAACTGCTGGTTGTCAAACTGCTGGTTTGCAATGGAACCTCAAAGCAGTTTGTCATTGATTTCAGTGAGGTAGGATTCATAGAACTGTTGAGGTTGGAAGAAACTTTAGAGGTCATCAAGCCCAACCATTCCAAGCAGTATCATTTTGTGCCTTGCACTGGGGCAGCCCAAGACAATCATAGAATCAAGCAGCTTGGAAGAGACCTCCAAGATCATCCAGGCCAACCTAGCACCCAGCCCTATCCAGTCAACCAGACCATGGCACCAAGTGCCTCAGCCAGGCTTTTCTTGAACACCTCCAGGGACAGTGACTCCACCACCTCCCTGGGCAGCCCATTCCAATGCCAATCACTCTCTCTGGCAACAACTTCCTCCTAACACCCAGCCTATACTTTCCCCGGCACCACTTGAGACTGTGTCCCCTTGTTCTGTTGCTGGTTGCCTGAGAGAAGAGGCCACCCCCACCTGGCTACAGTGTCCCTTCAGGTAGTTGTAGACAGCAATGAGGTCTGCCCTGAGCCTCCTCTTCTGCAGGCTGCACACCCCCAGCTCCCTCAGCCTCTCCTCATAGGATTTGTGCTCCAGGCCCCTCACCAGCTTTGTTGCCCTTCTCTGGACACGTTCCAGCACCTCAACATCTCTCTTGAATTGAGGGGCCCAGAACTGGACACTGCTCCTCTCGAGCAAGGATAGCAGTAGGTGGTTCTTTCTGTAGCTAACTTCAAAGTGTTGCTGATTGTTTTTGACAGATTCCTCACTGCTTTTTTTTCCTGCAATGTCCACCACCTGCTTCCCCCCCAAACCCTGACACGTTCAGGTTTGAAGAGCTTCATTTGTGGGTACTGCTTTTATTTTTGACACGGATACAATACAGTGGACACAGTTCTGCTGTACAAATACACTTAACACGTGGGCTTACTCCAACAAAACACATAACAAAAGCAAGGTTGGAAAGGAAAAGAGACATGCAAACACTTTGCTTTGAGTAGTGGCATAGGATTATTTTCCAGAAGAGACACCCATCAGTGGAAAGCCACTGGAGGGCAAAAAAAAAAGAGCTACTGGAACTCAGTTTGTTTCTATTTGTGGTCTATTAACCACAAGATCTGACCTCATGAGGATCACATTACAAGCAGTAATTGAAGCAATGTGATTGGCAACAAATTTCATCCAGATCCTAAAAGATGTCGTTTGATTTGATTTGATTTCTTTTGCTCATTTCCAAATCTTGTCACTTACCCAGTGGAAAGGTGGAAGTTTCTAATGGGAAGTTTTGGGGGATAGTAAACCACAAAGCCAAAAAATGTTGTTGTTGTTCCTATAAAATGCAGAGTGAGGTAGTTTAATATTGTACATAGACACAGACAGGTTTGCACACAACGTTCTAAGGACATTAGCTGCATAAACAGGTCACAGAGTTCAAGTCTGCTTCCAGTACACCCTCCCCTCTGTGTTGTTATGTGAAATGCTGCCTTTGCAGAGGCATGGAGTATGTAAATCACAGAATGGTAGGGGCTGGAAGGGACCTCGAAAGATTAAGCAGTACAACCCCCCTGCCAGAGCAGGATCAGCTGTACCAGATCACACAGGAATGCATCCAGGCAAGTCTTGAGTATCTCCAGAGAAGGAGACTCCACAACTCCCCCTGGCAGCCTGTTCCAGTGCTCTGTCACCCTCAGTACAAAAATATTTCCTCATGTTTACATGGACCTTCCTATGCCTCAACTTCCACCCATTGCCCCTTCTCCTGTGTTGGGCATCCCCAGCTCAAAAGAAAGAGTCCAACAGAGAGCCGAGAGGCTGACTGGGAAACTTGAGCATCTCCTCTATGAAGAGAGACTGAGAGCCCTGGGGCTGTTTAGTCTGGAGAAGACTGAGAGGAGATCTGATCAATGTCTATAAATATCTGAGGCTGGGCCCAATCTCTTTTTGGTAGTCAGCAACAATAAGACAAGGAGCGAGAGCTACAAACCGGACCACAGAAGGTTTCACCTCAACATAAGGTGAAATTTCTTCACAGTGAGGGTGACAGAGCACTGGAACAGGCTGCCCAAAGAGGTTGTGGAGTCTCCAGTTCTGGAGACTTTCAAAACCCACCTGGATGCATTCCTGTGCAAACTACCTCAGGGGGTTCTGCCTTGGCAGGAGCGTTGGCCTCGATGAGCTCTGGAGGTCCCTTCCAAACTCTAAGGTTCTGTGATCACCGATGCTTGAGGCATCTCTGGAGCTTGCTGAATAAGCTGCTCCCTGCTTTCTGCCACTTTCTCTTCAGTTGCTTTCCAGCTTTTTGTGACTTTGTGTTAGCTGACAATCCCATCATAACTGGGTTTTGCCTTCAGCTGCTGTGAGAAGAAACAAACCTTCAGCCTTTTGAAACAGAAGGCTTGAAGTTGAGACCTCGCAGTCAAACATACCATGGAGATTGAGCTCTGTGGTAATGGGTTGGACTTGATGATCTGTGAGGTCTCTTCCAACCCTGATGATACTGTGATACTATGATATGATACTATGATTGCTCAGTTTGCTGCATGTTAGATCACAGGAAGTGTACCACAAACCAACTTAATGTGTACCAGTATTAACCACAGTACACATAAGTCATTAGGTCCATTTGTATCCAGAAAGAATTGCACTCCTGTGCCTCAGGGACAGCAGGTATTTGGCCCTGCTGGGGTAGTGCTGGACTTAGAGTAGTTCATCTGCTACTATGCATGTCTTAGAAATTAGGCCATTTCAGTGGAAAAGAGTGGATTTTATGACAGCATAGTTGGCTGTCACAAGTTGTCAAGTGGTAAAAGTCTTCCAAACACCTGCTTGTATCTGGTACAAAACAGAGTCAGATCTATTTCAGGACTAATTTTGGAGAAGCCCTCGTTACAGAGGCCAGACCATGCTGAACACGAGCACATGGGATGCTCTCTCAGCTTTTCCTTATACCCAGAATCATAGAATGGTCTGGGTTGGAAAGGGCCTTCAAAGCTCATGTAGTCCAACCCCCTCTGCAGTCAGCAGGGACACCCTCAACTAGATCAGGTTGCCCAGAGCCCTGTTGAGCCTCACCTTGAATATCTCCAAGGACGGGGCTTGAAGTACCTCCTTGGGCAACCTGTTCCAGTGTTCCCCTACCCTTGTAGTAAAGAGTAACAGTAAGAGCACAGAGTGAAGTGAGTGGGCAAGACCTAGAAGATCCTTGTGCTTCCCTGGAGGTACTGGAGAAAGTTATCTCATTTGCTATGACATTTCAGACTTTCTAGTTAATGTTTAGGCTTTCTCTACAGTCATAAAAGCTCTTTCCTTGACTATAAATACAATGCTCAGGTTTTGTATGATGCTCTTTGTATTCAAAGCACTTCCCACATCAGTTCCCATTTGCTGAGTTTGTCCTTCCTAGATGGATGTTTAAAACTCCTGTTCTGCTGAGGGAATTGTTTGGCTGCATCCAAAAGCAGACTTTAACTCAGCTAATTCTCTTGTTGCCTCTCTAAGGGAAGTACTAGTCCTGGTTTAAAAGGGCAATGTATAGGAAGAGTCATAGGGAACTAAAAGGGAGTTGGGACCAAAGCACTTGACAAAATGTTGATGTTTTATGACCAAAACAGCTCTACTGTCTTTGACACAGTGCAAATAAATAGTTGTCAAAGTAAGCAGGGCCTTTTAGAAGACATTGTCCTGGTCTTTTCCTGGCTGCAGCTATGCATCCAGTCATGTTAAGGGAACAAAAAAGAGGCTTTCAAATTACACTGGTTTAGGGAAAAGTAAAGGATAATGATGTTAAATTTCACCATCTTTTAGCTCAAGCAGGTGAGAAAGGAAGATGGGATCTCTCCTCCCTAGAAATTAGTGATTTGCTGATCAGTAAAACTGCTGGTTCGATGTCAGTGTCGTTCACTGAGCGCTGACAATGAGCGCTAATTACCGCAGACCGCGATCGGCTCTGACCCAGCAGCAGGGTTTGCAGATGTTACAGGCTTCAGCAGGCAGCTTCAGCAGAGCATCACAAGTCCCAGGCTTTCTCAGCAGGGCAGTGTGCTTTGTGTTCTCCTGGAGGGCTTGGCTCAGAGTGGTTTTGTGTGGGTACCTGCTAAACCTGAGCACCGGCTCCTGCCTCTTGTGGTGTGTCCAGATCAGGAACAAAAAGCCCTGATCAGGCCATGTGGGTAAGTTCATAGAACCATAGAATGGTTTGAGTTCGAAGGGACCTTTAAAGGAATATCTTCAACTAGATCATGTTGCTCAGAGTGTATCCAACCCCACCTTGATGGGGTTCTGCCACCTCTCTGGGCAACTACCTTCACTGTCAAAAATGTTTTCCTTCTCTGTAGTCTGAATCTCCCTCTTTTAGTTCAAATCACCTCATGTCCTTTCACAACAGGCTCTGCAAGTCTGTCCCTGGCTTTCTTATCCTTTTAATTACTGAAAGGCCCCAGGAAGGTCTTCTCGGAGCCTTCTCTTCTGCAGGCTCTCTCAGCCTTTCTTCACAGCAGCCTTTGTTGTGTGGCATCAGCATCCAAGAATGGAGCCGTTGGAGAGCAGTTGAAGACGTGAGTTTCCTTTTTTTTATGTAAGATATGAAGCTACAAGGAATAGTTTCTGTTTTCCAGGAACTGATGAGATCTCCCTACTCCACAAACACACTTTAGTTCTAGAAAGTCTAAGCCAAACCAAGAGGATGGGGTGAAATGTGACCAATGAGATGTGATTATAGCACGGTTTGAGTTGGAAGGGGCCTTTGAAGGTCAGCTGGTCCCATCCCCCCCTCCCCCCCAGCATCAGGGACATCTGCAACTAGACCAGGTCTAGTCAGTTGCTGATCATCCTTAACTAGAGCAGGTCTTAGTGTGCTGTGCTGCATTGCCAAAGCCATCACAGCCCAACGTCCTCTTATGACCCTGTGTGTTTCCACAGACCAGCTATAGATAGAGCTGCACTTTGTGATGTGTTTGTAAACTGCCCCTGGCACAACTGGGCCTGCTTTGGCTTTTGTTTTAAGAGTAATTGACTTGTAAATATTAAGTGAGAGGTTTAAATCCCTCTGCTCACTGGAAGCTCTTTGCTTTCTCCATGCTGTATCATACAAGATTCAAAGATCTCTCTCTGCTCAACGCAGCCAAATAGTATAAAAGTTGCTTATGTATTAAAGCTAAAATAAACAAAAGAAAATGAATTAGGCTACAAATGAAGATATTATAATGTTAACAAAGGGAGGGGGAGGATGCTGGCTGTAAGTGGCATCATTAATTAATATTATGGCATAACACAGACTGAAATCTGAGTGTGTCAAGTAGAAGGTAGAGCAGGGGAGCTGTGCCCCTTCTCACTTGGCTTTTGTCTCCTGAAGTGTGTGTGTGGGACAGGAGAAGGAAGGAGAAAGTGGTTTGCACACAGCAATGCGATCCAGGCAGATGCTTCTGGAAGACTGGTAGTGATTTGTACATCAAGCAGCCTAGCTGCCTGTACAGTAGTTCTTCCTCCTGTGTCACTCCCTCCCTTCCTCCCCCAGCATCAGCTCCATGTGAGCAGTGGCTGAGAGACATAAATATCACAGTAAAGCACCCTGTACAGGTTTACTGCCAGAGAAGGGTTTGATTCTGTCACCCAGCCATGCCTTGGCACTACTGCAGGGCAAGCTCTGCTCTTCCATGCTTGGCAGATTACCTTCTCAAACTTCTCCACAAGGCTTCTGGGGTCGGTAGTGTTGTGTGCATCCTTGGATGCCACTGGATTCCTCCCCAGAACCTCATGTTCTGACACCAGGTCAGGAGAAAAACCAACTCCATATGTGACAGGTTGTCTTCTGCGCACCGTACCTTGGTCCGTGCTCCTTAACTCCTGGGCCAGCTGGCACGACTGTATCCATACAAAAGCATAACTGATGGGATGTTTCCCAGTGGGCCAGAAGCTGGAGTGATAAAGCTTATACCAAAAGTAGTACATGATGACCATCAGGTGGGACAGTGCAGCAGGAAGGAAGGATGTCCTGTAGCTACCATTTGGTTTCCTCTCTGCCAAGAGCTTCTGCAAATGACAGGCGTCCTCACTGCCCGTCTGGCTTCTGTCCAGCGTGCCACAGCCTTCAGCTTCAGCTTGCTTTTGGCTTGATCACCCACTCTGCCTGAGGGTTTGCACGGTAAACATCTAACATGTACGCATCTGGATCCAGACAGTGCTGCCCTGAAACAGGAATACACAGCTTCAAAGCATGGGATGGCTTAAGCAGATCACTAAATGGCACTGAGCTACCTTTAAAATGGCCTTAACTGTATCTCCAGCTTGCACACGGCAAGCCTAAGTCAGTGGCCCCACCTCACACCTTGCCTGGCTAGAGACAGGGGCTTCGGCCACTCTGCCAGGGGTTTTGCTTGGGGACAGTCATGACAGAGTCTAGAGTCTAAGTCTTCTGAGGAGCAGCTGAAGGCACTGGGGTTTAGTCTGGAGAAAAGGAGGCTGAGGGGAGACCTCATCACTCTCTACAACACCCTGAAAGGAGATTGGAGAGAGGTAGGAGTCAGTCTCTCCTCACATGTGACAGGACAGATGGGAAAACACCTCAGGTTGTGTCAGGGGGGTTCAGGTTGGGCATTAGGAAAAACATCTTCCCCAAAAGGGTTGTCATGCCCTGTAACAGGCTGCCAGGGCAGTGGTGGAGTCCCCATTCCTGAAGGGGTTGAAAAACCATATAGATGTGGTGCTGAGGGACATGGTTTAGTGGAGAGCTGGCAGTGCTGGGTGACCACTTGGACTTGATGATCTGAAAGGACTTATCCAACCAAAACGATTCCAGGATTGTATGGATTCACTTCCAGGCAGGGTGCTCTGCCTCACACCAGGCTATGGACAAGGCACTTAGTCAAATGATGAACAGATACAGCTTCCTTCTCTGGAGACTGTCTAAACCTGCCTGGATGCATTCCTGCGTGACCCTACCCTAGGGAGTCCTGCCTGGCAGCAGGGTTGGAGTTGATGATCTCTGGAGGGCCCTTCCTACCTCTAAGGTTCTGTGATTGTGAGTCTGATTCTGTAGGAGTGTTACCATCTCTGTCAGTGCAAGTGCCACAGTCTGGGCTGGGGTTTCTTATTTCTTTGGACTAGCTGATCTCCAGAGGGCTCTTCCAAGCCCTATCATTCTGTGGTACTGGGCTGGAGTTAAACCTCTCTGACTCAGGTTCTGCACTATTTTTAAATGCTGGAAAAGTAGCTCTGTCACCATCTGCTCCCATCAATCTAGGAACTTGAAAAGAACTATAGGGGCTATATCAAGCATTGTGGCAGTTGCTGGATAAAAATAGAGTCCTCTGAAGTCTGTCCATGTGAGGGCTTCGTTAGGTGGTGGCTGGGAAGAGGAAATGGGGAGCTGGGGAGTCCCTGCTGCCTTTGCCATGCAAAGAGACATTTAGTGGCTCTTAACTGAGAACAAAGCAGTAAATCCTGGAATTGAGTTGATTTGCTGGATTTCATTGCATTTCTACCAGAAGATGAAGCCACTTAACTGGTGAGGATATCTTGCTCTGACACAAAGGATTTTGGTAACATTTTGGCACAGTTACTGGGGTCCTGGTGATTTCATTCCAGTGAAAGCAATGTAACGGAGTTAGTGCATAATCAGTGCATGAACTAGTTGATTGGACAGGGCTGGGGGACAGGTTGGACTGGGTGATCTTGGAGGTCTCTTCCAACCTGCTTGATTCTATGAAGGGACCCCTGAAAGACCTAGGATTATAAAAAAACTTGAGTGAAGCTGCACATTAAAAGTCAGGATTTTGAAAGAGCTTGGTGGGAATCAATCACAGAATGTTAGAGGTTGGAAGGGAGCTGCAGAGATCATCGAGTCCAACACCCAACACCCTGCCAAAAGCAGGGTCCCCTAGGGCAGTCCACACAGCAATCCATCCAGGTGGGTTTTGAAAGTCTTCAGAGAAGAAGACTCCAATATTGGGGTTTATTTCACAAGGCCTTAAGGATCTTCTTCTGCTCATCTTCTTCAGCTGAGCAGAACAGATCACTGATTAAATTTAGCTTTGGGTTTCTTCTTAATTATTGCTGAAGGAAGTCTGTGATCACAGAAACCCAGTGTGATAGAGGGTTGGAAGGGACCTCTGGAGATACCTAGCCCAAACCTCCTGCTAAAGGAGGGTCACCCACAGCAGGTTGCCCAGGATCACAATGCCCAGGCGGGCTTGGAATCTCCTTCAGAAAAGGAGACTCCACAACCTCTCTGGACAGCCTGATCCAGGCTCCAGCACCCTTACAGCAAAGAAGTTTCTCCTCATCTTCAGATGGAACCTCCTGAGTTCCAGTTTGTGCCCACTGCCTCTTGTCCTGTCACTGGGAACCACTGAAAAGAGCCTGGTACCATCATCATCTTGTTCCCCACCCTTTACATATTGCTGAGCATTGATCAGATCCCCTCTCAGGCTGCTCTTCTCCAGGCTAAACAGCCCCAGGTCTCTCAGCCTTTCCTCCTCACACAGGTGCTCCATTCTCCTCAGCACCTTTGTAGCCTCTGCTGGACTCTCTCCAGTAGTTCTTTGTCTCTCCAGAAGTGGAGAGCCCAGGACTGGACACAGGCTCCTCTCCTGGAGAGCTACTGGAGGAGAGGAGAGACTCAGCAATGCCTCGGGGTGGTTTAGGGGTTAAAGAGGTTGCTAAGCAAATTGTCAAACATCAGACCTACCTATATTTCCTCCAATTTCGTGTAAACTTTGGATCTGGCCCCTCACATTCGGTGATGATCCATGGCTAGGGTGGAAAAACAACTTCAGTTTATTCTGTTGCAACCACTGCTTTACCAGCCACCATCCACATCAGGCTGAAAACTGGTATTTGTCCCTGTGCACTTTATTTATCCAAGGCAAGGACTTTTACCAGAGCACTGAACCTGCTGCAGAGGTAGATGATTGTGTCACATTTAACTAAATCTCAGGTCATTTATTTTGTACCTAAAGAGTCGAGTTTTGTGGTCACACAGCAAGACCTTGCAGGTAAGAATTTACCATTTCCCATCATGCTTAATAATTATTACCTTACAGAAATAAATCTATTAATGTTTTATGGGCAGATTTAAGACCATCCATCTGGTTTCTCCACATGACAAGTCTCTAAGTTACATGGTTTTAATTGTGGCTTAGCAGAGGGCGGATTGCTTCTACACAGGAGCCAATTATGAAGTGAAATATAACAAACAAAAGCAGTAGTTAAAGAGTCTTTGACCACCATAGCTATAAATTAGCAAATTTTGGAGTAGGAAAAGAGCTCTTCAGCACGAAGAGGTTTTTGAAGAGGGAACAGTCTGTTCAGGAGTGGCCCTGACAATGCTGTGGAGTGAAAAAATCAAAGTGTTCTGCTTTACCCACCTGTTCTCACAGCGGAACCGAGCCAGGATGTCTTTGGCTTTTGTTTGGCTATTAAGCTGAATTGCCATGGAGACTTTTGAATGTAGAGGAGCATAAACTCTTATCACTCCTTCGGGTATGTCAGACTGCAGGTATGGTGGGAAAGTGACACCCCCCTGCAAAATCAACGTTCAGGAGAGTCAGTCCGAGGTGAACATTGCTTCAGTTCCATCCAGTTCTACAACTCTTTGCAGGCTGCCTGCAAAAAAAATCCCTATCCTGGAGGGGACACCTCATGGATGTCTACAGCTACCTGAAAGGAGGTTGTGGAGAGGCTGCTCCTGGGCTCTTCTCACAGGTAATTAGTGATAGAACAAGAGGGAATGGCCTCAAGCTGTGGCTGGGTGGATTTAGACTGGACATTAGGAAACACTTTTTTCCCAGCAGGAGTGATTGGCATTGGAATGGGATGCCCAAGGAGGTGGTGGAGTCCCCAACTCTGGAGATGTTTAAAAGTCATTTGGATGTGGTGCCTGGAGAAATAGTTTAAGGGTGAACTTCATAGAGTAGGGGTATTGGTTGGTCTTGGTGATCCTAAGGGGCTTTTCCAACCTGAATGTTTCTGTGATTTACCTGATTATCCAAATCCTACATTTACAGTCATAGAAATGCAAATTTGTGGATGCAGTGTAATAATGAGAGGTAAAGACAAGACACAAACTCCTCAGTAAGCCTCACATCAATGCTTGAACAATAAAGCAAAGCCCTGGAATTTTAACTGGTTGGGGTAATACTGAGTCGTTATCTGAGACCTGGAGTCAAGTTAGTGCCATGGTCTAGATGACTGGATAGGGCTGGGTGATAGGTTGGACTGGATGATCTTGGAGGTCTCTTCCAACTTGGCTGATTCTATGATTCTAAGTTTTTGTTGTCAGATCTTGAGTGAAAGTTTCTGCTAAGATTTTGAGTCAACTCTTTTGTTACGTGAGCTCTTGAGTCAGGTTTTGGCTGTCTGAAATCTTGAGTCAGTTTTTTTTCTTTCCAGTTATTTCTGTCAATATTGGTCAGTGACCCGTTAAATAGACACTTAAAATGTCTATTTAATGTAAGGTAATGTTAAAAATACATTAAAATGATCAAAAGAATCTCTGCTCTTCCTTCTGAAGATGCAATTCTCAAGAATGAAGATCCACTTCTCTGCTTCCATCTCCTGTGGCTTCAACCAGATCAAAGCCTATGTACAGTAAAATAGCTCAGTACCATATGCTCTCTGTCAATTTTTGACCCTGTCTTGGGTTCAAACCATCATCTCAGAAGTTTATGCATTCTTCCATGATTAATGGTGGATAAATCTATTAGCAAGGTTTGCATTCCAGTTCTAATCCAGTTAATACCACGCTGAGCAGGGTGCAATAGTCTCTGCAATCTCTGCCCCTGTGCAATTTAGAACATCTGAGGCACAGGGACTGTGTTAAGTGCTCTGAAAATTCAATTCAGTTGTCCAAACAGAGTTTGTCTCCACTTTACCCCTTCCTATTTCAGCTCCCTGCCATGGCTACTCTCCTTTTTCATTAGATGCAAAGGCAATTACTATGATCAATGAACTTGGCCTCCCAAAGGTTCAGTGGCTGCAGTAAGGGACTCATCACGAGCTCGCTCTTTGTTCCTTCCAGGGTGAGCACAGCTGTGCAACCAGCCACACCGTGGTTTTCAACAAACAGCTCTCTCTCCATCTGCAGCACACCTACCCACCATGTATTTCAGTCAGTGCTGGCAAATGAAGCCTCCAAAAGCTGGCATTAGCATGGATCCACAATTCATGGCTGTCATTTGTCCTTCTCTTTTGGGCCAGATGTTGCCATCCGCCTTTTCTCTCTATTTAGGTGCCTCATTCTTACTAATCTCTTTGTATCACTCCTCCCTAATTTGTTTTTCCTTCTTCAAGGCTCTCCTTCAACAACTGGAGGGTCCTTAAGCAGTTGCTTGATTGCTCCTCTTCCAAATTTACCACTCTCCATTCTTTCAAACCTCCATAGAGGACTCCAGAGACTTTCCCTCCAGGTTGTTAAAGGCAGATACTGCATGGAAATACTACACAGAAGATACTCTAGAGACTGTGTATGTTGTGCATATGCACACAGAAAATACTCTAGAGACTGTGTATGTTGTGCATATGCACACAGAAGATACTCTAGAGACTGTGTATGTTGTGCATATGCACACAGAAGATACTCTAGAGACTGTGTATGTTGTGCATATGCACACAGAAGATACTCTAGAGACTGTATGTGTTGTGCATATGCACACAGAAGATACTCTAGAGACTGTGTCTGTTGTGCATATGCACACAGAAGATGCTCTAGAGACTGTATGTTGTGCATATGCACACAGAAGATGCTCTAGAGACTGTGTATGTTGTGCATATGCACACAGAAGATACTGTAGAGACTGTGTATGTTGTGCATATGCACACAGAAGATGCTCTAGAGACTGTGTATGTTGTGCATATGCACACAGAAGATGCTCTAGAGACTGTGTATGTTGTGCATATGCACACAGAAGATGCTCTAGAGACTGTATGTTGTGCATATGCACACAGAAGATGCTCTAGAGAGTCTGTATGTTGTGCATATGCACACAGAAGATGCTCTAGAGACTGTGTATGTTGTGCATATGCACACAGAAGATGCTCTAGAGACTGTGTATGTTGTGCATATGCACACAGAAGATGCTCTAGAGACTGTGTCTGTTGTGCATATGCACACAGAAGATGCTCTAGAGACTGTGTATGTTGTGCATATGCACACAGAAGATACTCTAGAGACTGTGTCTGTTGTGCATATGCACACAGAAGATGCTCTAGAGAGTGTGTATGTTGTGCATATGTACACAACTCTGTTGCCCAAATTCTACATTGCACCCAGTACATCATTTGATTTTAGGTGTTTATTTAACTTCACAGAAGTTCCTAAGTTCCATGTCTAGGCAGTGGAGCAAAGTTGGTGGCTTTAAGACATCCAAAAGAAGAATTTTGTACCAGACTTGCTGAAGTCTGGACTGCACCTGGAGCTCTGGAAATCCTGGGAAGTGTCCACCTCTGTCTATATGAGAAAGAACACTGCAAACTATTTCATTAGGTGCTTCAGATTTAGATCAGTTTTGGTCTTTCTGATAGGCAAACTGGATTTTCTTTCTGCAAAGCTGGAAAACTAAAGCTAATGAGATGAATGATGAGTGGCCTGGAGCAGGGACTGGTAAGTCCACTTAAACTCCATCCTACTGCTCATATCTACAGATTGACTCTCTACAGATCATTGTCAAGGGCAGTCTACATATGACCATTTTATGAGGTAAGAAAAGAGGGAAGCTGGTTAAAGGTGCCCTGGAAAGTATGTCTCGGTTATACCTCTGGTCTCTCAGGTCTCTCTCGGTCCATGGTCTTCCTCCTCAGAAGTTTTCTCACTCCTTTGTCAAACATCAGCTGCCTCTTGCTGTTGTTCATTGCTGCCTCATTCATTTTTCTCACTTGGGAAATCAGGAAAGATGGGACCTAAAGGAAGGAAACCAGAGTTGAGAGGATAAAGTGGGGAGGGAAGAGAAACTGTATTGGAACTCTAGAAAGGCACCAAATTTTAGGCACAAGGGAATGCTCCAGGGACACCTTCTTTGGCTTTTCAGTTCTTAAAGAGAACAGTCAAAAAGCTGGGCACAGACTTTTCAGCAGAACCTGTTGTGGGAGGACAGGAGGTGATGGGCTGAAACTAAAAGAGGGAGATTCAGGCTAGAGAGAAGGAAGAAACTATTTACTGTGAGGTTGGTGAGATGCTAGCCCATGCTGCCCAGCCTGGTGGCACAGAAACATTCTGGGTCAGGTTGTTGGGGCTCTAAGCAACCTGATCTACTTGAAGATGTCCCTGCTGACTGCAGAAGGGTTGGACTAGACAATATTTAAAGGTCCTTTGCAACCCAAATTATTCTGATTCTATGACAGGTACCTCCAGAGGGCAATTTGTTCCACAAAGGATGCCTCAGGTGAGGTAAATCTCCATCCAGGAGTATTTGTCACCTTATCTCCTAGATATAAAAGCCTCCAGCCAGTATGCAAAGAATAGCTAACTTTTAATTCTAGGGAGCTCAGTTTACTCTGATTTCTGCAGAGCTGATGCTTCTTCAGTCTGTTAGAGCCCTGGAGCAGGCTGCCCAGAGAGATTGTGAAGCTTCCTTCTCTGGAGAGATTCCAAGCCCAGCTGGATATTGTGATCCTGGGTAACCTGCTGTGGGTGCTTTAGCAAGGGGCTTGGACTAGTTGATCCCTAGAGGTCCCTTCCAACCCCTACCATGCTGGGATTCTGTGATAGCAAAATACTTCTCTGAGCTGGAGCCATGAAAAGGGAGACACCATCTACTGCCCAGGGAGGTAGTGGAGTCACCCAACCTGGACGTGTTCAAAGCTCGTTTGTATGTGGTCCTTAGGGCTATGGCTTAAGGCAAATCTTGTGAAGTTCTAGGTTGGACTTGGTGATCCTGAGGGGCTTTGCCAACCTGCATGTTTCTGTGACACTGTGATTCTCAGAGGTGTCCCTGCCCATGATGGGGAGGCTGGAGATGCTCTCTGAGGTCCTTTCCAACCTAAACCATATTGTGATCTGTGATTACATCAACACAGGAAGGACATGGAACTGTTAGAGCGAGTCCAGAGGAGCCCATGAAGATGATCAGAGGACTGGAACACCTCTAGTACTGAGGACAGGCTACAAGAGTTGGGGATCTGCAGCCTGGAGAAGAGAAAGCTTCCCAGTAAGGCTGGGGAGGGACTATTGACAAGGTGTTGTAATGACAGGAAGAGGAGCAATGGATTTAAACTGGCAGAGGGGAGATTTAGACTAGATGTTAGGAAGAAGTTCTTTGCAGTGAGGTGGTAAGACACTGGCACAGGTTGCCCAGGGAGGTTGTGGCTGCTTCCTGGAGGTGTTCAAGGCCAGGCTGGATGAAGCCTTGAGCGACCTGTTCTAGATGGAGGTGTCTCTGCCTATGGCAGGGGTTTGGACCTGGCTGAGCTTTGAAGTCCCTTCCAACCTAAAGCATTCTATGACTACTCACTGTCCACAGGATGTCCTGGTACCGAATCAGAAGCCGCACGATGTGCGCCGTGGTGGCGGCCGCTTGCATTTCCTGTTGGTTTGCACGTTTCCCTTTGTAGATGAAGAGGTTTGGTGCCACAATCATAGAAACATTCCACAAGTTCATTTTATTTTTCCCCTCGTTAGCCACCACCTTCTTCAGGAACTGAAGAAAGGCCTGCAAAAAGGAGACTTGTGATGCTGAGGCTCAGAAAATGCTTTTCAAATGCAGGTCTGGCTCCCACCCTCCTCTTACTTGCACTGGGAGGTGAACTTGGGAGTGGGTTGCATTTTAGTTTGGATAACTGATACTGGCTGGCACAATCACAAATGAATGGTTAATGCTATCAAAATACACATTAACAAATTAGCTGTCACTTCAAATATAATGCCAAATGCATTATGTTGACTGTCTGCACTAAGGGTCTGAATCTTGGGGTAGAGGTAGAGGGAAGATAGAAAGGTAGCAGTGGAACAGGTCAAGTTTGCCCTACTGAGGATCTATCTGGAGTACTGGGTGCAGTTCTGGGCTTCTCAGTTAGAGAGGGAACCACTGGGGAGAGTCCAGCAGAGGCTACAAAGATGCTATGGGGACTGGAGCATGTCTGTGAAGAGGAAAGGCTGACAGACCTGGGGCTGCTCAGCCTCGAGAAAAGCAGCCTGAGAGAGGATCTGATCAGTGCTCATTAATATCTAAAGGGTTGGGGGAAAGAGGATGGGGCCAGACTGTTTTCAACAGTGCTCAGCAACAGGACTAGGGCAGTATCACAAACTGGAACCCAGGAAGTTCCATCTGAACATGAGGAGAAGTGTCTTTGCTGTGAGGGTTTTGAAGCCCAGAAGCAGGCTGTCCAGAGAGGTTGTGGAGTCTCTTTCTCTAGAGATCCCAAACCTGCCTGGACATTGTGACCCTGGGCAACCTGCTGCAGGCAACCCTGCTTTAACAGGAGGTTTGGACTAGATGATCTCCAGAGTCCCTTCCAAGCCCTACCATGGTGGGAGTTTGCAACCAGTTAATTTCTTCCTAGATTTCAAGGTGTCCAGGTTGATGTTGTTTGACCAAGGCTTTTTGTGTTGCAATTACCAGGACAATCCAACTCTCTCCAAATGGACACCAGTCCCATATTTCATATGAACTGGTAGTTAGACAATGGTTGGACTCTATGATCTTAAAGGTTTTTTTCTAACCAAAATGATTTTATGGTTCTGTGCTCTGAGGAGTTTCTGCCAGCAACCCCCAAACTTTTGCCCTGGGATAATGAGATCCAGCAGAGCTCGGTGGTTGTGCATTGACGTCACTGCTGCACATGCATGGCAGAGTCAAAGGAAACTCTTTTTTCCCTTTTGGCCACTGTATTCAGACTTTTCCTTCAGAGACTGAATAGGATAGGATGGGTTAGAGCTGGGGGCTGTCAGTAGATGCATTTGCAACACCACTGCAGCAAAACCCCTGCCTTTGTAGCCCGATGTCACTCTTGGAACACTTTTACAACCCCAGGCACCACAGAACAGGGACTATGTTGGAGACATTTCTAACATCTCACTAGAGATAACAAGAGGAGATGGATTTTGTTTGTCATCACTTCTATTTTGGTGTGAGAGCCTGGTAATAATTAAGACAACTCATCTAGTATATGTTCTACGTATGCAGATCTATACTAATATGGCTCTATATATCTATACTAATATAGCTCACATCCTTCACAGAGCACTGGCAGCCCTCTAAATGCCTCAGTGAAGGTTATTCTTTTCTCTTCTGATTGTATAAACCCTGGTGAAGAAGCCACCTGGACTCATAAAGCTATATCTAAACTGGGAGACGAGTGGGAGGAATCCCTGCCCGCAGCAGGGAGGTTGGACCAAGGAGATCTTTAAAGTCTCCCCAGCCCAAAGCACTCTATGACTCTGTGACTTTCAGAGATGGGGGATCTGCAGGATCCTGATGGGCAGGAGACTTGATGAAATGTCTGGAGGCTCCCAGGTGGCTTGGTCACCCTTTATTGTGGAAACAAGTCTAAAGATGCAATGAGTGTCTCTTAGGGTCGGGACATAGCTGCAGCTAGATCTGGGAGATGCCAAGGAAACCCAAAATGCTCATAGCCACTGTGTCTGGATCAGGAAGTAGGAGATGGGTGTGGGCACTGGGTTGTAAGGCAAACCAGCAGAGGGTGAGGTCCTGGCATCCATGCTACAAAGGGACATTCTATAGGGTATTTTTTGGCTTCAAACTACCTCCTCCAACCTGCTCTGGTGCCTTGGAAACCTCAGCCCTAGAAGTGGACTAAATGAGCTCCCAGAGGACAACTTCTCATTTAACTTCATCCTAGAGAACTCCAGTTACACAGAAAACCCAGAAGCTGGAGCTTCTTTTAATGGTCCAAGCTCTGCCTTCTTGAAAGCTGCTCCAGAACTAATGCTGTCTTGGAGCCATTTACGGAGGCCAGAAGTTGGATACCTCCAGCATCAACTTCTGAACTGCTCTTAAAAGAAATGACAGCCAAGGAATGGGAACATCTCTTCAAGGAAATGATGCTAAACCACAGTTGAATCCTTTCATGGTGCAATCTCTCAGCACCAACTGCTAAGAAGATCCCATACCCCTCCTTTTAAAGTCTCAAGCAGCACAGATGGCAGGTGACAGCAGAAGGAAGCACTTACCTTGGCTGTATCTCTGTTGGCTTCAGGCAGCAGCATGATCAACAGGTGCAAAGCTTGAAGCTGTAACTTGATCTTGGAGATTTCTAAGGATGTGAAAAGTGAATACTTGTGACATCCCAGTTGCAACTGATTTGTCCTAAAAAGCTTGTTGCTCAGCAGTTCCAGAAGCACAGCAACCATTGCCCAGT